>NW_005842001.1:98100-104578 GCF_000455745.1 Alligator sinensis
AGTGCTGCTGCTGACCCAGCTGGGTCCTGTCAATGCTCTGGCACCACTTACACACCCTGCTTGTGCCCCCTGAGGTCCTGGTAGGGCTCCAGAGACAGGCACTGGAGTTTTTCTGGTCCCTGCCTGCCCCCACCAGCTCCCTCCCCGCAGCAGCTCCATCCCAGCACCCGGACATGACTCCAGCTGCAGCTGTCCCACCCACTGCTTTGTGGCTCTGAGCAGTGCCAGGCCTTGCTGGTCTGATCCCTACACCAGTGCCCTGGCCCCAGCGACCCCGATGCCATTCCTGGAAGCCCTCAACTGGGGATCAGGGACTGGGCTGGGCTGGGCTGGGCAAGCCCCTTCCCTTCCAGACCAGCCTCCCCCTGTACAGGTTGCTCTAAAGGGGTGGAGGGTCTAAGCCTGGCTCTGGTAGCCTCTCCCACCCAGAGCACTCCCTCATCCCTGACCCCCATCTCTCTCTCTCTCTCTCTCTCACACACACACACACCCCCATACGCACACCCGTGCTGCCACTTCCACCCCTCTCCCCAGCCCATCACACACCCAAGTGGTTCCTGGGACCAGGAGCCCCTAGGCTAGGGCTGCATGTCCCAGCACTGGTGTGGGCACAGGGCAGGATGCAGTGTGGCAGTTGCCCCTGCAGCCAGAGCTCCTGTCAGCAGGTCCTGTCCCATCCCATTTGGCCAGCCTGTCTCATCTCATGCAGTGCGTGAGATTTGTGGGGTTTGGGATGGGAGGGGTGTACAGTTTGTGGAGATGAGATTTGTGGGTATGGGCTTGCGTGGGGGTGTGTGGGTGGATTGTGGGAGGGTTTATGCATGAACGACACATGCCTCTTGAGGCCAGGGGGGCATGGTGACTACCTGCAGGCGGTGTCAACAGCAGGAGCGTGGTGGCGGTGAGCAGGGACCACCCGCAGGTGACCACGGTGATGTCGGCGGTGAGGCCAGCCCAGTAGGGACTGCCTGCAGGCGGCTGCAGCAGTGTCGGCAGCAAGTGGGGGGTGTTGGGCAGTGAGTAGGGACTGCCCGCAGCCGCCAGCAGCTACGTTGGCAGCAGCGGGGGGAGGGGGGTGACTGCCTGCAAAAGTCAGTGGTGGCTTCAGAAGCTGGTGGCAGTGGCCAATTTCACAGGGGGCACATGCACCCTCCTGCCCCTCCCACACATCACCTGTGGGTTTGTGGGTGTGGGGGGGGCCGGAAATGTGTGTGTGGAGGGGGAACTGCTTGGGAGGGGTGGGTCCCTTGACCACCTTCTGCATGGTGCACAGGCTCCCCAAAGTAGAAGTGGCTATGGGGACACAGGGCCTGCTCCTGGAACAGCCCTCCCTGTGGCACAGCATGGGCCTGGACACATGGGACCCGGCACCGCCTGTGCCACAGGGTGCAGGGCCAACCAAACCCAGTCCAGAGGCATGCACCTTCAGGCATGACTGCACTGCTCTTGCTCTCACCCGGGGTCCTGGCATCACACACAAGAGCCATGCCTCAGGCTGCACCAGGTCCTGCCTCCAAGTGCCCCTCAAGCCATCAGGCCAGGCCGCTTCCATGGAGGCAGAACCTGGCTTGGTCCAATGCACAGCCCCTGCATGTGGTGCCAGGGCTCAGGATGACAGGAAGAGTGGCCCAGTCCTGCCCAAAGACACACGCCCCTGGGCCAGGCCAGGTGGTGCTGGGTCCCTGGAGGCTGGGGTCATGCCGCACCATGAGAAGACGCTGCCAGTAGCAGGCCCTAAGTGCCCCCAGGGCTGCTGCTGCTGTGGGGGGGTGGTGTTCTACACCTTGTGGGGGGGCAGGCAGGGGACCCACCCATCCCGAGCAGTCTCCCCACGCAGTCCCCCTCTACACACACACACACACACACAACTCTGCTAACTCCCATGTCCCTACTTACCAGGGATACAGCCTGGATCTAATCCAAAGCTGCAGCCTTGCCCCACTCCCATTTTCCCCAGCACACTGAGGCAGCATGCTGGAGCATCAGGGTAAGCAGGCAGGCATAGAGATGATCTGGTTGGGCGCCAGAGCATCTTTCTGGAGGACCCAGCCTCTGGAGGACCCACGCTCCAGGAGTATGCCTTGCACTGCTTTTTTTCAGCGTGGGTTTGTTGGGTTTTTTATACCAGGATTTCCTGGTATCAAATTTAGAGTCCACACTGTAAATATGGTATGTGCTCGCTCATCTGGATGTGCCCACTGTGGCTGTCTATTTACAGTAGAAAGAAGATTTTTCATAGAAAAGTGAACATCACTAAAAACTAGTTATCTGATTTAGTGCAGACATCTCTGCAAGTACTAAATACTAAAAGATACAAACCATTTTGCAGTCCCCTGAGCTGTAAATTGCAGTGGTGAGTTTGGCCCTCAAAATCAAAGGGATCTGTAATCCTGATTACATTCTATATTTTTCACTATGGTTATGTTTTATAATACTAGCTTTGTGTTTTCTTAATTTGCATACCCTCATTAGTAGGCAAGCTTGAGGGTCTACTCATTCCTGTTTTCATGGTTTGTGGGCTTGGGTTTAAGCTTAAAGTATGCCGTTGTAAAGAAAAGAGGGGTCAGATTTTGTGTCCACCAGCCAGTCCTTCCACATTTGTGAAGTTTCTAGGCACATAAATGTTGTCAAAGCGACATTATACAAAGGTCACTAAAAAGTCTGCTCTCTCAGTAATTGGTGCAGAAGTCTGCAGTAGGTGGTCCTTGGTTTTAGTACAAAGTAGTGTGTCGGGTGAGTGGAAAGATTTTACAGGTGTCAGTTCCTGGATAGCTTCAATCAGCACCTTGATTAAAAATGCCTTTGAGCACAAAATTCTATAGTGGATTTAGGTGAAAACCTAAGATTCACTGTAGTTAAAAGAGCTGAGAAAAATAGTTGAACCTACAATTGATGTAAGCCAGGGTCTAAAACAGCTGGGGTTACATAACAACTGAAGAGGACTGGAGGAGAAGTGATGGACCCCTGGGCTAGGGACAGAAGTTACACATAAACCAGCTTAAGTGATCAGAAACTGGTTTAAACCTGTAACAGAATGTAAGTTCCGTGCATATAAACCAGTTTCAAAATGTCTGAAACCAGTTTGAGATAAACCTAGTTGATTGTAGTATCAGACTTAACTGATCTGGGTCAAAATGGTTTATGGAACTTGTCCCAGACCCCTTCCTGGTTTAAGTTAAATCACAGTCTCCCAGCATCCCAAAATACTCTACAGCCCTGGCTGTACTGTCTGCTCCAGCGGAGCAGGGCTGGCCTTGCCCCTCTGCTCTTTAGCCTTAGCAGGGACAGGTCATGGGGAGACAACAGCCTGGCCTGACCCACTAAGGCTAAGGGTTTATTTTCCCCTCCCTCACCTCTCCCCCCTGGGACCACAGCCAGGGTCTGCCTGGCCAGGCAGAGCAGCCCCTGTTGGGGTAACCCCACCACCTTGCCACTACAGAGGCAGGGGTGGGGCAGAGCCAGAGCCAACTGGCATGGACCTGCCATCTGCCTCCCTCACCTGCAGCTGAGGTTGGGGTGGCTGGTCTGAGCTGGGCCGGCCTGCAGGTGGTGCTGAAGGAGGGCATGGAGGGGCCAGAGCTCTTCCAAGCTGGCTGTGGATTGGGCTGGGTCCACGGGAGCTGTGTGGTCACATTGATCCCAGCTCCCCATGCCCAGGCTGGGTGGGGTTGTTATGGAGCCACGGCTGGCTGAGAAGAGCCTGGCAGGGTTGCAGGGGCAGGGTCCTTCCAGGACAGCCTAACCCAGCAGCATATGCAACTGCTGGACAAGCAGTGGGGCATTGGCCATGCCGCTGCGGGTGGGAACCTTGGCAGCCGGACTGGCCATGCCCATGGCTACCCGAGCTGGCTAGGAGGTGCTGGCAGGCCCAGAGCCCAGTAGCTGCCTGCTGTGGGGGCTTGTGTGCCCACAGCTGCTGCTGTCACACTCCCTGGCCATCACCATGCTCCTTCACTGTGCAGGCAGCCGGCATGGCCACACCAAAAGCCAGCTGCATCTGCACCACAAATTGTGCATTGGCTGGGGCTGGCGGGTCTGTTCTGCCTCTCTCACCTCCAGCTGCTGCTGCTGCCCCTACCCCTGCCATGCTGCTCTGGGTGGGAGAACAGGAAGCTTCAGCCTGACAGCTTCTTCCCGGTGTATGGAGCACTGGCTCCAGCTCCCAGCTGCCTTCTATCCCTTCTACCTGCCAGCCATGATGAGCAGCCCTGGTGCGTGGGTGTAAGAAATGGAAGGCAGCTGGGAGCTGGAGGCAGATCTCCATGCACTGGGCAGAAGCTGCTGGGCTGAAGTCCCCCACCCCCACATGCCCACTGCCACAGCCATTTCCCAGAACAGCACAGCAGGGGCAGGAGTGGGAAGAGAAAGAGCAGCTGGAGGTGAAGGGACAGCAGCACCCGGTCGGCTGCAGGGACACTGGGAACAGTCCCACCAAAGCTGCAAGCTGGCTGGGGCCGGCAGGGCTCTTCTGCTCCCCTCACCTCCAGCTGCAGCTCCTGTTTCTGCCTCAAAGCCAGGCAGCCATGGGCACAGCCAGTCCAGCTGCCAAGGTGCCCACCTGCAGCTGCAGTGGTGTGGCCTCCGCACCACTGCCTGGACAGCTGCCACTCACGCTGCCAGGCCAGACTGTGATGGAGCGGCAGCCAGCTGGGAAGGGGCCTGCCACTACAGCCCCTCTGGGCCTTTCCCAGCAGGCTGCCGCTCCATGGCAGTCCCACCCGGCCTGGGGGCAGGGAGCCAGGAGCAATGCAGCCACACTGCTTCTGTGGTCCCAGACCAAGCTAACTGGGAAGGGCTCCTCCATACCCACCCTCAGCGGTGCCCATGGGCTGGCCCAGCTCAGCTCTGCAGCTGCAGCCTCAGTCCCAGCCCCCACCTTGCAGCCAAAGCCCCTGATGAAAGGGCCATACCGGCCAGCTCTGGCCAGGCCCTCCATCACATGAGCAGCCAACGGGGGAGGAGAAAGCTAGGCAAATCCTGGCTGGGGTCCCCATGCCCTTGCCCAACAGGGGAGTTTAATGCGCTTCCTGCCCCCCTTCACCTGAGGAACTGCCAGGGCCCCCTTCCCTTAGAGACAAGCCTGGCAAGGTCTGCTTCTTTCCCCTCCAGGCACACCCTGGCTGGGGTCCTTGTAGGCCAGCAGAGGGGTTTAAACCCCTCCCCAATCATATTTAGCAGCCTGGGGAGGGAAGCCTGGCCCCACCCCCCAGGCCAGCTTCCTTCCAGCCTTGAGGCTGCTGCAGAAGGGAACGGAGGGCTCCCTCTAGCACTTCCCGGCTTCTAGCTTGAGCCACTGCAGGCATGTACCTGCATTTCCAGAATCAAAAGTGAATGTGTAAATTGGTTCAATCTACACAGGTTAGACTAATCTGCAAAGATTGGATCAATTCAGGGTCTAGCTTTTTGAATGTCTGTCCCCAGCCCTGGAGTTATGGAGAAGCAGCAATGACGTTTGGCAGGGGTGCACAGAGCACCACTCCCCAAAGGCCAAAACAGCAGTCTACAACATCAGAGAGCGGGAGCAATTCTGGTTCAGGCAAGTAGCACTTGCTACCCAGCACTTGCTACTTTGAGTGGCTTAAGTGGCACAACCCCTGGAGCAGAGTGGCAACTCCTGGTATCAAGGAACAACAGGGCCTCCAGGATAGGCCTGCCTGTCCAGCACGTTACTTTGGCTAGCATAGCTGGTAGAGCCCCTAAACAGCAGTCCTGGGTGAGACCCCCATACCAACTGAATGAGCTAGGTAATAAATCCCTGGGTTGGTTTGCCAGTGACTCAGATTCATAGATGTAGGGTTGGAAGGGACCACATAGATCTTCAAGTCTGACCCTCTGCCCTGGGCAGGAGAGAATACTGGGCTCAAATGACCCCAGCTAGGTAACTATCCAGCCTCCTCTTAAAGACCCCCAGGGTAGGAACCAGCACCACTTCCCTTGGAAGTTGGTTCCAGATCCTGGCTGCCCTGACTGTGAAGTAGTGCCTTCTAATGAAAGACTCTGATCTGTTTTGAGTTCTAGTTAAGGTTTAGTAGCTACATTTTTATTTAAGGTGTATGTTTGCTCTTTTTCCTTGTATAAGCTCTGTGCTTGAAAGTGGGAAAAGTTTATTCAAAGTTTATTCTATTTAAAATTGTATTTCCCCAGGTTTCTGGGTTGAGGCTCAAGCTAAGTTTAACAAGTGGTATTAAATCCCCAAAACTGAACCCAACTTTTGTTACTGCCATCCAGTGCCTGGCAGAAAGATTACATTCCTCTTTTCTAGTCAGGAATGAATATAATCCTGGCTTTTCATGCAACCTGAAACCAGTCATCTTCATTGTATTCATTGCTGGTGTTTACCTCTGGTATTTACAAATTATGTCAATTTCTCAAAAGAACATTGCCTTTGCTACAGAGCATTACTATATATGTAATAGTGCCGGGCTTTAAAAAAAATCAGTGTCAGCGTGTTTTTTCTTCTTTAAAGTGTATTCAGGAA
>NW_005842001.1:104609-108052 GCF_000455745.1 Alligator sinensis
GAATGCCTGATTATCAGTAATCTCCCCAAGTTCATAAGTCTGATACAGCTGTAACCTCTCTAATCATTTTTCTTATATTTGCCCAATGTAATTTACATCCCCCTCCTTATAACAGTTTACGGACTTGATATATCGTTACTGATAATGTTAATGCCATAGCGATAATGCTTTCCTTAGCAGAAACAACAATCTAGAGTTGCCACCTGTCTTGATATGGGAATAATTACTCATGCAAATATGCAAAATGTTCTCAATTGCACAGACTAAAAGTAGAACGTACAGCTATCATAAAAAAAGAAAATGCAGAAAACAGCACAAATGTACAATGAAACACACAATAAAGATGTTATGTTCACCTATGATATGACTTGTTACAAATAAATCTCTCTCTCACACACACGCACGTATACACGCCCCCCACACACACACAGCGTTATACTGGCATGCGTGTAGACAGATGACAGAAACACGTGTATCTACCTCTAAGATATAGATCTGTGAAAGATGAGGTCATTTATAACATGAAGAAAACCCTTGAATTGTCAAAAATATCAGTGAAAACCCAATTTTCCAAGGGTAGTAAAGGCTCCTTTCCAGAGTACTTGTATTCATTGCCTGGCCAAACATGATGCACTTGAATATAATCAGACAAAGGGATGCATGAGCAGGGAGTCCTGTAAACACTATTCTAAAAGTTAAAGCAGCATTTTATCCTTCTGGATGAGGCAAAGAGTCGTTGTGAAAACCAAAATGGCATCTATCATATTTAATGTGAACTTACTCACTTTAAATCATCACATGAAATCTAAGACTCTAAACTGTTTCTTTGGGAAAAAATGGTGAGGGGGGAATATATTAGAAAAAACATTACACAGAAGCACCAAAGAAAGAAAGGAAGATGGTGGAAGAGGAGACACAAGGGGTTGAGGCAATAAACACACATTAAAATGGATTTAAGTGTCATAAATTCTCACCAAAAGAATATATTAGAGCTGATTTTCATGTGAGAAGACTAGACTTATCTGATGAAGTAATTAAAGGAGATATTTCTATTTTTCAGAAACCAAGCATTTTGGAAAGCAGCCTTAGAGATGCTACACATCACCTTACAAAAACATACAACCTACGTTTCAGGGTATCAAACATTGCTTGCATTATACAGGAAAGGCCAAAAGTCTAGCAATCTATCTGCTGCTGTTTCCATTTCCATTTTAAAGATGAATCCATTTTTCAGCACGGTCATTAATTATGGTACTCCATTCTGCACCAATTACTCCACTAAAGGATTTTGAAGTGCAGAACCACTTTTCCCTTCCCCGCACCCCTTGCTTCCCCGGCTGGTGTAGGTACCAAACCTTCATTTTTTATTTTTGTACTTTTTGAGTGCATTGTTTGGGCCAGAAACAACTGCTGGATGGGGTTAGATTCTTCTTACAGTTCTATCCTGTTAAGTCCTGGTGTGCCATTAATATGCCTATGGGTCCAGGCCTCCACTGAAGAGATGGTGACAGCTTTCCTGAACTGAACCAAGTGAATGCTGATATTTTCAATAGTTGTCCAGTGTGAACCCACTTGTCACCACCAGGCAGGGTCAGGAACATGAGAAGGAACCTGTGAACTTAGTTGCTCAACTTAGGGCCTGAGGACTAGGCCTGGGGTAACTAGGCCAGGGAAGGCCTGGGGTAACTTGGCCAGGGAAGGTCACAAATCTCTTATTAGATTGAATTACACCAGATCTCCCAGATGAAGTTCGAGAAGGCTTATTTGAAGTGAGAGCTATGTACATTCATTGGATAGTCAAAGACATGAGCAATGAGAAAACAGAATGGAGAAGTATGATCTTCTGATATCATATGGCCACCAGGCCGCTGCTGGAGTACTGCAACCAATCCTGGGCTCCTCAATTTAGGAAGGACATGGAGAAGCTTGAAAGAGTCCAAAGGAGAGCCATGCACATGATCAGAGGGCAAGAGAATAAGCATTATAAAGAGAGGCTGAGAGCCATGGGACTCTTCAGCCTAGAGAAGTGCAGGCTCAGGGGGGGACCTGGTGTCTGCCTACAAGTACATAAAGGATGTGCATCAGGATCTGGAGGAACACCTGTTCACCAGAGCACCCCAAGGGATGACAAGGTCCAATGGTCACAAACTCCTGCAAGACCGTTTTAGACTGGACATAAGGAAAAACTTCTTTACTGTCCAAGCCCCCAAGGCCTGGAATAGACTCCCCACATTGGTGGTGCAAGCACCTGCTCTGGACACTTTTAAGAATCAGGTGGATGTTTATCTTCTGGGATCCTTTGACCCTAGCTGACTTCCTGCACATCCCTGCCTAGGGTGTGTGGGCAGTGGATTGCAGCTCTGCTCCAGCTCCAGACCACACTGTCACCGCTGCAAGATCCCAGAGCAGCTCCCTGCCCAATCGCACACCCTGGCAGCACTGCTGGGGCCGGTCTCCGTGGAAACCTCGGCCCCGAGCTGACATGGCCCTGTTGCTCCTGGGGTCCTCTGTGGTAAATGGCCACAGCGATATGGGCAGGGGCTCCTGGGAAATGGAGTCTGGTATGGGCCCAATCTGGGTTGTGTGTCAGACTTTGCCCACCCCTGTATCAGGACCTATCCCCTAAAGCTAAAGTCCTAGTAAGAGTTGAGTTATCCATAAAGCCGTGTTTGAGCTGTGATCACTAGAAATGAAAAAAGCATTTCCTTGAAGTCCTACATCATCTGGCAATCAGCACAACCTCCCCGATATATATTCATTAAAGGAGACAAGTTTATAGTGTTCCATTTACTATTTCAGCCTGTTGGTTTTGTTGAATTGCTGCTGAGGTTTAGCATAAGCCAACACTATGCTGCCTGGTTACTCCTTTGCTTGTATTAGATTTTTTTTTAACACCACTTTGTAGATGAAAGATAATCATCTCTGGCAGGAAAATCTGTAGGAGCAGTTAGAGTGGAAAAGAAAAACTCTACCATCAAGTTTTCTCCACATCATTCCCTCATAGGAGGAGGGGATGGGACTCCCATTTTCACTTCACAATTTCAGACAGAAGAGTCACAGATCTCAAAAGATCTGCTACAGGTGCAAAAGATACTGCTCTTCCATCTCAGGTGGGTGTTGTACATGAAGGCTAGGGACAGAAGTTGCACATAAACCAGTATAAGGGATCAGAAACCAGTTCAAATCTGTGACACAATAGGGGCGCTTGTACACATGATGAAAAGTGGTCATTTTTGTGGTTTAACTGCATCTCGTTGTACCTGTGTGGGGCAGGGGGTTATGATTTAAATGAGTTTGCTACATTGCAAACTAAACTAAATCTGCATGTAGTTCAGTTTACAATGTAACTATCTGTAACGTTGCAGTCTTAAACAGCTCAACCCCGCCGCCACAGAAGAGGTGGACTGGAGGCAGAAGCAGTAAGGGGCCCGATCCTTTTTTTT
>NW_005842001.1:108069-132191 GCF_000455745.1 Alligator sinensis
AGAAGGAGGGAAGGGCCCGCTCCTTTTTTTTTTTTTTTTTTTTTTTTTGATTCCCATGGAGCCTGCCCATTTTTTCCCAAGGCTGGGGTGTGAGCTGCCAGTGGGCCAAGCAGCCCCTGAGCTGCAGAGGGCCCCAGTCCTTTATTCCACAGCAGTGGCAGCCCCAGGGCCATCCCGGTGGAGTGCTAGCTGCACAGGTGCTGCCCAAGCTCACAAGCAGCACCCACCAGATCCAACTCTTCCCCAAGGCCATGTGCTGGAAGCCCACTCAGGTCAGGGAAGAGTTGGATCCAGGGGCTGCTGCCTGCAAGCTGGGGCAGCACCTGGCACCTCACCTGGGTGGCCCCGGGGGTGGGGGGGTGCCACAGAGGGAAGGACCAAGCCTGGCAGGAGCTTGAGCAGCAAGGCTCTGCTGGGGGCAGGGGGGGGAGGCAGGGGGGAAAAAAGTGGCAAGGGGCTTGATCTTTTTTCCACCCCCACGGAGCTTGCCCACCTCTCTGATGGCTGGGGGGGAAAGCTACCGGTGGTCTCTAAGCTGCAGGGGTCCCCAGAACTTCCCTCCACAGTGGTGGCACCCCCAACCAGCACCCGCCTGCTAGCAGGCCACCTAGGCAGCCCCGGGGGGAACTGTCACTGTCGAGGGAAGGACCCCACAGCTTGGGGGCCACTTGGCCTGCCAGCAGCTCATCCTTTGGCAGACTCTGCAAGCAGAAAGCAAAAAAACAAAATAAGGATTGGGCCCTTTACCATAACAGTGATAGAAGCCCCTAAATTGAAGCCCCTTAATTGTTACAATTAAAAACCCATTTCAATTTAGGGGACTGAACCCCCATCATGTGTACAAGTGGCCCAGAAATTGAGTGCACATAAACTGCTTTAAAAATGGCCAAAAACAGTTTAAGATAAATCTGGATGGATGTAATATCAGATTTAATAGATTTAGGTAAAATTAGTTTATTGAACTTCTGTCCCAAATCCCCTCCAGATTCAAGTTAACTCACAGTCCTTGCACTTCCCCTGCAACCCGCTCTCCCCCCGCTCCCCCACTCCCCCACCATAGGCCCTATGCAAGACAAGATTGCATTTTTCAAGGCCTGAGAAAAGTGCATTGCTATAACTGAGAGGTGATATGATAAAACACAGGCTGAGAGTCCAAGCTGTGTGGATGGATAGGAAATGCTGTACCTTGCAATGTGATGCAGAATCTACAGGACCCTGAGCTGGGCACCCAGAGAAAGGACCTGGTTGCATGACAGCTAGGTTATGGGATTCCGCGGCACTGTCGACAATAATCAAGGAAGGATTCAAGAGGCCTTGTGGGAAACTGAACACAGCAAATTCATGTGCAATGGACTTACTACTGGGTTGCAGATTAGGTGAGAGGAAAAGAAGAGAAACGGGTATGCTACAATCCCTATTCCAGACCTTTTCCCTCCTCATGCTCAAAACCCAGGATGCAATGGGGCATGTTGAGCCCAGACAAGTAAGCTGTTTTGAATGTAGCTCCACAGGATGAAAGTTCTCTTTGTTCCCAAGTGCAGGTTCTGGAGGCATAATGCAATAAAATTGTTTTCAGCATTAGCGATGGATTTTCAGAGAATCAAGAAACCTATAGTATTCATACTTAGAGACAGACAATATTGAATGGTAAAACTCAAATACCACCCCCAGAGTAAATTAGGTACATAATAATAAAACTGTCACCTACTGTATAAAATAAAGGAAGCCAAACCCCAGTTCTTTCTGGCCCTCTTTTTATGACCTACATGATCTTGAACAATCAATAATCTAGAGTAAATGAGTGCAAAGCTGTCAGGAAATGGAACAACCATTCACTACAAGTATAGAGCTTAATATGCACTCACATAAATTCTGATTCAGCCACACATTTCCCTAATAGTCCATCATTCAACATCAAAAGGTCCTTTTCCCGAGATTTGACAAACATCATTTGTCTTAGTTTCCATGTTGCATGCAAGACTAGACTGTAAATTTGATAATCAAGAGAGACTATGTACAATTGTCACCCTTAAAAAGACTTGTCAATTATGACTTAGATAAATAGATGGGACTGCCACAGTATATCCAGATTGTTCTGTACATTACTTATACTTGCTATAATGAACACTGTAAATCCGTGAGAGAACCATTTTACTTGTCCAAGAACAGCTGGAAGGTTTCAAAGGTTCTTTTGGGGGGTGGGGGGGTTGCTTTTAAAAAAAAAATTTTAAGAGTGACCCCACACAGTCACATATTCAAAGCAACATTAAAAAAAAGAAAAAAAAAAAAGGAGTAAAAAAACCTGCTTCAGTTAAATATTTGAGTTGAAACAGCTTTCAAGTTTGTTCATCGGTTCCTGGATCCAATAAAGCAGGGGAAAACTCATTTGGCTCTGCAGGATAGATAAATGGCACAGGGTCAGTCCACAGGCCACATTGGGTCCATGGACCTCCCTGCCCTTTGCCCCATGCTGGAACCAGCACATGCAGCGGCTGCTCCCAGACCCATGCTACATGTGGTGCTTGTTCTGGGATCCATGCTCCAAGCAGCACCCCTCCTCCTATCTCCCCCACTGGATCCAGGACTATGCCACACAGTGTCCCCTCTGCTGATCTGAGACCCATACTTGCAGTGCAAGTCTCAGATTGGCTGGACTGGAAACTGTATGTGGCACATGTCCAAAACTGGCCTGGGCAGACTCCAGGCATAGTACAGGTTGCAGAGCAGGCACCATGTGCAGCACAGTCTGAGATCCAATGGAACAAACACTGCATTTGTTATGACCTACATGATCTTGAACAATCAATAATCTAGATTTCAGCATTAGAAATCTAGTCTAGCATTAGAAATCTAAGCAAACACAGATCCCAGACCAGTCACAGCAGGTGTTGTGTACAGCGCACGTCTAGAGCCTTGTGTGCAGGGGACAATCCAGCAGTGTACGGGTCAAACCTGACCTAGGGGCAGCACCAGGGGCTTGATGATGGGGCTCTGCAGCTGGATCCTGCCCACAGCCCAGATCTTTGACACCCCTGGCATAAAGGAATGAGTGGATGAAAGTTTATGGCCTGTGCTGTTGAGGAGATAGAGTAGATCAGCATACAGTCCCCTTCTAACCTTAAAATCTATGCATTTTTCAGATAAATTTTATCACAACAAAGATATTTTTAAAGTCTTAGGAAATAAAAGATTAATTAAAAGAAAGATACAGTGCCAGTTTTGTATTTTTATGTATATGTTTTCATACTATATCAGCCTTATAAATACTCTTAAGATCAAATACTGCCTGGTATACACTGGCTCATGTCAGGTTGCACTCTCTTTTAGGTGGCAATGCAGCATGCTCTCCTTTTCATACCCAGTTAGGCCAGACCCTGGCCTAGCCTCCTTCCTTGTCCACCTGAAGCAGTACCTCCCTCCAAACACACAAGGAGTTTTGACTTCTCTGCTCACTGACATTATTCAGTGAGGAAAGAAGGGCTCTGTGCAACATACTCCCCCACATCTAGTCAGGGTCAGTCAATCAGGTTGATAGTGATTTTCTTTAAATTACAAAGCATAGGGACAGATAAACAAGTTATGAGAGCAGTACTGATATGAATATCAGTATTTCATGAGATAAGCATAATACAGCATATAAATTAAAAGAGTAAGGTGCTAATAATTCTATTTATAGATAACAAGGGGTATTTTTAGTAGTAGTAGTAGTAGTAACAATAATAAGAAATAAGAAAATAAAAATAAATCTTTTTCAACTATTGCTTACACATATCCTCTAGTTCTGGATTGGTTCCAGAACTTCTGAGCCACAATGAGAAATCCTGTATGAGCTATTACCAGCCAAAAATGATCATCGCATTGAAGGAACGTTTTTTCTTATGACATTTCCATTCCAGAGTACAGACTTGGGTATTTGAACCATTCAAATAATCACGTGTGTCAAACTGCACCTGGGTTCCAAACTTAGGTCCACCAACCAATAAATTATTATTATCGCCTTCATCGTTATCAGGTCCAGGTTATATATTTCTTAATGCAGCTGCATCAGTGAAGAGACTGTGTTCTGTTAGTTTCTTCATCTTTTTTTTTTTGAAAGATTTTCAAAAGACATTTGCTTCAAAGAGTTTTCACTGGGAGAGGCCTTGTTAGCTGTTAAAGGGTTCATAAATTCTTGCTTGGTCCTCTTAGCTTTGAGCCCATAGCTGCCCAGGGTTATACCTGAAGGCGATCCAACACCCACTTTCTTACAGCAAAAGAAAGCTTACAGTAAAACTTTCATAAAGTTATCTGACATTCATCCTCCTCCGAACTATTTTTAACTGTTATTTATTTTTTAACAGATCAAGTCTCCTCCCTATTTTATTTATACATTGTATTTTTATAGATTGTCTAATAAAAAATGGTTCCATCCTTGATCAGTTCAGTTTAAAGCACAATCTCGTGCATTTTCTTCTTTAAAATGGTCACACTGTCCTCAAATGGCAAGCAACAAAAGACCTATCGCTCCATGAACTTGATGGCAACTTCTCCTAAGAAAGAGGATAGAAATTGCAAGACTGATTTTTGTATTGTCGATGCTGGCTTCATTTCAAAGTAATAAAATCATAAATATATATTTAGCTAGGTATGAGAATATACATCGCCTCTATAAAAGCATCCAAGGAGTTGCTATCATTGTATTACAGATATACATTTCTTTTTCAGACTCTGACAATTTGCTGTATATACTGTATAAGTCAAATAGCTGGTAGGTCTAGATAGCACGTAAGATAGACATCTTGTTAAGGCTTCTCCCGACACAATTCATCATGCTGCATCAAAGATTAAAACATTTTAGCCCTGATACTTTTCAGCTGCCAGCTCTAATTCAGAGCACACTCCTCCACTATTTATACTTTCTCCTGCTTGCCAACCCCTTACAATTAAAATTCAGTGCAAAGTTCCAAAAAAGTTTATTTTTATTGGAATGTTTCTATTTTGTGTCCTCATGCCAGATCGACTTACTGTTGGGAGTGCAAGGGACAGACTATTATAGCCAATAAAAAAAAAAACCATGAGAGCCTTACTGTTCCCTGTGGTATGGGATTAAATAGTAGATAGTCAGAGATGTTCAGCCAAGATAAGATGTTATCCAGTTCCTACTACAGGGACTTTTACATTGACAATGTTCCTTTTAGTTTTATTTTTGTCCTGGTTTCTCTTACTTAAAAAAGGACAATAGCAATACCTTAATCTATATTGCATTTTGCTATCACTCATAAATACTACAGTGTTGACTGGGCTAGCAACCAGCTGTTTAGTCTATAGGTTAAGCATTCAATGATTTCATTTTTAAAAACTGCAAGCTAATGTAGGTGTTTATGCCATGCTGAATCCCTATCCTTGCAAGTACAGGAACTCTTTCTATGCAGCCAGTTCACATAACAATAGCTTTAGCAAAGATGTAAAATGGTGTCTATTATATGCAGTCATGATTTTCCCCTTTGATCCATTATTCTCACTTTTTACCTTTTGTCTAGAGGTGTTTTTGTTTCTGTTTGACCAAAGCCTGTTTAAAGTCAATTTTGCATGTTATGAGATTGGAATAATTAAAACGCACCCCCAACAAATACCCATATATTTTTCATATTATTAACAAAGCTGAAGCCGAAACAGCAGCTTGTCTGCAATTTTGCTTTCATGAGGACTAGTCACTTTGCATGAGGTGACACACATTACTATTTAATTAATACAAGATATGACCTTTTGGAAATTGCATGCTAGAATGCACATTCAAACATCTCCTCTTAGCCTCCAGGTATGCACTGAACTACGGATGTGTTACATGTTTATGCATATTTATTTCAAAACGACTCAGCTGCTAAAAGAAGCACAGAGGGCCAATTTGCCTCTGTTTAGGAAGCAGGATGTACTCAGGCACAGGGCAGAAGGGCTTCCACATAGTTTGGAGTAAATATTTCGAGTAATAAGCAATGAGAGCACTAGTCTTTACCGAACGACAGTGGCAAGAAGTGGGCATAAAGGCACATGCCCCACTGAAAAAAATTCTACTGAATTTAAGTTCCCTGTTTCATCCTATAGACTGAAGAGAGAATGATCTTCGAGCGCCAGCCACTGAAGGAATTGCTTCTACCAGCTCTCTCTTGCAGCCAGCCTTTCAGGGCCTCACTGATTACTGAGAGACTTTAACGCTCAACTCCTATTGACCTCAGCGGGAATTACACTAGGACTTAAGTTGCTGCAATGACTTCATCATTCCTACAGCCAAAGTGTTTATACTCTTCAGTTTACTCCATACTACTAGACTGAAGAATAATGTTTAGCAGTCTTACTCAGCACTGATTCAGCACTTCTCTCTGAGCAGTCATCCATTTCTCAGAAGCACAGAACAGTTAAGACACAGCCTTGTAAGTATACTGAACCAACCAACGAAAGCTTTCAGGATCCACACAGAACCTGTAGTTTTATTAAAACAGCAGTTTCTTGTTCAGTTGGTTGATTGGTTTCTTGGGGGGGAGTTTAAACAAGTAGCTGGTTAATTCTGTGGCTGAATAGCTCAGGAATTGTTGTCGTTGCTGTTTTCCTTTTGTGTTTTTTAAGAAAACCTGGCAAAGTATATGCAAAAATATGTTAATATATCATTCAGATGGCACAGTTAAAATTACAAAAAGGCAGCAGATTCAGGAGGAGATTTTCTACTAATTGCTATTTGTGTCTTGAAGATCTTCCCCTTGGTAGTTAAACTTCTTGCAGCAACATTAATTTGGCTTCTGTGCATAATGTACTGTTTGTCTGCTTTGTTTCTTCTAGGGAAATATGTAGCTTCATATATGAATGCTTGTGTCTTAAAAGACATCCCATAAAACAAACAGGATATGCAATGTGGTTTTGTCTTTGCTATAATACCTTCTGCAAGTCCTGATTGCAATTTTAAATTGCATAACCTTCATATTGCAGTACCATAGCTTTCTGCCTTTGTTTATAGTGGAGTGACAGCTCTGCTGTAGTTAAGGTTGAGCACTGCTTTTTTGTTTAAAGGTCAACTGTACTTTAAAATCTATAAGCATATTTAGATTTGTCTCAAAATTTGCTGAGCCTAATGATTGCGCAGAGCAATGTCCTGAATTTGGGATCATTTGAGCAACGGGTTTGTGGGATAAAGGCTCTCCAAAACAGCTGTTTACAAAATCACCCAATTCTCCCACTGTGTGTGTACCTGCGTGTGTGGAGCAGGAAGAAGAAAGGTAGAGATGGCATGTGGTAGGGGCAAAAAATCAGGAGACCCTTGGAGCTGCATGGTGCATGGGGTGAGCAGAGCAAAGGGCACAAAGAAGAGAATGGTTTATAGGAGCAAAGATAGGACAAGCTGTAGGGGAATATGGAGGGACTGGAATAACGATCTGAAGTGATAATTGGTCAGTTTTTCCATGAAAAACCCTTAGTACCTATCTATATGCCTCATGTCTGTTCCCCTTTCATAAAAATGTCCGCACATGTGCCAGGCTAGCCCCTTCTCTGTTCCTGTGTCTTCTCCCACACTTTTCAAAATGCATCCTCCATTCAGCCTGTGGGGAGAAGGGAAGTGAGAGAGAACCAGGCTCTGTTAGACAGAGACAGGAGGTGAGGACATGCTATAAGAGAAGAGAATGGATTAATATTCAGCTAGTGCATTCTGTAGCTGGAAAACCATTGCCAAGGAGCCACTTAGAGTTAGGCCAGGGATAACAAGCGTGTTTAAACAGTGAGCCTGTTTTACCAAAGCAACCTAGATTTACCAGGTTTTACTACCCGCCTTGCCCTGATTATTCCTTCCGAGATGCTGCCTTCATGTATCCCTCATTAAGCCGTAGAGATCACTGTCCCATATACCTGTTAGCTGCTAGCAAAAAGGCATTCTTGTAAGTCCAATACAATCTACGTGATTCAGAACTGAAATGTGGCCATGCTAGATCTCCAAAAGTATGCATCTCTCAGATCAAGCCACAGCTTGGCCAAGCCAGTCCAATTAATCCCATTCAATAGTTCTGCCGAACACAATAAATGGAGCTAGGATTCAAATCTGTGGAACAAACAAGAGGATGTTCTGCCTACTCAACGTGGCAACTCTCCACAGCCCTCTCTAGCGGGCAGAGTTAAGAGTCTGTGGATGGTATGCACCTTAACTTTAAGTTCACGTTGCCTTAACTCTTTATATTCTCCATTCCAGACATTTAAACACAGCCCCCTATGCAGTTAGAAAGGCATGAGGCAACACTTAAAATTCTGAAGTAAATTGTTAGGCATTTGACAATTAATCTTTAACGAATTTATCTCTCCTTTGCACTTTGCATCCAATGCATGTGATTTAAGATCTTGGTGCTCCACTTTGGTTCTCCTCTTTATATGCTTAGACACGAAACTCATCCTTTTCAGATGACCAGGAAGATGCCTATGTACCGTTAAGTCCTATGTGATTTCTGCTTTGGTGGGTTTAAGCAGAATTTTAAATGTGTACATGCTATGTGCTGGATCTAGCTACAGAGGAGTGAATGTCACCCTACATGCATAATGCAGATGAAATGTAATTTTCTCCCTTAATGTAATCTGTATTTGGTCAGATCTATTTCTGTCTTCAACAATTCTGCAAAGAGTTTAACCTCTCCATTAAATTATGGTCAATATTTAGGGTTTATTTTTTTTATACAAATACATCAGTAAATGAGTTTCCTCACACTGACCTGGCCTATGTTAAAGTTATTTACATAACCACTATATATATTTCACAAATGACAGGACAAGGTCTCCTTAGAATCCTACATTGACCTGCCTGTCATTCTGATGGGGTAAACAGTATCACCTTTCCAGTTCACAATGAATTACAGAGAAGTAGCAAAGCACACCATCCATCACACTGGCATTAAATAGGTTTTTGAAGTAGATTTCAGATATCACAAATGCTGTTTAGACTGTTACCAGAAAGCACAAATTGGATAGCTCATATAAAATGGTCATATGATGAATGGACATGATGGGTCTTCAAAGCAAAAGAACATGGTTATTCTGCGCATAACCTTGTCAAAACTAAAAACAGACTATAGCTCTTCCTGTACCCAAGCTACAATGACCTAAGAATTGTTTAATGGCTTAGCTTGCTGCCAATTCATATGAATAAAATGTACAGATAAAACAGAAAAAAAAGGAGCAAGGATGAATCATTAGTATCAGAACTGCAACTACTTTATGAATCATAAATTCTATGCAAAATTATCCACTGTTAAGCATCTGCATCACATTTGGAAAGTAAATTATTTAATAGAAAAGGAAGGGTGTTTTTTGTTTTGTTTTACAACAGGGGCATGAAACTAACTTAGGGCCCTGGGCTGGATCTAGACCATAGAGCTCCTGGTGAGCTGGATCCAGCCCAGAACAGGAGGGCTACACTGTAGAAGCAACAGCTGGGTAGGGGCTGGCACCAGTGGGTGCAGGGGCAATGCAGGGTCCAGCAGCAGTGGAAGCACAGGGTCCAGCAGGGAGGAAGGTCGTGCAGGGTCTAGCAGTGGCCAGAGTGCAGGGTATGATGGTAGCAAGGGCAAGAACAGGGCAGTGCAAGAGTGCAGGCTCCAACAGGGAAAGCCAAGCTCACTGCTAATGGCTAGGCTCAACTGCGCAACTTCCAGTGCCCTCTGGTAGTCCACGTGGGCCAGAAAGATAGTTGTGTGTTTGACACCCTTGTTTTGTAACATATATTTTTACATGTGATCATGCCTCCCCCTAATGTCTTACTCTGATAATTTTAACAACTTTCTACTTACTGATTAAGTATTTGAACACAAACAGCAGAGGCTTACTCTTTAGATGCCAATTACATCACTGCCAATAACTATATAGTTGAAACATATACCATATGGTTTATGTCTTATTACCAAATGCCATCATGGGTGATATTTATACTTTGTGGTAGGGAGTACTCGGAGGTCAAACTGCAGATCCACTGCAGTTTTCTGGATGCTTGATGTATCTCTAGTTGTAAACCCTAGCATAGTTAAAATATTTATTCCTTTAGGTGATACAAACTTGTCTTTTATTTTTGATACTACAAAGTCCAGAAGTCTACCCTTAGTGATACCTGTACAGTAGCAGTCTGTGTATATGTGTAAGGGCAAATGCATGGTTCACTATGCAGTGGTCATAGTATAATAGAGAACAATTCTGAAATAAGACCTGTATTGTAGCTTATGGTAAAAATAAAACTTTGTTTTACCAAGGCCTCTGTCAGATGTTATATTTAAGATGCAATTAACCAGTTAATGTGTCTTAAAGTGTAACCTGGTCACATGTTCAGGCAAGTAATGGTATGACAAAAAACCAAAAACTGCCACAAAATGATTACACAAAGATGTAAACATGGCGTCCCCCCCGCCTTGCCTCAGAGTGCTAGCAGGGAGATTGGGTCTGGCAACACTCCCACCCCTTAAGCAGTGAGCAGGGAAAAGCATGGGATGGTGCAGGCAGACCTCCTTAATCAGAGGTCCCACTGGGGCCTGGCCACGCCCCCCTCAGGTCAGCACTGTGTAAGGGAAGAGAGGGCTGCTCTAGCATCCCCAACCTTCTAGCCTGAGCCACTGCAGAGAGAATGTTTCTCCAGTTACAAACTGGTTCAGCCTAGCCAGGCTAGAGTAACCTGCAAAGGTTGAATCAATTCAGCCTCAGGCTATTTGAGTGTCTGTCCCTAGCCTAAAAGGACTGTGTGGCAGGGTAGACAGCACTGGGACTCAAACAGGCCCTGGTGCAGTCCTCATGCTGCTGCTGAACACATAATGAATGGTCAGCAGGGACAGTACTGTGCCTGGTTCAAGCCTGGGGGCAGTTCCAATCTAGCTGATCTTTGACCAGCTCCAGGAACTCAAAGATACCCAGTGCATCTCCACAGCCAACTGACAATCAGTTGATTGTTGGGCACCTTTGCTGGCACAGAAGAAGTCCAGGATCATGATTCCAGGCTTCCCCTGTACTGGCAAATGGCCCACAACTGGGATCTGATCCATGATCCCACATGTAGCATGGCACGCAGAGCAATTGCTGGCATCATGAATCCAATCCCATCATGTCTTTAACTGAACATGCGTCAGTGGCCCCAGAGTATGAACATCTCCAGAGACACTGGATTTCTCATAGCCTCAAATTTATCAGGCCCTTGATTGATCAAGAACACCTGTGCACTTATGGGATTCATCTCGGAGATCAGAACTTTATGGTTCATGTTCAGGGCCTATTATAATAAGGTGGTGCTGCATATTATTGAAATCTACCAGCTGATAAGATGCCCACAGTGCTTTACATCATATTAATAAATGCAAACACTTTGCTCAGAAATTATGTTAATTTACCTATTGGCTGCAAGACTGGAATACTGAGAACAGGGTTGCTCTAAGGCTATGTAAATTTTGAAAGTTCACTACCAAGTATTACAAAGATATCATGAGCAAACTGAACAGAAATCAGGTTGCATTAATGGTTATCCAAGCCACAAACGTGCTGTCATCTTAGAGATGAGTAATTAATGGAAGACAGAGAATACCTTTATTTGGCAGGAGGAGGTATGGAGAAGGGGGGAAGGGCATCTCTTCAAAGTTCAATTTTCTTTATACATCTCTGATAACTTAATGTTTTAATCATGAAATGTTGTAGTTTGATAAAAAAATTAAGTGAGAGACCAGGGTGATGTATCTTGTGGTGCAGAGGATGAAAGATGGCACTAATAAAAACCCACCCTTGTTTTTTCATGCATATTTATTCAGCCTCACAACACCCCTATGGGCAGGTAAATGAGGAACATCATTGTAGAAACCAAGGCAGAACCAGGATTATAATTCAGGAGTCCCTAGGAACTAGGTCTGTGCTCAGACCATTCTTCACTGAAAAGAACATTCTCTGACTCTTGCTGTATAGTTCCCTCAAGCCCACAGAAAACTGAATCACAAAAAGTAGGGCTGGATCCCTGGAGATCATTCAGCCTGACCTTCTGCTCAAGGCAGGAACAGCCCTATCTAAACCAACCCAGGCTTGTCTAACCTTCAATGACAGAGGTTTCACAGACTTTAAAGAATCTGTTCTAGCACCTGCATAGCTACAGCATTCTTCTTAATATCTAACCTAGCTCTCCATTGGTACAGTTTAAAGCTATCCTAGCCCTGCCCCTGTGAGGACAGAAATCAATTGTTCGCCATCCTCTTTAAATTAACCCTTGTTGTATTTGAAGACTTAGCAAATCCACCCTCAGGCTCATCTTCTCCAAACTAAGGAATCAGTCTTCCACCCATTCCTCATACATCATGCTCTTCTGATGTCTAATCATTTTTGCCAATCTGCAGTGGAGTTATTCACACCTCCTTCTTGAAGAGTAGCACCTAACACTGTGCTCCTAATAAGGCTTGTGCTGAATAGAGTACAACAGGGCTGTTTAACTTCTGGATGGCCAGTGGTTCCCTAATTTCCCCACCACTGCACAGGCAGCCGGGCTCCATTCCCAGCTGTGTGGGTAGCAACAGCAGCCCCGCTCCACCACTTGCCATCCCATATACATCATGGGCAAATTTGCCCTTTTCCCTGTGCAGATAGCCTGGATCTGCCCCTGTTGTGCCTGCCCCAGGAGTGGTGGCAGGAAACATGCTGGAGAGAGAGGCTGAAGATCCCAGCTACTGCAGCAGCAGGAGTGATGACAGGGAAGAGCAACAGCTAGGCAGGAGCCTGGGGGACTGCATTTTACCCCTGACTGCCGGTTGGACACCACTGGAAAAGAAGTGTCCCTTCTCATGACTTGCATACAATATTCCTGTTAATACATCCCTCTATGTCAGAAGGGATTTTTCACAACGATATTTACTCCTGCCTCATATTCATCTTGCTACGCAATGTAATGCTCAGATCCTTTTTGCGGAAGCCTAGCCCCATTTTGTGTCTGTGCATTTTATTGTTCGTTCTGAAATGTAGCACTTCTTATTTGTCCTTACAGAAACATAATCCCATTTATCTCAGATCATTTTTCCATTTCATCCAGATCATTTTGAATGCTAATCCTGTCCTCTAATGCATCTGCTACCCCACCCAATTTGGTGTCCTTTGCAAATTTAGTAACCATACCCTCAAATCTATTCGCCAAGTCATTAGTGAAGATATTCACAGTGCTGGGCCCCAAACAGATGCCTGAATCCCAGTTGATGCCTCCTCTCCAGATTCCTTTATCCAATTAAAATCAGAAAGGTCCAGTCCTTCAGCTGAAACATCCCCAGCCTCATTTCAAGGTCTGAGAGGAGGTTTGTGCTTATTTGCTAATTTCTTGTCTGAGCATTCCAAGTTCATTTCCATGATTACTAGTTTCCCGGTTAGAGTTCAGTGAAAACCGTTGATTTCTAATTCTATTCCCCATAAATGACAGAAACAAATGGTCACATTACCTCAAGAGTTCCTTTGGCAGAATAAGCAGCATATGAATACAGGAGGTCTTGGCTGCGAGGCTTTCTGGTGTCTGTGTTACACTGCAGTCCACTAGGATAAAAGCATTCGCCACTTTTTTTCAGAGTCACTGTATTTGAAGAAGAGCCCGGTACATCAAGCAAGACAGAGTAATTTACTAGCTGAACATCTTCGAGGCCACGAGAAGTCCAGTGAACCAGAAGTTGCATTGCAATGTCTGTATCTTCTTTTCTAGGCAACTGTGTCAAATCTCTGGGGGGGGAAAAAAATACATTATTTTCTCCCCTCAATATCTGTTTACCTGGACTAGATAAAACAGTTCACAATCTCAATAATGAGAGGCATGGAGTTCATGAGAGACGCCATGTAGTACACTATAGCACCTTTTTATCTTTGCAAGTATTTCCTTAGCAGTGATCAGAAATACATCTCTCTCTCTGTACATCTACATATAGCTTTATGGGAAAGGATAATTTTGCTCTCTAGGAACCAAGTATCCTATTAGAATCCTAAACGATACCACAGAAATAATTCATATTATGTTATTATATTAAAAGTATTTACAATTTACATGCAAAAATGTGCATTTTCATGCTGAAGTTTTTACTTAGTGAATTTCTGAATGGTTGTTTTATTGGTAGATCAGGGTACAGAGTTATTTTTAGTGAAAATATGCATCTATTCACCTCAAACCTGATTAAGCTTGTATGATGGAACTTCATTTGGGGGTTTAAAGTGTTTTTAAAAGTATTAAATACACTACACAAAACTTCAGCAATTGGGTACATTTTACAGACAGGAAATGTAAGTCATACAGCAGGTCAGTAATGAGTGCATTATCACCAGCAGTTACATTGACAGAGCTTGCTGTGGAATTCAGTAGTGAAATGTTAGCCCCATTGAAGTTGATGACAAAGCTCCTTTTAACTCTAGTGGAGCAATACTTTTAAATCATTAAACTAAGCCTAATTTTAAATATGATAAAATAAAATAAAATTAAAATTCCAACAGTCTAGAAAATTGTGCAGATAAGCCCCACATTATTATTTAGTAAAAAATCTGAACTAAAATTACAAAATTATTCAGAAGCTCATTTTAGGGAAAAGAACTATACTCATTTTGTATTACGCCTATATGAAATTTTCTTTCTTGTAATCCTATCAAATTACAGTCCTCCAAAAGAAACAGTTTGAAGTCAAATTTTAAAAATATGCAAAAAAGAAAGGGCTTTTGCGGTACGTCTGTTCAGCGAACTCTATTTTCCGCCCCAATTTATTTTCAGTCACATCTATTAATTATTATTTATCATCCAGTAGTGCTAAGCAAAAGTAGCACAAAGAAGGCCATGGTCTCAGCCCTCAGGCTCTTTCAATTTACTTGAAACACAGCACAGTTCCCAGTGTATTCCACTGTAAAGAAGTAAGCAGAATGCACTTTGAAGAAACTCAAAGCTCAGTGATAACTCAACATGTTGGGAGTAGCCAGATTCTTCAAAATGGATTTATAACAGAGAAAAAGCAAACCTTAATATTCTCTAGATAACACTAGCGTGTTCTCTTCCCCACCAAAGTTTCTAGTTTTAAAAATACTTTGTAGAACACGCAAGCAACAATTTTTCTTGTGATACTGCATCATCACCTTAAAATCTGTTTAATATAGGAGTATTCATGTAAAGTAATTTTGCAAAGGGGCAATTGTGTGGGGAAGGAAGAGAGCACTGGAAAATTCGTTAGAATGATATATTTGACCTAAATTCAGCAAGCAAAGCACCTGCAAAGCAGAAAAGAACTGTGCCACCAAAACATCCTAATATATTATTTGCATGAAAGTTTTCCTCGGCCTTCATACCTACAATGGAGAGATGCCTGTGCCAGTATCCTGGCAGGCAGCATAATGAAGTGTCATGCAGAAAACCTGAGTCTAGAAGCGATTTTGGCAATATTGTTCCATAGGCCAGCAGAGACCGTGAATGGGTTGTTTTTGGCTTCCATGGGCAAAATACAATTTCTATCACTGCTAAACACCTGCTACTGGATGGTCTACAGGCTGCCAATGACAAGAGACCTGAAGGAAACAATGAATTTAGTTTTACCAGCTCCAGAGCTAATGGCAAAGAAACATACTTGTAGAAAGTGTGCTAAGGATGGAAAGGAAATCCTGAAAAGAAACTACTAAGTCTTCTTTTTTTTTGATACGTAAAAGGCTTGCCATTGCTCTCCCAGGAGAAACCATGAGTGTACAGGATTTTTCTCCTAGAGTAAAAATGGCAACTACAAGAGAAAAATAACCTGGGAACAACCAGAGTTAAATTACTCTTAGGAGAGTTTCTCCTGGGACAGCAAATGTCTGTATACACTGTGGCTTCTCTCAGAGGAGAGCATAGTCTTCCAGCATCCCTCCTGAGAGAGACGGTATCACTTGCTGGACTCTGCTGCTCCAGCAGAGAGCAGAACATGCCACCTTCATGATCACCACACTGTGCAGCAGGGAAACACAATGAACATAGATTGTCTGGGTCAACCAATCAGGGCGGCCCTATGCAGTGCTGCTATCTGTTTCCAGGCAGATCTGTTACATGCACAGGGTCTCCCCTGCAGCTGCCCAGTGTCAGCACTACAAGCTCTCCACTCCTTAAGGCCTCAACATTTAAATGTATGTACACACAGCTCTGGATCAGTTCCCCAGATTACTTGAATATGTGTACACAGCTGCTATCATTACTTCAGCTGCATTTGGTATGTAAAAACATAATTAAAAGGACTGAGACTCAGAGATAGAACCCCAATGACATATTAGCATCCAAACAACCACATAATTGAGAGCTCTGCTTACAGCTACCTGGAACTCCTTACAGCAGCTTGTTACACACTAGATTTGGTATGTTCAAAGGCCAAATTCTTAAAGGTATTTATTTTTCTAACAACCTCTAGTGATTTTTTAAAAAGCATCTATACAATTATTTCGTAAATCAATAGCTGAAAAATGGACAGCTGTTGAAAACAATGACTGAAATCAACAACCTTTTGAAAAGTTTACTCAACATCTATCTATCTACATTTTTAGGAACCACAATCACATTTTAAAAGGTGGTCTAACTGTCCATAGAAAACATTGATTTCAACAGGTTTGGATCGGGAGAGTCAGAAAGGAAAATGTGTCAGTAATAGGGTGGCCATCAGAGAGGACAGTCCGGTTATCCTCTGCCAAAAGAAAAAGAGAGGACATAAAGGTGTCAGATTTCGTATCAATAGAGGACAGAGTAGCAGAAAACTGGAACGTCCTCTATGATGGCCACCCTAGTCAGTAACCTAGCACTTACACATCTATTACCAATACTAATTTATAGCTTAGTAGTCCATTAATTAAGTAACATTGACTACACACACATTAGCACAAACTTAAAATAAATAGAAACATAATACCACATTACAATAGTGATGAACTATCCACTGTCAAAGATAATACATCATAGCTGAACAAGAGAGTTCAACAGTAGTACCACAGTGGGGCATAAGTTATAGCATATGGATCTTAATAAATAAAAGTCTACTAAAATAAATTATATAAAATACATATTAGAATCAAATCTGCTACACTGCCAGTTACTAGTACTGAAAGTTCAAATATTCTTACAAGAGCACTGGGCTTATGTTAAAGACTTCAGAGATTTTGTCAGGAGGAAAAATTATCAAAGGTCACTCTTCAGATTTAATCTTCCTAATTTATCGAAAATAAGTCTTCAAGCAAGCTACACAAAATGGACAAGTTAATCCAATCAGTAGTATATTACAAGTCTCCAATTTCATCGGCTGAGCCTTCTAATGCAATGACATATACTTGGAGAGTGTAGAAACATACAAAGTTGTTTGATTAACACAGTCAGTACCTGAAGATCCACATTTCCCACAGGTGCTAGCAACATTAATATAACAAATAAGCAAAAGCCACCCAAATCATGCAAATTAGATTGTGGCACACTTCAACAAGCAGGCTGCTCCAATAAAAGTTTGATATAAAAAAAAAAAAAGGCAATTCAAATTGTTCACTTAATAATAGAACTAAAGACAGTTTCCACTCCATAATTAAATCAGCATTCCTTTTAAACTTTCGCGACAATATATGTGATTAAATTAAAGAAATGAGCATACTCACTATTTATTTTTTAATTTCCGTTCACTTAATAATAGAACTAAAGACAGTTTCCACTCCATAATTAAATCAGCATTCCTTTTAAACTTTCGCGACAATATATGTGATTAAATTAAAGAAATGAGCATACTCACTATTTATTTTTTAATTTCCTTACAGCACATCAAAAATCAAATTACAAATCATAGCACAAGTTGTATTAAAACAACTGAGCAAATATGAGGTTCCTTTCATAAGGTTTGTACAGAACGCAATGTAGCAAACATTTGTGGAAGAAAGAAATACTGTGCCAAATTACTCTCTAGTAAAAGTCTATAAAGCCAGTGTATTTACATCAGAAATAAATTTGTTCCATTAAATTTATGACATACTGCCTCCAAGGCAGAAACGGTATTTTTAACAACATTCCAAATTCTAAAACCCAGAAAGTACTTGAAGATTGTTCCTTATCAGTTAATGAGAAAACCAGCTTTACACCTCATATCAAATTACCTTTGATACTCTTACTAAAGTAAGCCCATTTCCTTTTTTTTCTCTTTTGAATATTGATAGAATATTAAAACCGGCAATAAGATAAGACATGTGAGCTATAAGAAGGAACATGTCTTCTGGATCATTATGAGGCTGCCTGAGATACTAATACCCATACCTGGTATTAGGCAATACTTCATTCAACAAATTGCTCCACTGAAATTATTGAGAATACTCGTGAAGCAAGCGACCAGATCTTCAGTAGCTGTAAATCTACGTAACTCTGTGGAAGATAAAAGAGCCACAAGAAATTTATGACTTAGCCTGATGCACTTACAGGGATTAGAATCTGACCCAAGTATATTTAATGAATAAATACAACAATCAAAATAATGCACCATCTTTCCTCCAGAGATCTCAAGGAGCTGTTCCAAGATTAATTAAGGTTTAAAAACACTGGCATAGATGGATCTTGAATACCCTATGCAGCCTCAGTGAAGACAACAGGAGAGTAACTAGGGATGGACAGCTGGGTCACTAACCCTTGGCATCAATATTGAGGAGGTACAAAAATGACAGCAGCTGCCAATGCCCAAGACACACAAAGTGCTTGTTACACCTGCAGAAAATTATACCCTGTGTGGCTCCAATGAAGATGAGCAGGCTAAAGCAATGGTACAAACATATCCAAAACCACAGAGAGACAAGGATTTCTAAGTGTGATATGCTTTATTGGACCAACTACATAGCTGGGATAAAGTTAAAATTTGTGGTCTAGGAACTGAACTTACACATAAATTGGTATAAGTGATTGGAAACCAGTTCAGAGCTGTAATACAAGAGAAGTTAAATACACATAAACTGCTTTCAAATGGCTGAAACTGGTTTAAGATAAACCTGGATGAATGTAGTATCAGATTTAACTGATTTAGATTAAATCAGTTTATTGAAATTCTGTCCTAGATCCCCTCTGAATTCAAGTTAATTTACAGTCCCCAGTATCCCAGGATACATTGCACCTCCCCTACAAACCCCCCCCTCACAGGGTGGGTGGGCTAGCCTTGCCCCAAACTGTCTGCTCCAGCCAAGAAGTGCGCTAGTACCGCCTGGCTTCTGGCTTGGGCCACTGCAGGCATATGGCTGCATTTTCAGAATCAAAAGTGAATGTTTGTTCACTTGCTTATTGGTTCAATCTATGCATCTTAGACTAACCTGTGAAGACTGACTTGATTTAGCCTCAGGCTTTTTGGCTCTCTGTACTTAGCCATGGAGTCCTGAAAGGGAAGTTGGTTTCTCCTTCCTGGAGATGATGAAAACATCAAGAAAGTCTCTATGAATACGTATTGTCATGTTTCTTCAGGAAGACATGAGGCTTTTATCACTCCCTGACCTGTTAAATGTCCCAGAGACTAAATTTAAGAGATTAAAGTTCTGACTTTCTGTGATAAAGTTTGAACAAGTCAAGCCACTATTGTTTAAGCCTGGAAGTCCTAAAGCTTATAAAAAAAAAAATTAGGATGATGAACTGCACAGACAGCTGTGATAGTGCTAAGGCTTTATGCAGCCTCAAAGCAGTATGACAACATCAAAAGAAAAGACTGAACCAGATGCTTATAAAGAGAAATCAACACACAACAGAAGAATTTCATTTTAAAACTGGTGACCAAGGGAGTGTGAAGTTGAAGCAGCACAATGGGAAGTGATTTGTTGTAGCAACACTCCTTTCACAATTGCTTCCTACGAGAGGAAACAAATCATACAAAAATAATAGGCCAGCTGTGCCACTGGAACACTTAGAAATAAACGTAAGGGATTCCTGAGGATGTATGATTGCTTGGCATATAAATCAGAAGTTAGCTTCATTTAGTGGATGCTATAGGAAAAGGTGATAATAGGTGGCACTGCATCAGAAACTCCCACTGAATTTAATATAGGTCCATGGGAAACTAGGGCCATCTTTGCCCTCTGCATTTTCATTACCGTATTCCTTGCAATAACTGTGTGTGTAAGGCCAAAGGAGAAGTGAAAGGCATGTTTTCAGGATGTGAGGTTCCTCTATACAGAATACCTCCTTTTCCTACATGGCTTTCTGGGACTCTGAAGACAGTCTCTAGTAACAGGTCCCAATGCAAAACCCAGGTCCAGGAAAGGATAAGGACTTTGTCTCAGTCATCCTCTCCTGTAGAAAAAAAGCCTCATGGGAAACTGTTAGATGATATAATCTGAAATGTAGATGTCTTTCACCCAAATCATGTGAGAATGGAAGTGGGGAAAACATATGAAAAGTAGTTTATAATTAGAAAGAAATGCCACAATAGTTATAATATGAGAAACAATATGAAACTGCAGGATAAAAGTAAAAAACAATGAGAACAGGTTTTGTGATATGCAGTAATCAAGCTTTATTACTGAGAAAAAAGCAAATTCTTCTCTCTTGGAAATACGTTCTGCTGCTTTTTTGATGATCAGTTAAAATATGTCATGATAGGTGTCTGGGAAGGGGAAGGAGAAAGAGAAAAGAAGACAGAGAGAAACAAAGAGCATCAGTAATAAAATACCCATATCACCAGAGATTGAAACCTCCTCTCCCTAATGCTCTTCATGGGGATATATATTTAAGACTAGCTGTCTGTCTTAAACTTAGCAATGTCCCCAGCATGACACAAACTGGTCCCCATTTTTTTGCAAGGTGATATAACCAAAAAGCAAATGAGACCCAGGCCAAGAAGCAGAAAGGCCGACGAATATAGTCGGAGCTGGTCCCTGGTGGCTCTCTGGAGTCACCATCTTGGCCTTGTCCAGCAGAAAGTTGGCCAGGCAAATCATACGACCCTGAAACGCTTGATAAAGGATAGAGAAGATGTACACAATCTTGGAGAAGTCCAAGTCCAAAGCACCAAAGAGGTTGCTGAGAGCAACAAAGAGGGGTCGCAGCCAGGGCAGCATGGAAGAGATTCTCTTCCACCTCCTCCTTGCAGAAAGGGCAGGGTTCTGGCACTAGTGGATCTAAGTGAGGGACAAGGGTGTCCATGGCCAGGGCCTCACATTATACATTATATTAACCACTATTATAGGTTAATAGCAAAGGATAGCTTGAATAGACTATGGCAGCCCAGATGGGCTTGTTTTGGTGTTGCTGCCACTGGTGCTGCCTCCATTTTGAGTCAGGATGGGCGGCAAAGACATCTGCATGATGCACTTTAACTATCCACGTTGCCTTCCACCTACAAGCCCTGCAGTGCCTGCTCTTTGCTGGTGAACCCTTCCCTGGGCAACTGCTGGTCTTTACTTTCCTGTGTCAGGTGAGGGACCTCAACCTCAATCAGGAACGTTTCCTTCTAGATCCGGATCATTTTAGCTGTGTCAACCTCCTGCCTTTGTACTGCAACCATGCGTGGGCCTGAATCTGACTTCAGAGATATTTCTGATTCACCTGATTAAAGACACTATCAATAGTACTATAATATAATCAAAAGGAAGAGTGCATTAATAAAAAGTCATGGTACAGCAAACCATAAATAATTTAAAAGCTCAGACATCCAAATGACCTACAAGCTATCAAACAGAAAAGATGGCCATCACATTAAAAGTTGATTTTTCTTACCTTTTCCCAGGAACACAGAACGCAAAGTCTGTATTTCCAGTCCCAAGCATACTTGTCTACCTAATACATCTCTAATGTCTCCAGCATCAAAGTGCTGTGTAATCTTATGCAATCTTTATTTTCTCTGGTGAACATGTCAACAAGAATGATGACTATCATGTAGACGTGTTTATATCAGATGTAGAAAGTCTTTTAATCACAGCTGGACTGAAACCAAGAATTCATTTTGCTAGGAGCACAAGCAAAAAAACCCAAAACAAAATGAACAACATCAACAAAACCTGTCTGATGCTAATGACCTTTGCTCTCCTAGGCTAAGCACAGATAATCAAAAAGTCTGATGTGAAATCAATCAAAACTTCATGGGTTTCTCTAAGCTAGGAGGAATAAATTGGGAAGGAACAGAACACAAATTCTCCCATAGAAGGATGCCTGCACTGGCCCAGGCCAGGAGGCTATGGGCACTCAAGCATGTCTCCTATCATGCCAGACAGGCAGGAAGGTAGCCGAGCCCAGCTCATCGGCAGTCCAAGCCTGATTGGCTGCTAGGCATATGCCCCCATCCCACTGCTGCCAGCTTCAGGGAGAGGGAGAACCAGCAGAGAACCTCTTTTCAGTGCCCTCCTCCCCCATTTCCACAGATACCCATGGCAGCAGGAGGGTGGATGGGGAGAAAAGCAGAGCACCACCCCCAGCCCTGGCCCCAGCCAGAACAGTTGGGGGGGTGCTGTGGGGGGCTCTCCTCTCCCTGATGACTGGCTCACTGGGGCTGAGTAACATAGCCCTGGCTGAGCCAATCAGGAAGGAAGGGGGGAAAGCCCCCTATGGTGCACCCTACCCCAGCAGTTCTGGTTGGGTCAGGGGGTCTGGGGCAGGGGGCCTCTACTTGCCCCCTCATCCTCCCTTCACCCCCCAACCTTAACAGTTGACAGAGGGTGGGGCTGCATTCCCCAGCCAGTCAGTAGGGCAAGAGAGAAAGCCCCCTGTGGTCCTCCACCCCAGTGGGTCTGGGGGGAGGGAGGGCAGGGCAGGACTGGAGACCTCCACTCCCCACCCACCATGGGCTGGCTGACACATGCAGGCAGGCTGGGAGCAGAAGGTTTGTTGCCTTAGCTCTATGACAGCCTGAGGGCAGGACTAGCCTGTCTCAGGTGGAGCACATGGCGGGGAGGGGTTTGCAGGGGGCCACAAGGCATCCTGGAATACCAGAGGACAGGAAACTAGGGTGCTTCAGTAGTCTAGGTCTGACATAATTAAATTCTGCAGATTTCCACTATCAAATTCATTGAGCCATTAGTCCCCCTTTTACATACCTGTTTCCAATATACACTGCCAATGTGCTTCAGTAATCCTGTTTTTGAAATGTTCACAGATGAGGCAATGTCACTAACACACATAAAGTATGTTGCAGCAGTAGTCTACATGAGACTAGAAGGATGTGAAGAGATGTATACTGTACTGCACTCTCTCATTGAAAGAGATTAAGTACAATGATGACCACCATGAACAATGCCTCTCTGTGATCTGGGAAGTGTAACAATACCTTATACCGCAAAAGACACCAGGGGGCCTTTTTACATGGGTAAGTGCCACAGTGAAATGCACATCAGAGCAAAGAAAATAGTGGCAGTGCACTTTTGAACTAAAACACCTTAGAGGTGCTTTAGTTCAAAAGCGCACCACCACCATTTTCTCCATGCTGATGTGCATTTTGCCGCTTATACAACTGCAAGTGGCGCAGTGCGATGCACGTCAGCTCCTGTGCGGAGCAGACTCTATTAATTGAGCTGGGGCTGGGGTAGAGGGCTTGATTAATCAAGCTGGGGCAGACTCAATGAACTGAGCTAAGACAGGCTGAAGCAGAGGATCTCCAGTGCATCCGAGAACTAAAGGGTACATGTATAAGTGCCCAGGGTGAAACTATTTTCAGGTGTCAGCTATGATCATTGATAAAACAACAGTGTGTGGATTACTCAAGTACATTCTCATGTGTGCCATTTTTATTAGCAATGAGAATGAGTAGCTTTTCTGGCAAGGCAAAAGTCATTTGATGGGTGTAACCTACCCTCCAAACTCTATCCAGTCCTGCCTGATGGGAGAATACATGTATATCTTGTCTCGGACAGCCAGAGCCGACTCGAGTTGCGTTAGAAATCGGTCGTACGTTAGGGCGGGCTGGTGAATGGAGAGGCAGACACAACTTATCGGTTGCAAAAAACTTTACTCATGCCGCTTGCAATCACGATGCAGGTGGTCTGGTCATCTGAACAACCACACGAGTTGTTCCAGCTGGCGGGGCCCAAGCCAATTTATCCATCCGCAGTTCGAAGCCGGCGGGGAAAGGGGTACGTCTGGGGGTGCGCTCGGCGACGGGAAGAAAGATCGATAGGGGATCAATCTATCGATCGGCAGCCGCAAGTCAGATAAATTCAGAAGTAACCTGCAG
>NW_005842001.1:137782-216323 GCF_000455745.1 Alligator sinensis
TGGAGAGGCAGACACAACTTATCGGTTGCAAAAACTTTGCTCACGCCGCTTGCAATCACGACTCAGGTGGTCCAGTCATCTGAACAACCACACGAGTTGTTCCAGCTGGCGGGGCCCAAGCCAGTTAATCCATCCGCAATTCGAAGCCGGCGGGAAAAGGGTATGTCTGGGATTGCGCTCGGTGACGGGAAGAAAGATTGATAGGTGATCAGTCTATCAATCGGCAGCTGCAAGTCAGATAACTTCAGAGACACTCTGCAGCGTGCTCAAAGCTCTTCGACTTGGGCGGAAGTCGCGCGGAATTTTAAATAGCTAGCGAGCCACTTACTAGCCGCCACGTGTGAATAATTTAGCACTGGCCAATAGCGGGGCACAAATTTACATTCGAATAGCAGGAACTCTTTGCACCGTGCATTTCTGTGCTGCAAAGAAGAAATGCATCCTGCAAAGGAAACTGCAAATTGGCGGGAACTCTCTCCTACACGCGGGTTCTCAATTGCAGCAGAACACTGCCGTGCAAAGGAGCTCTCATGTGGCCAGGAAATTCCATAGTGCTGAGGCACCAAAATCACTGGGTCGTGACATATCTTAACACAGGGAAGTGATGAATGCACAATCTATTCTAGTGTACTTAGAAACATCATCCATTCAAATGTAACATATATTTCTTTCATATCACTGGGAGCATTTGTAGATCTGCATCAGTATATCTGCTCTATGAACGTTATATGGGACCTATGATAGAGAGATTGTGCTATTAACATACAACTGTATGATTTATGATGGCTTTTATTTTCCACAGATATAGTATGAATATAATTTATAAAATTGGAAACAGTCCATAATAGAATATTGTGGTTCCAGACACATTTTTGCAGTCTTGTAACAAAAAAAAAATGGTTTTGATTTTTTTCCAGAATTTTAGTGCATTGTGTGTACTAAGCCCTCTGGGTATTTTGGAGGGAAAAAAATAATGCAAGCAACTTCATGCTTCCACTTACAAAACACTGCACGGTGCATTCTGAGAAATACTTTCTAAACAAAAACTTCCTAGCCACTTTCCCCACCCCCTTCAAACTACTTCATCAATCCTAGCCTCCATATTTTCTTGCAACAACTTGTCATCAGAAGATGAGCTGAATATCAGTCCTAAATAGGAATGTGTTCAGCTGTGTTAATTCAGGTAACAACTTTTCCTGGTACACCTAGCACCAATAAATATTTTTGTTACAGCAAAGCAACAAGGGCAGGGTCTAATGCATCAATGCTTTCAATAGAACTTCCATTTGCAGCAGCATTTGGAAAAGAAACAAAAAACCCATGTGTATTTTGTATCCAGTAATAGTGAATAAGCTCCTTCATTCATAGTTCAACATAGTTCTTTTGTTAAGGCAGAGGGGGGAAAAGGTTTTATTCGTAAAAGTCTCTTGTAATCTACTCCCTAGATAAGTTAGTAAGTTAAAACACTTACTTGAATGGCAGCATCGTTACTCTTAAATCGCTAACCATTTTCTTCAATTTTAAACTTCTTAATCTGTCCTATCTTAATAATAAAAAACTACCAAAAATAAACAAAGAGCAAGAGCTGTAAATACGACGTAAATACATAGTGCGGGGAGCTGCAACCTTTCCAGGAAGGGGTTGGAACAACTCAGTCTGGTGCAGACCAGTGGCTTCGGCAGTGGGTCAACGGTGGCAGGGCTTTCTCCGCACCCACAATGGAACCAGGGAGCTCTGAGCTTAGCCTATGCTGCTGCTGCTTCTCGTAGGGCAGGGCAACTGGACACTACTGCCACTTTGGATCCAGCCCATGGAACCTATGGAGCCAACCCCTGTTATAGTGCATTAATTTGCATCTGGAGGTAGACGATAAGCAACATCTTAACTCTCATAACACATACACGGCATGTAGTTATAGCCATCCAAAAAAAATGAACAAGTGAGATTTGTTCAAAGTACCTCATCAATCCAATTTTGAAAGAAAACTTTCTACCAACAAACAATCCCCCAGAAATACTTTATATTTTAGTAAAGACCCTTTATATTTTAGTAATGAACTCTATGTCGAATGGTCTTGTTGAAATCATGAATTTCTATTTATTCTGAATCTGAATATAGGACTTTTATTTTTAACACTTATCAATAATATAAGTGATCATTGCAAAAACAATTTCTCCAGCAAAAGGAGATTAGTTATTTTATTCTTCAACTTAAAAGACAATCTGAAGTCTTAATTCATAATTAAACTGCACAGTATTTCACGAATCGATTACATTCTCAAATTCTGTCCACACAAATCCCACCTGTGAGATCCACAGATGGTATGTGTGTACAGCAACTGACATTATCATGTTTCATAGGATCATGGGAAAGGAGGGGTGGAAGGGACCTCACAAGTCTAGTCCAGCTCCTGATCAAGGCAGGATCATCCTTGACTAAATCACCCCAGGCAACTGTCTGTCTAACCTGTTCTTCAAAATTTCCAGGATGGAAATTCCATGCTTTCTCTAGGTATGTTTTTCCAAGACATCCTTCTATATGGGATAGAGGCTGGAAACTGAAAGACACGTACCTCTAATTTGGTAGTTGTACCAGTTGTATTCTTTATGGATCATCCTCCATAAGTACATATGAAAAAAGTATTTTCAACAATTAACAACGAATTCATAATTTCCTATGACAAGCAAACTTGAACTGCTCAAAATCTGATGTTCACATTTGACAGGAATTGTCTTAGAGAAGTAAAATTTTTTGTTTTTGTTTTTTTTTTAGAGAGAGCATTGCTTTTCCTACCATAATGTTATCTGAAAAACATGGCGTGCCATATTTTTTCTGAGTAGAAATCTAGCTACCCACTGTAGCTACAAATCAAGTACCCTCGTTTGCAACAGGAATTAATAAGGTATAAACATATAACAATAGTTCAATATACCAAATGCTGATAAGGCAAAATGTTAAGTTATTTCAATAAATATAAGCCCGCAATAGCCTTGTGGTTAAGGCAATGTATTTCTGCTCAACAGATCCAAGTTCAGGTCACATGTTTGCCATAGACCAGACTGTTTGACTGTGTACAAGGCTTTTTGCCTGGCTATCTTGACCACATCCTTCCCTACCATGTGTAAGCAAAACTAAGAGCACTTTGGCTAGGGACAGACGTTACACATAAACCAGTTTAAGTGATCAGAAACTGTTCAGTGCACATAAACCGGTTTGAGATAAACCTGGTTGAATGAAGTATCAGACTTAACTGATTTGCCTCAAACCGGTTTATGCAGTGTCTCCCCCAGACTCCCCCAGCATCCCAGCATGCTCTCTGGGCTGGGCAGGGCTCTCTGCTCCACAGCAGGGCTGGCCCCTCCCCTCTGCTCCCTGGTTGCAGCTCCAGAGACTGCAGCCTGCTTCCCCCTCCCCTCACCACTCCCTGCTAAGCAGGAATTCCCCCTTCCCCTCTGTCTTGCTGAGGGGGTGGCTGTGTATTAGCTACCAGACCACATGCTGGCTAGGTCCCTGCTGAATCAACAGGCAGAATCAACAAGTAGGTGGTAATGTCCCTCTGTTTTCTTAACTGGGTGATAAACACTATTATCAATTCCCTGTTGGGCTAATCAGAGCTCCTGCCAGAGCCTGGTCATGCCTCCCTCAGCTCCATTCTGTGGAAGGAAGGGAGGGCTGCTCTAGCATCCCCTGGTTCACGTACAGACATCCTGAAAGGTGCAGTATGAAATCAACCAATTAACCAATTTAACACTTAATGCAGAAGTTCTCAATTTTTTCTACAGTTTGGAAATACACAAATCTGAACAGCAGCATTGTATCATGTGTAGAGGACCATAACACCTGGTCTCAAAATGGGAAATGTATGCACAACCACCCATTCACCCTACCTCGTTTATGTGCTTAGCTGTCTCCAAACTGACCCAGGGGATGGGGAGAAAAGCAGGAAAGAAGGAAGAGAAAGTACAGAGTGCTAGAAAGCAAGGACAGGGGGTTCAGACTGCCTGGAAATTGGATGGAATGCGGGGTGTGCAGCACCAGAAAGAGCAGGAGGTTGGGGGAGGGCGAGGTAAAGAGTGCTGGAGAGCCAGGTGAAATAGTCCCGTTTTAAGCACGCGTCATGAAAGTCCCACTGAAAACAGGAGAAAACTTTCATTTGACAGGATGCCCAGGACTGGTTTGTACAACAGGACTGTCTGGGGGAAAAAACCCAAAAGGTATGGTCACCCTACTCTTCCCTCCCACTTAGTGCAAAACAGCTCCCCTTCCATTTGTGATCACGGAGTAACAGCAATTGCTTTATAGAAATGAAAACTGAAAAGCATTTAATGCACTTGTGGAAAACACTAATGTAATTCAGCAACTGAAAAAAAAAAAAAAAAAGACCCTCAGGTAAGGGAAACGTTCCTATAGAGCCCTGCCCATTTATCCCATCTGAAGATCTGCCCCAATGAGAATTAGCAGACTGTAAGCAGAAGAGCTGGGAGCTAAATCACAAGCAAGTTTTTATTTCTAGTCTTCCATTTTGTTTTGGACTCCTGGAATTAGGTTCTGCTGGTCTTGCTTCACATTAAGAGAAACACCACAGCTAATTAAAAAGACATTAACTTTCATGCTTTTTTAGAATGCTGGCCTGGGCACCTACTAAAAAAAGGATTCCCAATTTTGTCGGCGTGTTTGAAAACACTACACCAACATCTTAAGTGAGGTCAAAAAAGAGACACTGAGGCAGAGAAAAACACAACTTAGGTTATCCAATTCATCACTGCCTGATATAGTTACTAGCAAACAAAACACGTATTCACCCACTGGGGCAAATCTTAGACCTGGTTGTGTCATTTTAAAACCAGTTGATGTGTGCTGAAATTCTATTCTGTTCCAGGTACAGACTGGTTTCTGATCACTTATACCAGTAAAAATGTAATGTCTGTACCTGGCTAAGAATATTTCACTCCACATTCAAATCATGGTTAACTTACGTTTTTTTGTTTAGTTTATCAAGATAGTACCAGCAGCACCAACCAAACCTCATTTTCAGTGACACATGGCTTGATTAATTATCTGATGCAGCGCAAGGTGACAACGACTGTCTGCTGGTATTTCTTCCACTCTCAGAATAACTCCTGAACTGCAAAAAGCTTATTATGGAAAATAACAGTAGTTACAGACCCCTAATATTGGTCTCTATTTTGTTTTTGGAAGTCCAAAGATCTTTTAAACCCAAGTACCAAAAGGAAAGAGATAATCTTCCCCTTCAGATGATCCACTTTAAAGGAAGAAAGTCAAAGTCACTGACTGCTGCCTTCTTTTTTTTTTTTCTTTCTGTATATGAAAAGGATTTAGGTGAAAGGCTGCATTGTTTTGGAAAAGCAAGCAGGACCTGTCTCTTCCTAACACAGAGCTTTCAGATTTTTAAATGTCTAACCAAGAAGGACTGATCTGCTCCTTTGTGTATTTACTCTGTCAAGCACAATAAAATTATAGTCAATAGATAAAGTAAGTATTTAAATCTCTTATAGGATAGTAAAATTTAGACAAGGAGCTCTCTTTTCTAGACAACATCCCATCTTAATTTTTTTTGCCAGACAAAAATACTCTCCTGTAAATTTCTAGTCAAATTTTACCATTTCTATCCATCCCTTTAGCTGCTGAAGCTCAGCACTCACTAAGAACAGGTTTCAGTTTGTACTATATATTATAATAATAATAATAATAATAAAATCCCAGATATGAGATGCTATATTTATGAGTTACACCCAAACCTCCCCAAAATACATTTAATTAACCCATTCTACATGCATTAGGACTTCAGTATCACGCTTTCTAATACAATACCACTTTCCTGAAAGAAAACATTCAATATAGCAGCAACTTTACAAATGAGCAGCTTCACCTGTTAGGCATCTCACAGATAATATCAGCCCTCTTTGAGTATCCTTTCACCTACAGTCGTTTTACAAAGATGCAAATCTCTCTGTGTCAAATACTTTAATCCTAAATTTCATACGTGAGAGAAGCAGCAGGCCTTAAGTTCTAGAAATCACTGCTATGAGGACCTGAATGGGTTAAACTCCAGAGGCAATAAATAACTGCAATGTAAAAGGACAAAAAAAAAATGTCCTCCCCATGGGGGAAGTGTTCATGTACAACCCTTTTTTGTAGTTCAACCACTGACCCAGCAAGACTTCAAAATGTTATAATGTTCTTTTCTTCATGGGCCATAGGGAACATGTCAGTGTCTCAATAAAATGCGACCAAATGCATAATCAAGTCCAAGTGGAATCCTTTACTTCCCAAGGCAGTTCCATTAACTTCAATCAAGAAACAATTCTGTACATATTTGATTCATTGTGGATGTTGTTGTTTTTTTTCCCCAAAAGCTTTTATACAGAAAATCTACTGACTATAAAAATCCTGAACCTGTTAGTCTAGTTCATGATGTTTAGTTCTTTATGACTGGATTGCACGTCAGAGTTAGTAAGTTGTGCAGTTCTGTAAGGTATAAGTTTAGCTTCTCTTGAATGAGACCCCTGTTCCTGATGAACGCTAAAGAATGAAGGCAACTCAGCTAATGGAAATCCTACAGAAATTAAGCAATAGTTAGGGAAAACCCCTATCAGTCATTGGTTCCATGTAAATCACAGTGCTTTAGAAAGCAGGTAACTTTCCAATGAACATTTCAGGTAAATAAGTAAGTATCTGGTTCAGAAAGTTGGAAACAAGTAACAAAATAAAAGGAACAAAACTCACGGTCATTTTTAAAATTAACACTGGTATGATTCTACACATTTTATTGTCAACCATATGCTCTTTATCACTGTATATTAACTTATCAGTGTAATGCTATTGGGACCAGAGAGGTTTCCAGCTGACAGTGTGTCAGTTTAGATTTATTCGTTAAATGTTTCATTACAAATTGTGCAAGTGCTCGGAGCACTGTCAGGTCCATTATATAAAGTGAAATAACAAATAGATAAACAAACAGGCAAGGTAAAGGGCACAGCGTTGTAGAATATATGGCATAAGTGCCATATTGTCAAAAACAAAAAAGGAAAAAAAAATCCTCAGCAATACAAGTCTCAGATACCTTCCTGAATACGTGCCCCATCTTAAAAGTTTAGGCATTTTACAAGTCGGGGAACTTCCAAATGTGTTAACTACACACTATTTGTGGAAAACCCTCACATTAATGCGATTTTACGAGAATCACCAGTCAAAGATACTGCTACAGACCTAATGATACTCTATAGCTAAATGATACTAAATACCTGAAGCAGCCAGTCCTCTTATCTTAAGGAAAATTTTTAGCTATTTTCCTATTTTCTCCCACAGTTTTAGATCTTTTAAAAACTATATGACAAGAATGAGTGGTGAGTGAAATGGATCTTTTCCCATGAAGCCTTTCATAGTTTCTTCCAGGACATTTGATGCTTTTACTAAACAATAAAAGGATCTGGTTCATTTATGCAGTCCCACCAAACGAAAACTTCAAGATAACACTGGATCAAGGAAACCACAAGCAAGAGAAATTAAGCAGATACAACATGCAGATGTTTGGGAATTAGAATCAAGATTTCAAGATACCCTCTAGTATTTAATGTACTTCAGTGTGCAATCACCTGAATTGCTTGCCAAAAGTGCAAATGGGCCATTGTATTATGCGAATGTTTAATCCTGACGGCCAGATGGGGGTAGCTGTTGCTAAGCAGTGAAGATGAAGTGAGCTACTCAGAATCTGCAGTATCAATTAAATCTCTGAAAACCTAAAGCAGAATCATTACACGTCAAAGGTAAATTTCAGTGCATTTTCTTCTCTCTCTGCCCATACAAATTATGGTTCATAATCTCATCTTGTTCTTATTATGACATTAATTAAACAGCACACACACATACAGCCAAATAAAACAAAACAGGGCCTTCCAGAAATGCAGTGGCAGAATACATATTTCCAGCGAGACCACACATTTGAAATAAAGCTGTATTTTCACATTGCTGAAGGCACAAAATACTGGTGTGGCCATCTTTTATTGTTTTTTATGTCTACCCTTAAGCAACCATTAAGCAAAAGTCAACCGTTAAGCAAAAGTCAACCAATAAGCAATCTGTTGGGTGGAGGGATTTTGGGAGACAACTGTGATTGAACTGTAAGTGATTAGCAGCAACAGTGTTTGTTATCCTAGGAAACTGAGTAAACACGGTGATATAGTCACCACAGTTTATAAATCCATTTTCTTAAAAGACTATGGTACATTCATTGGTGCTGACAAAGGATAACGATCAAAATGGTAAAACTAATGAAGACTTGGGGGTCTTGACAATTTTTTGATGGCTTAAAAATGGAATTTAAAGGTTTGCTTTTTGGGAATTGGCTTATAGTTTTATAAAGAAAGAAAGAAAAGAAAGAAAGACACACACACACACACACACACACACACACGGTTTAGGGTGGGCAGCAGGGGTTAATCGATTTCTAAAAGCTTGGGTCTTACACGCACAGTTTTCTCAGCCTCTGGAAACAGACAGGCTGTCTAACAAAAAAGGACACAGACTGAGAAATTGGGATAATGTACCACACTGTTCCATAACATGAAATAAGGTGGCACCAGTTTACAAGGCCAAAGAGTGGGGCCTAAAATTCCTGTTTTGGTAGGGATGTGCATGGAATATACTGATGGAACAGAATGTGGGCAGTGTGATGAACACAGAGAAACCAATCAGCGATAGCCATGGATGAAGAGTCATCAGGATGGAATGAGAATACAAAAGCAGACGGTTGAGAGTAACAAAAGGTCCTCCCCTCCTCCCCAGGTCTACCTCCTCTTCCCCCTCCTTGGTCCTGCTCCCTGAGAGGGGTCCCAGTCCCCTGGGAGGGGTCCCCAAGGCCACCATGGACAGAGGGCACACTACCAGCCCCATCCACCCCACTGTGGTGGGGAGAGGTGGCGCCTCGGCATCCCATCTCCAGCCTACTGACATCTGACACCCGAGAGCCTTCAGAGCCTGTGCCCTAGCCAGATGTTTCTTGACTCTGAAGACAGCTCTAGGATTGGTAGATATATAGAATTGCTTGGTTGCTTGTATTGTTTATTTTCTGTTATCGCTGTGTATCAATAAATTTGCCTATTATCCAATAGAAAGGTCATGGTCAGTCTGAGGGTGGGAACAAGGCATGTGGGTCCTAAATCCAGAGCCAACATTTTGCAGAGAAAGACTATTAAAGGCAGCTTTGTAGCATTTAGCATGAGAAATACAACGTAACTAATGCAGCCATAAGCAGAGATATTTAAAAAGATGCATAATTGCAAATTTATCTTAACCAGTGACTGTTAATACCTGCATACCTGTAAACAGCTAATTGGGGAAGGAAGCAAAATCGAATGGAATGAATGGAATTTTACTAGAAATCTTTACACAGGTAACATTGAGAGAAAAAGCTTTTTTGTGATATCTTGTACTGGACCTGCTGTCAGGAGAGCTGTTGGATAGGCTTTCTATAACCTCATGCATCTCATTTAATATGAGTTTGTACAAAAAATAACTTATTCAAGAGAACCAAAAACATGTTTTAAGTGGTAGGTATTTTAAAGGAAAATAGGTAATTGATGGTTTTAATTTCCTGTTAGTGAAAAATACAATTCTGTCAAAGATCTGATGGCCCAAGATAGCTATAAGACTCTTGCCTCAACAAGCCACATCCACTTATTTCAAAGAACAGTGCATTACAACATCTAATTAAAGGCCTTTTCTACACCTGAAAGTTGCAACCGTTTAATTCTAATTTAAGAGTAGATTAATATTAAATAGAGGCAAGTTGGTGGATAGACGTAGGTAGACACTTATCTTGCCAAGGGTGACTTATATTTTGATTAATCTGAAACTGATTTGCAGTCAACTTTGGAGGAACCAAAATAATCCACAAAATAAGCAAATATAAATCTCCATAAAGGTAAGCCACTTTCTCATTTAGGCAAGCTCATAATAAAGACAGTTAAGGCTAGAGTTAGTCTTAACTCTAAAGTCTTGGTCAGGTATTCTAGTTTGTTATTTTAATGCAAAGCTTGCCCTTATTTTGAGTACAAGTAACAATCATCATTTGTATTGTTCAAGTTAAGAGATTAAGAAGAATAGATCAATTGCCTTTCCATGAGTTCAGCTCTTAGATAAAAGCAATGGTTCTAACAACTACCTTTCTCCAGAAAGTTGCACAGTGTAAAGTAAACAGTAGGTATATATGGTTTTCACTCAATTCGATCATCTAAAAATATACATCTTTTCTAGCTAAATCAAATGCCCCAATATTCAGATTACTTGCAATCACCTTAAGACAAGAAAGGAAGGAAGATTGTCAGTTTTCAAATATGGTTATATCATGTCTATAAAACAAAGTTTTATTTGACAAATAGTTTTTGTAACAGGCAGCTAGTACAATAAAGTATAATATGCTAGGTACACATGTTACACTTAAATGCATATTAAGTGCACAGAAAATAATTTAAGGCCATAACAGAACAGGCATTCACAGTACTGAAATCACTTTAAAAATGGTGGGGCATGCTCTAAGTTAACCCTCGATGGACATGCTGTTAGAAAGTGCTTTAGGTTTGTGCACTTTTTTTGAATGTCTGTGCCACATCTATTGCACATTAAGGCAGGTTGCATTCGCCAGCATCCCAAGGGCCCCTCATACGATGGTATGCTTGCCTAAAACAGGACTTGTCTGCTCTGTCCATGCCAAGCCAGCCCCTTCCCCTCGGCTGTCACTGACCTGAGTCAGTGACAGTTTCTGATCCCAGCCAGCTGTGAGGCACAACCTGGCCAGAGGAGGGGTGGAGTGGGAAGGGAGATTTCTGTCTCCTCATCCCTGCTGGCCCTGTGACATGCTGCAGCCCAGCTGGGGGACTCCTTTCCTGCAGCTGCAGCCAGTAGGGTGAGTTCTCTGTTCCCTTTTTTGCCATGCCAAAAGGCGGAGGAGGGTAGATGGAATAGGAGCACCCTTGCCATGGGAGAGCCTGACCCAGCACCCTGATGCACCAGCTAGCAAGCTGGGGGAGGGGGCAAGGGGGTGGACTGCCTAGCAGGGGGGCTCCTGTTCCACCTCCCTGTCAGAGTTCCCAGTACAGCAAAAAGCAGCACAGGGAACTTGTACTGCGCACCCCACCCCCCATGCTGGGCAGATTCCCCCCAGCTTAGTAGCTAGGATCTCAGGAGGCAAGTGGGTCAGGCCAAGCTGGGCTGGGCCCCCCACATCAGGACGACTCCTTTTCTTCAGCTGTAGCCAGCCGCACCCTGCAAATTCCCTGCACTGCTTTTTGTTGTACTAGGAACTCTGGCAGAGGGAGGTGGAAAAGGAACCCCTCTGTGGTGCAGGCCCAGCTCTGCCCCCACCAAGACACAAGCTGGGAAGCTGGGGGAGCCCACCTGGCAGGGAGGTTCCTTTTCCACAAACCCCACCCCCTGCCAGAGTTCCCAGCACAGCAGCAAGTGGTGCAGGGAATATGTGCTGCCACTGCCACTACTGCTGAGGGAAGGGACCCCCCCGCCTCCCCCCAACCACAAAGTCACCTCTACAGCTTGCTGACTGGATTTGGGGGGGGGGGGGGGGGGGGAGAGACAGTGTCAGGTCCCTGTGGCAGTGAGTGCTCCCTTTCTTCCCTTCTCCCCACAACAGTCACTGCTGACAGTCCCCAGCTGGCAGCGGGTGCTTCTCTGGCAGCCTCCTCGGAGGCATGCGGGAGGACAACCTGCCTGCTGGCCTTGGCCAGTGTGGGCATGCACCAAGCCTCCCTCACAAAACAGTGCACATCTGTTCAGCTGGAGTGCGCTTTAACTTATAGCACTTTAAGTAAATTGCACTAGTTAAAACACTTTCCACCAGAGGCTTATTGAACTTCTGCACTTAGTCATAGTCTGCATAATCAGAATTTAAGTTATACACTAATCAGTGTCTTTATTGGAACAACAGGTTTGGATAAATGGCTCCCTTTAGCCTTAAACAAGAAATGTAAACCAACAATGTAAAAGATCAAACATGTTCACAAGTTGTGAGCATCTACCTACAGCCCTGTTGTTTCAGTTCTTCCTTACATGTAGTTCAGTTACAATTCATCTTTACATTGCAGGCAACTGTACCTTTAACAAGCTCCAGTATGAGGCAGTTGGACCTGAGCATTATGTTAGGCAAATACTGATGCAACACTGAACAGTCAAAATGCAGATATGGAATAAAGCAGATTCGTAAGTCCTTGGCTCTGAAGAAAACAAAGATACAATTTACAGATGCGCTATGCCTTCCATTGGGAGAGATTTCCCAAGTGATTTAAAGAGTGCAACAAGACTTGCTCCTCTAGAAAGGTTACAGAAATCGAGGGTGCCAGCATACACAGAAAATGAACATACATAGAAATCTCTGTACTAGCCATTATGAATTCAGAAATAAAATCTGATGGACCTAAGTTTTGAAAAAGAAAGTTTATTCTTAGCTCTGCTGTCATCCTTCATCTATTAGCTAATGTTGACACTATCTATCTCTTCTTCTATGCACTTCCTCTTCAAGCTTATGCAACTTTCTTTCTGCTACCTGTACCTCACAAATGAGGTCCCCTTGTACACCTTTCCTCATATATCAGATTTTCTCCAGGGTCCTTCCTCAGCCTGTTCCTCTTCACTCTAGGTATACTTTCCCTCCATGACCTCTTCACCACCCACAGCTTCAAATCTACCTCTCTTCCTTCATTTTACCTCTCAGACCCTCTGGGATATGTGGATATTTGTCAGTTCAAACACAATAGTGCACATCAATCTCTCTCTCCCTCTTTTTTTTTTTTTACATGCTCAATCTTGAAGCTCCATAAATAAGTAAACCAGGCTATAGAGCCATTGGAGTATAAACAAAAAAGTGCAGAGAATGACTTCATAGTGATAGGTAGACCTGACTTGTAGAAAAAGCATATCAAATCTGCCTGCCCAAATGCTGAATTGATTAACAGCCATCTCCCTGTAGCGCTTAGCATGGCAGCTTATTATGTGGCCACACTCCTAGGCATGACTGGAGCAAACGCTGCACCAGGAGTCACTCCAAGAGCATGTGCTCATGGGAGTAATTTACTCAGAGTGTCCAGACAGGCAAAATGAGGGAGCAATCAGATCTAATCTGAAACAGGGAGAATATAGTTAGTCCAAAACATTGTGCTTTACTGAACTCTGGCTACATAACACTACTTATGCCTTTGCCATTTTAACTCAGTCAAATCAAGCTTTTGTAATTGAATAGGCTTAATTGGAAACCGGCTGGGACCAAAAGAAAAAAGAAAGAAAGAAAGAAAGATTCTCATTGGCTTAAATGGGCTTTGATTCAGGCCCTTTATCACACACATGCAAAACTGCATGTGATTAAAGCATTTGACCAACAGCAGGGTCATAGCTTTTTACCCTAGTACTGATTTAAATATATGATATCACTGATACTACTGGAAAAGCATGGAGTACTGCTCCACATTGCCTAGAATCTAAATGGAGTTTATTTGTTCCATTTTAGTTTTCTTATCTTGTACATAAGGGGCAACAGTGCCGTTAGTGCCGTTTACAAAAACCCCAAAACAAAACACTGTTGTTATGAACACCTACATATTTACTGTCTGTGAGGCCCAATTGCATTAGTTCTTCTAGCTACAACTAAACATTGGAAAATCCCCAAGGAATCCACTTCAAAAGCCAAGTGGTAATATCTTTTAAATGTTGGTTTTTTTTAAATGCAATAAATACTTATCTCACTATTAGTTAAAATGAGGACAGGCTACACTTGATCAAGTAACTCCAGTTTGTGTCCCCGAGGAAAAAAAAAGTAGGATTCACAGCTGGAATGGAAGCCAGTAGCATAAGTTTATTTGTGTGTGGTTGGACAAGCCACTTTAATGCCTCTAAGCCTTACTTCAGCACCAATATGATACCTGCTTTGCAGGAGAGATGTGAGTAGGTCTGAAGAACATTTCAAAATAATCATATTGAAAATTTGATATTAATCCAAAATTACAGTAATAATTTAAGTTATAGTCATTATAATATTGTTTAAATAAGATTGGCACGTATAATTATCTTTGAGTATTGATTTTGCAAGGTGTTGATTTCACTGTGATTACTCAGATACTTAAAATTAAGGATGCATGTAAATGCTTTGCTAGGTAGGTTTGCAATGCACGTTTCAGAGGTGAATCCTTAGTATTTAACTATACCTGAGACTTCAGACAAACCAGGAAGTTCATCTGAATTAACTTTTAGAGTGGATTGGTTATATTTTGAATTAAAGTCCTGTGTGAACACCTACTCATATTTAAAAAGTGGCCTTAATTCTATTTGGCCTAATCCACATTGGAAGTGAATTAAGCAAAATCAAGTTAAGGCCACTTTAAAAATCTGAAGAGCAGTGTCCACATGAGAGTTTACTGCAGCATAATCAATCCTTTTTAAATTCACACCTGTAGTTCAGTCTAATTAACTCTGAGTGTTGCTAAATGGAAAAACACTTTATAAGCTAAAATAAGAAACAGATATTTGAAAATTAGCTAACTAAAATTTAGATACAGATCAAAACTGTCTAAATTAGTCACCTAAATAAAGATAGAGATCAAAACTGTCTAAATTAGTCACCTAAAATTAGGTAACTAAATGCATATAAAGACACCAAGAAGAATTTTAGCCGTAATTAATGTCACTTCCCACAACAGCATTTCCCATCAAGTAGAACTTGACTGGCTCACACTCTGGTCCAGTGACGAACCCCAGCTCTTTCTTCTAAAACTGGTGAAATATTAGATTGACTCAACAGTTAGCTGCTAAGATTTATTTTTAAAAGATTACTCTTGTACTGTGTGACTAATATACTATCTCCATGTTTTCTGAACAAAAAAGCATCTGATTTAAAGGCTTTTTTATTTCATTATGAGAAGATTTCATATAACTATTCATTATCCACAGGCAGATGTGAACATTTAGAGATCTGAGAACTAGGAAATTAAAATAATCTTGCTGTGCTTCATCTTATGCTCTGTTCCTTTTGGGCAATACTATAATAGGGGCATATAGTTTTTGATATATTTATTTGGCCATATAATTTAATATACTGTTACCATTAAATTATTAGACGTATACACTATAGCTATTATATTTACTGTGTCCATCACTGATTGAAAAACTTCTCTGGACTGCTCAAACTGAACCTGACCATTTTGAATGCATCCTTAAAATTAGAATCCCAAGTCCACGTAGCAACACAGAAATAAATGACCTAACTTCAATGGGAGTGGCTGTACACCAGGGCTATTGAAAATCAAGTCACTGACTTAAGAGTATAAACAAGTAGCCAAATGCCTGACTACAGGCTCCTATTTTCCACTCAGTTAAGCAACAAATCTCCTAGCAGACAAGTGGCAGGACAGTATGCCCATGCACTTCAGATGATGAACCACTTGTTTCCAAAGTAATGTTGAAGCCTATTCCCTTCTTTGTGTCCCTCAGCCAGTTCTCAAGACACAAAAGAGGGATAAATATCTAAGGGCCCCTCTACATGTGCAGGTAAAGGCACAATGGGATCTAATGCGTGATCTCACAATCACACCTGCTGCCATGCACATGTGGCATGGCAGGAGGCAGAGGTGTGGATTGCACGTTAGATCCCATCACATCTCATCGCTGGTGCAGGGGGAGCTCGGCTTTCATGGCTAGAAGCTCTGCAGCTGGTGGGGCTCATGGTGGGGGCAACGTTCCCCATGCTGCCCTGCAGATGAGGCTCACAGAGCAGACAGGGCTGGGGACACTGCCACCACTGAGCCTCATCAGCTGCAGGGCTGGCATTGGGGACTGCACCTCTGTGGCTGGGAGCCCCTCACTTGATAGGGCTGCCAGCCACAGGGGAGCACTTGGCTACACTTTCAGTTAAAGGTGTGATTAGAACAAGCTACAACATTATTACACATTTTTGGTGGCCTAACTTCGTAGCTTATTCCTTGTTTTATCGCACCATTAATTGGTTGGACACATAGCTGGTTCTCAACTTAAGGCATGATTAACTGGTTAATCACACCTCTAGTGTAATGTGTAGAGGGGGCCTAATAAGCAAGGGGAGGTGAAGAATCAACTGTAGGAGATAGCTGCTTTTATAAAGTTGAACTGATTCCTGTCTTATGCTTTCCAGCTGTGAACTCCTTCATTATACAGACAAACAAACAAAAATTCTTCCAGTCCTTTTTATTCTCTAAAGACACTAAAATGCTTGAAACCATTTATTATCAAACTCTCTTATCTGATGATAAAGAGTATAGTCTAGAATCCTGCATTCAGCCAGAAAATAAAAGATGCATGGACTGTTCTGCCTTCTAGAAACCTGTAGTAGACGATATCTATTTAGAAAGACCTTAAACCTTTAAATGCATATCACTAATCACACCTCTCCCACATACACCTCACTGTCCCAGAAACCAGACTGAAAATGCAAAAAACATCGATGACTCGATATGAACCCAAATGTCTTTGCAGACTGAAATATGCAGAGCCTTGGAATTAAGCGGGGAAGGATCATCTCAACAAGAAGCAACATCCAACTATAACATCTAATTGTACTTTTAATTTACTTTATATAAATGAAAATTCAGATAGGAATTTTTAATGGCACACATGACTTCCACGTGCATCTCCAATTGGTTTGCAATGCAGCAGTTAGGTTATCTAACTGCACTGAAAATCTTTCCTTCACAGTTAACAATACGTTACCAAAACCTAGAGACATGTAATATGTTAATATGTTGTTTGGGTATGTAGTGGTTTCTTTAAATGCTGGTTTACCAAGGAAAATACAACTTAAAAAATTCTGCTATCACTGAAACAGGCATCAGACCTCCTACGTAGCTAAAAACAATATTATTTTAAAGAAATTTTTCCAAACAACTGTGCTTTCTCTGTTCAAAAGCCACTCCAAGAAAAATATGATACCTTGCATTGAAAGATTACATTGAAAACTCCGTGACTGGAAGAACCTTGACAACTACTTAATCTGCATCTATTATCTTCAAAAGTAAGGCTGATTGCAGAAAATGCTGAAGAGTTCAATGCAACTCCGGATGACAGCAAACAAACAAGATGTTGGAACACAACCTGCTTTCTCTACCCTCGGACATGTCTAGCTACAGTTCAACTTGTCTCCTGCTAGATGAAGCATGAACCCCATGAGACACAGCTACAATGGTGTTGCTCCTTGAGCAAGGAAGTTTTCTGCACTCAGTGTCATTCAACAAAGCCTTGGAGAAAGCTCTGCTACACTTTTCAGCTGCTGTTAAGGAAGGGGTTTTAAGGAAGGGAGGAGGGGAAGCCCCACACCTATTAGGCTGTCCTGCTGGGTAAACATATTCACCCATTTCTCCAGGTTCCTTTGTAAAAAGCCCTTTAACTGCAGGATTACATCTGTCAGAAATACATGAACACTGAAAGGAAGAAAAATGGGAATGTTGTTACAAACTAGAAAATAAGCGCACACAAAAAACCCAATGCATGCTCTCTCTATTTTTTGTTTGCCTTTTTTTCTATTTACAAGAATTATTCTTCCTTCAGCCTTTGAATGTTAACACTTTAAGGGGCTGATTTTTTTAAAGATAGCAACCAACTGCTGTTTCCACTGATTACATTTAGATGTGTAGCTACTCGGCACCTTCTGAAAAACAAGCAATGCTTTCAAAAGCTCTGTACACTCACCTTCCAACACTGTCAAAGGTTGAAAATAAGAATCTACATTAAGGATAATTTATACCATGATATACACACAATATATCTTTGGCTTTCTAATAAGTTAAAGAGTAACTCTTGAGCTGCTTCTCTCAAATCCAAAAAGTGATGTCATCACAAAAATGATCACAACACCATGCATACAGGCTCAATAAAAAATAGTCACATCACCAAACATCTTTAAAATCCAGATGTCATCCTTGCCTCCTCTTGTCGTCATATTCACTACGACTAGCGTGTGACATTGTGTTATTAAAAAAAAAAAACAAGCATATCAAAGATCTGCACTTAGAGAAGGCATTATTTACAGCATTATTTCAAGGGTTTTCTAACATAGAAAATAATTATCTTGTGGTCTCCCTCTTGGGTGACAAATGTGACTCTACCAAGCCAGCTAAGGAAAAGAGAAAAAGGGATTCCTCCTCCATCTCTAAAGTTAGGAAGATCTTTTATGACTTACCTCTATAAGTCATAAAAGATCTTCCTAACTGATGAATTGTTTGGAGATGAATTTAAGAATGAATGAATTTAAGAACCATGTTTTACGGCATGAGGTCCATCAACCTAACAGTTTTTTTTTCATCTCCCACCCCTTCCCCCACCCAAAACAATACTCTATTTAAAGTACCATATTTTAAATTATTTTAATTGACTTGAAAATTACCTGTAGTGATTTATTATTGAGGAACAAATATGCAAAGAACATGCAGTCTTCTTTGCAACTTCTCTGTTATTAGGACACTATTTTTCTTGAGAGAAATCATCATTAAACTTTGATGTGACAGATTGCTGTAATTTTTAGCTGCTAAATGTCTCTGTCAAACCCCGTCAGATATTTTCAGAATATAGCTTTTAGTCGTGAATGTAACAATTCTGAACTATTTTTTTTCATGAGGATGAAATTAGCAACAGCTCAAAACCATGCTTCACTCTCATCTGAGCATTTATCAGAATCCTTCTAAAAGAAAAACAGTGACAAATCCCATGCTGAAAGCAGCAATCAATGCTACAAGACAAATCTCGTTCAACCTATTAATTTCAGGCCTAATATAAACTACTTATTAAAATTAGTCAGACAGTCTTAGCAGTAAATTTCAGGTCTTAATACTGAGTAGAATTGGAGGCTATTTTTGTTTTTAAAGAACAAATAAAATATGTGCGTCTGGATAGAACAAACTTATTACCAAAATGGAGCAAAATTTGGTGGAGAATTTGGGCTGAAAAAAAAATAAGAATAATATAAAAACGTGAAACATTTTGTTTTGGAAGTAAAAAAAATATATATTTTCAAAACGTTTTCAGCAAGATTTTCAAAACCAAACCTCCTTCACTTTTTTTTCTAAACAGCAGTTTCATTTAAAATTTTAAGTAAATTTCAAAGATGGGCTGAAATGTAAGATAACCGTAAAAAGAAAGTGGGATGATCCAAAATAATTTCCCCAGCCCATTTTGCTACCAAACAGAAAATCACCCAGCATTACTATGATCTTCAAAAGGCACAACCCTAAAACAGTCTATACTAATGTTTAGCATTTACTAAAACACAAGAGGTATGAATTAAAACTGCAATTTTGGGATCCAGAGGCTAAGTACAGGCATTCAAGACGCCCATGGCAGAAGTGTTCTAATTGTTGAGCTTTACTCAAAGCACCCCTGTTTAGGTCAGGAGGAAGTAGAACATACGTTAGCCCTTAAAGGGGAGGGACGGAGCCTACCTGCACGGCCCAAATGTAGCTCTCATATGCCTCCCAGTGTGCCCTGCAAGCTCCCTGAGCTGCTGAAGACTCCCAAGAGGAGCCAAAAGACCAAGCTGCCCCTGGCTGGCTGGCAGTGACATCATTGTCACCCACCTGGACCTGAAACAGCAACTGTTCATCCTGGCTACAAGCCACCAGCTGGCATACCCACTCAGCGCACCCTGATCCTGCCAAGTATGTGTGCACCCCAGATGTGAGACAGAGACAGAATGTGTGCACGAGTGCATGGGAGAGAGAGAAAGAGAGAGTTCAGAAGACCTGGGTTCTGTACATGTGAATGTGTGTGTGTGCACCGCTTCCCCCCACACACACACAAAATCACATAGGGCTGCCTATTCCTGCCAAGTCTGTACCATTCTTTCACAGCAGGACCTGGGCCAGGAGCAGGGCCACGAGAAGCAGAAGAGTTTTCCCTTGGGCCTCCTGGCAGGGGGTGAAGGAGCTAGAGCCACCAGGCTCTGCTGCCAGAAGCTCCCCCAGCAACCACCTGGCCTAGTAGGTTGGTGGCCTACCCTTTCCCCCCATTCTGTGTGCTCCTGTGCCTTTTTGGGACTAGTCTGGAATCACTTGGGGGGTCCGTGCCCATGGGGTGACCACCAGTGGTCCAGGACTGTGTGTAATAACTCCTTATCCTGGTGCTGTAACTCTCTCAGCTCCACAGCACCACAAGGTGTTTTTTTTCCAAATAGCAGCTTGCCAGCTGGATTGCCGAGACACATGACTCGGCAGCCCAGGTATAAGTACCCCTTGGCCTGTCCATTTCCCTCATACACATCCTGATTTGTTCTTCCTGCTGGTCTTGGAGACCTGGTGCCAGGAGTCCGCAGTATGCGGCCTGAACTCAGAGGCTGAAACCACAGCTTGTAACATCTAATTTCACTGGCATCTCATGCACACATCTTCCATTTGCTCAGCAGGTGTTTGGCCACTCATCCTGGACTCACCGTCCTGTCCGCCACAAGATGGTCTTTTGTGCAAAGATGCAGAGCCTACAGACAAGGGGGAGGGGTTGCTTAGCTTGCAGGAGTTGGGACTGGGGGGAAGGGGAGGTCTGGGTCCAGAATGGGCCCACAGTTGAGGGAAGGAGGTTGCAGGTTGCCCTCAGGGACTAATACAGTGAGTGGCTATGCTGTGATAATCGGAATCAGCCAGCACCCATTGGACTTCACCCACTGTTGGACCAGATCAGAAGAAAAGGGATAAAGTGCTGCTGGGCCACTTGCCATCCTGATCAGGTGTGGAACCCAGGAGTCACCCTGGCAAGGACAGCCTAGTGCTTGAAATAACAGTTCCCATGCAGGAATCCTTTCAGCACATGTCCCTTTCCTGGACTGGGAGGGAGGGAGACCTGGAGATTTTTGACAAGGTGGGATTTTTCTCTCATTCCTGAAGTGGTATCAGATATAGCTATGCAGTATTCCCAGTCCCTGACCTGTGTGTGCTGTCAGAATGGCTGTTTACCCTTTTGCCTGCTGAGCTCAATAAACACTATTGATGTCTTCCTGTGAGTGTTTTGGGGGAAGGGGAGCTGTTTACATCCAAGAGTTTGAAGTATCTGTACCACGGAATAGGGAATGTTCTTGTAAGAGGCCGGGCAATTCCTCTGAAAGACTCCTGGTCTTGTGGGTAGGCTGGGGGAGGGTGGGGGAGGTAGCAACTTCCCTGTTCTTGGCAAGGAAGTGGAACAGGTCCTTGTAGAATGGCATGCTCTGCCCCAGGCCACAGAACACTTCCTAGCATCAAGCACATGGTAATAATGCCTCCTCATCAATGTGGTCTTGGCAAGGCCTTTGTCCCAGTCTTTGTTGTGGCCCCTTGCATGCATCTTCTGGATGGCAGGCTTGAAGACATCTCTGATGCAATGCCCTATCTGAAGCTGACACTGGACATATTCCTTGCCCCAGATAGTGATTAGATCCTTTTATTCCATGAACTGCCACTAGCATTCCCATGTTTAACTGTTGGGGACAGACAGGCCAAGTTCATCCATGGCCCACAGCACCGCCCATTGGGGTCTTGGTGTCAATGGGCAGGTGATGGTCTGGCTGCAGGAGGGTGGGTAGAAGTCTGGAAAGATGGATGGATGGATGCAGCAGATGCACAAGGGTACAGTTCCAGTTTGTGGTTCTTGTTCTCCCTTTAGAGGCTTGGGGTCCCTGCTACTTTGTCACCTGGCCTCTGCTGCTCAGGTCACCTTCACAATCCTGAAATGTCCAGGGGCTTTCAGCAGGTGTCCCATGGATTCTGGCATGTCATACACCCCACCCGGGCTGTACAATTCAAGGCTCCACACCTCACATGGTCCTAAAGATTCCAGAGGTGTCCGTCTACTTGCCCCCCAAAACCACATCCCCCTACACACTACCTACTTGATCATCTACTAGCTATCTGATCAGCAAGTCAGTCTGCACTGAATGAGAATGAGAATGAACAAAGTGGCAGGAGCCTTCTCTTTTTTTTTTTTTTTTTAAATCAGAGAGGGATGGGAAAATATTCAAAGCCCAACTCAGATCAGGAGAGATCATTTCTTCTTATTACTTTCCAACATCCAGAGCTGTAACCCTTCAAAAATAGACATAAGCAGAACTATTCTCGTATCAGAACCAAAACCTTATGCCAGGTTCACATCCAAGACTCTAAAGCAAACACTTCCTCATGCATTTAAATTGAAATTTCATATTTAAGGCTTTATACTTTCTCTATGTGAAAGTGATTTTTGAACGAACTAGGCAAGTCCAGAGAGTCTTTGGTTCAGAGTAAAGAACTAACCTAAGTCTCAGACAAACATATACTTGGTTTGAACAAGACACTGTTTGCATCAGGACATTACAAAATACTTCAGAGTGTAAGCAGCTGCTTACCATGTCATATGCACCTGAAATCACTTTGGAGCAGGCAGGATGGAGGCAATAGATACTATGGATTGTAGGTACTGAAAACAAGAAATGCAGGTTACTTTTTGATGTTTTTTCCCCCACAAAAGCCTTCAGATGAAGATACTGGACTGCTATTAAAATATTTCAGCCAAGATTTTTTTCCTACTTGACACCCGCGTCCATGCAAGGTGTTTCCCAAGGGGATCATTACAGATACTCTTGTTTTGTTTTGTTTTAAATGGGGGGTTGCTCTAAGAAGGGAACACTACATTAAAGCTAGCAAGACCTCATTCATATATGCATGAAAAACAACAACTGAAAAATGGTAACTAATAAAACAAACAGTGTGGGAGCTTGACAAAACCAGCGTCCCTGGACCTAGCTGCCCTGCGTATGCATCTGTGGGACTCCCAGCAGCATACCTCAAGCTCTGGAACAGACCATCTGAACCAGCTTTCTATCGCATGCACATGGCTCAAAACCACTGCTCGAGTGACCAGAATTATTAGAAATTGGCTTTAAACCATGAGAACAGAGAAACAGACTCTGCTTCTTTATGAACTAATGAATACACCCAAGATTTCTGGGTCTTTGTGTCTGTAAGCTGTGCTCTTGGGTTTCTGGTCTTGCATTAAGCATGGGCATTGTAAGTGCTTCTCACAATCTACATTGTATACATTTGGTTTCCCCAGCCAAGCTGGAAAGTAGTGATGCTACACATTAGTATGCGTAGGTGTGCTGATGTACATTCTGGACATGTTCAAGTACATTTTTTTACAGGGAACCTGCCCATTGCCACAAATCAGTGCAAATTAATCAGTTCTTAAGACAGGTTAACTGAGCAGAAGCAAAATAGCAGCAAACCCACATTCAGCACTTGCTCACCTGCAACCATGACAATATGGAATAAGAGAAATTTAACAATAAGCAGTTTTCTTTGCATTGATGGATCTACGCTACCCAGAGGGAGAACACGGGTGGGCTTGGGGACACAGTCCTTGCTGACTCTAGTCAGTGACAGCCCGAGGCCAGCCAGGTGCTTGGGTAGAAGAGACTAGCACTGGCCTAGACTTGACTGCCAGCCCATGGGAGCAGGGTGCTGCAATGCTCCATGGATTGCTGGCAGAACATGACCCACCATGAGTCAAAATGGGATTTTGTACAGATGTTTGTTACAGTGCTCTAACCTACAGTACTGAAGTCTGATACCACATCCATCCAGGGTTATTTTAGAGTGAAGTCTGCCATTTTTACAGCACTATCTGCTCTGACTGTCTGGTTCAGCTACAGCTGTAGAGCACTTTCTACGCGCCTACTTTGCAATAAATGTAACTTCCATACCTGATCTAACAAACCTGAAAGTTTGTCCATTGCCACCAGACTACGAATGAAGAATAGCACTGACAGCCATTGCATAAATTGCCCTCTTTTGCTCCAAGGTACAACCTACAGCAGTGAGGAACAGTTTATTCTCCAGCTAGCTGCCTTTAGCTTCTCTGTCAAAACCATCAATTCCGCTGACCGTAGTTATGTTTCTACAGTATAGACACTTGTCCCATGAGAGCGGCACTTAAGACAACTATTAAGGAGGGACTTCCTTTTTGTAACATCCTTCCTTAAGTAGTATACCATTTTATTTTTTCATTCCACTTGTATTCTGTTGTGCAGTGATCAATACGAAACCCTACTAGGGCCTTAAATACCAACATACCAGGTAGCTTCTAAAAACCCCAAATAGAATATAGACAGATGAAATATGATCTGACTCCTTCCTCTCTTCCCCCCTTCCCCAACACAAATATTTCTAGATCAGTAGAGATTTTATTAAATTCAGTTTGGTAAAATATCCCTACTCAGCATAGCTTTGGAATCAGTATTAAAATTAAAGACTACAGTTGTCAACTGATGAATGTATAATGAATGTGACATAACACAAATGATCACAGACAAGAAATATGCAATCAGTTATTTTTGACAGTGGTAGATTTAGCAACGCATTAATTTTAATGTGATTATTTTTTCACTCTCTTGACACAGTTACACTTCCCAGTAAATGATGATTGTTATAAATCCATGAGGCCATGTGGGTCTCATTGAGAAAACTTGATATTAATGTTATCCAAATGCCAATAATATGAGAAAAGCAATAGAGTATTTTGGGGATATCTTTTATTGGACTAAATGCATAGTTGGGACAGATGTTACAAAAGTTTCAAGCACCAAGTGACTTGAGAAATAGCACTTTCTGCCCCAAAGTTTGCCTAACATCTCTGCCAACTATACTGTTGGTCCAATAAAACTATCACCAAAAAACCCCCTTGTTTCTAGCAAATTTCTTGACTGTTATTACTAGAACAACACTCCAACCATATGAAAGTGATAGGCGGCTCCAATGACACCATACAGCGTCTAGGCAGGGGTCATAAACAGACAAAATGTGGTGGAAAAAAACAAGGGAACAGAAGGCAAAAAATGCAATCACACAATACCTCTGGCTATGCATCACCAAGGGACCTAAATGGGATGTAGATTTTTGTGAAAATCTAATGCATAGTGTACATCTGTACAGAAATTAAGTTTATTGCTGAGTTACACAAACACTACTTTAAATTCCAGGTCCAGTTAATTATACATACTCACTTTCCCTTCCTGACATTATGTGCTTTAATCATTGTAAAAGTGCCCCAGAGGAACGAATGAAGGCTTCTGGCAGCAATGCCAACATTTGGAATTCTGTTGCAAGTTGTATATTTTGCATTTTTGTAAAACCCTTAGCTCCAAGAACTGTGATTAAGTGAGAATCTCAGATTTCAAATCTCAGCACCTCAAAATTGTGGAAGAAAGCTTGATCATGTGACTACTGTATAATTAAAGGTTCAAACATCAGAAGGCAAGCAAAAAAATTTTTAAACCCACTCATTTTATTTTTCTGAATATATATATGATGAGGGCTAATCTATTTTTCATGCATAGGGTTGCCAATACTGCTCCATAAAGTGAAATAAAATTTTGCAGATAGCAAAACTGAGGCAGAGGGAGAATAAATGGCTTTCACAAAGACACAGTGATTGAGGAATACAGCCAGAAGCAGCACAAATGAATCCTCTAGTCTATCCAGCAACTTGGAAACTCCTCTGCCTTTCATCCCTTATGTTCTGAGCCAACCTATAGGATTTATGTTTTTGTAAAATGACAAATGAAACAAAAGGGACCTGGAAAAATAAAAGCATTGAGACAAAATCCACTCTGATTTCACTGAGGAAAAGGACTTAAGCAGATCTATTTAAGTACCACTCATTTGTTGCAGTATAGAGAAAACTATTCTAATCAACAACAAAAAACCTGAGGCTAACTATTTAATTTCTGACTACAGAGATATTACCTTGTTAAATCAACAGTCAGTGAGAGGCTTTTGCATTTTTCCTGTAAGTATATTATTAATCCTTTCATTTTCCTTTGTAATCTTGCCACCAGATGGAGTACACATCTTGCAACACTTTTGGGGAAAAGAACAATGAAAACCATAGTCCTATTACATGGGCTTCAACCAAGTCAAGGGGAAAAAATGTGGTGTGAGGTTACCGCACGTATTAAGCTGAAGTAATTGGTATACATTTTAACCACTTACTTGGCTGTTCCTTGCAAATTATTACCTCTAAACTAGGCACTGAGATAATTTAAGAGGAACAAAACTGCATCTGAGAGTGTAGTGAACAGAAAGAGAGAGAGTGTAGTGAATAGAAAAGGTGAGTTAGGCAGTTATCCAATTATCTCCTGTCCCTCCAAATTATAAGCAAACATCTAGTTGGTGAAAGAGTCTCTCTCTCAAAATGCACTCATTAGAGGAATTGCAATTTTCTTTATCAAGGGTAAGGGCTGTGAGGGAAGAGACAAAATGATCCTGAATATTCACCTAGAAAATACATGCGTAAATAAGCTTTATCATTTCCATTCAAGAAGATGGTGTCTTGTGAAATGCTAGTACGATAAAAGCACTGTGGCACGATGGGTTTACACACTATCTTTTTATTTGGTAAAATAGCCACTGGGGACACCCGTATCTTGGTTCAGGCTGTTCTCAATAATTGATCACCGTACTGTAATCTAATATGGTCATTGCTGCCAGGCCACCAGTCCACTAGAGCAACTAAACCATGTACTCTGCTGCTGTGAGGAGCACAACCATTTCCAATACAGACAGACCTTAAAGTATGCATTGCACTTAAAACGGTAGCCTCTCCCCTAATCAGCCATCAAGGTTATATTTCAAACAGAGAACATACTGTTCAGAGCATTCATCTTTTTAATGTATACCAGCACGCATGCTTTTTCATGGTATGACATGCATAACAAGGCTAGTCAAGGGAGTTCAAATCCTATCCCTTCAAAAATCTTAGGCATTATTCCTTCTACAGGTTCGGAATAAGGACACAAAACCAGGAGCACAAAGCTGGCAGGTTTTCTTGTTGTTTTATTTAAGTAATGTCACACTGCTAAATGTTATAGCCTTATTATGTATATATTTTTTCAGTGTTATGTTAGTTGTTCTTTACTAACACCAACAAGACAAATCTAAGTTTCATGCTATAAATTCTACAATAACATCTGCAGTAATGCAAACGTGCTCAAAAATCACTCAGCAATAATTAAATATTTAAAATCGTGCAGTGTTAAATTATGCTATTCAGCAGGCTAGATTGAGACCGCCAAGTTAACTAGTAATTGGGGGCAGGATATAGGTTCAAAGACCTAGAACTGCTGCACTCCGGATCATAAGCTAACACTAAAAGCTTGTTTCTTGGCAAATGATGAAGCATAGAAGAGCCTGGTAGCAAGTACAAATTATATACAATTAATATAGTTTTATACCACTAAAAAGCACAACAGAGTAGAAGCTGAGAGTGGGGGAAGAATAGAGACAGTAATGAGAGCAATATGTTTTCTTTACAATCTTTCCTGTACTGCAAGGTCAAAAAACTTTTATGACTATTTTACTTAGAATAAGGCATAAATATAATAACTGATAATCCACTCTTGAATCATTGGAACTAACCATCCAGTGAAGTGGATATTCTATCTATTGATGGTTTCAAATCATGACCAGTTACCTTTCTGATGGGATCTGCTCAGGTCAACAAGGAAGCCATTAGATGAAATTCTGTGACTAGGATGCTTACATAGAAAATCTGACTGGATGCTACTAAATGGTTCTTTCAAGCCCTAAAATTCACAAATCCCGCAACCTTATACTGTCTATCGACTCAGTGGGAACTTTCTAAGATATTTTAATGATTTTGCCCACAATGTAAAAAAAAAACAAACAAAAAACCAGAAATTTGGACCAAATGTGAATTTTAAAAGTGAATCTACAAACTTACGATATAATTTTACACACACATTCAGAATATCTAAATACAAATATACACAAAACACACAGAGGCATATATGTACGTGTGTGTTTATGTGTGTGTGTGTGTACGTGTGTCTGTACACATACATTCCAGAATATCTTGCATTTAGTTTGTGCTTAAATCCTTGTAATTTAACAATAGAAAGATTATGGGACAGGATCTCTATACCCTGCTAGAAGAAACAACCAATCAACCAACCAACCACACATACACACACTATATATACCCATGTGTGTATATGTACGGGTTGTTTTTTCTACCAGGGTATAGAGATCCTGCCCCATGATCTTTCTGTGTGTTATGTTAAGTTAGAAGGATTTCAGCGAAACTGCTCTAAATTAAAGATAGTTTGTAATTAAAAACTGATCACATTTGTTTTCATCATACTAACAGTTGATTCAAATCACTGTGGTGTTTTAATTCATTTGTCATTTGAAAATGATCATGTTTACAGAGCAGTGGTTCCAGTGACTACATTTTGGTTTCACATCAGCATCTGTGTGCAGCATGTTTGAAAGAACTGGCATATATAATTTTTAAAAATTACATGCATTGAAAATTTAAGTTACTGGAGTTAACCAATATTCTTTAAGTAGGACAAAAACCCCTCTAAATATTAAAAAAAAAAAATACACAGCATTCAGTGCTTACATACTGAATTACAGGAATGGATAGATTTTTTACAAGACCTCTTCAAGCAACATTTCAGTTTTGATTGAATGAGATTTAACAGACATGAAAACAGGAAAAAAAACAAGGAAAAGCAAGTATATTTTAAAGTACAGGATTGAATTAACCATTCATTCCACAATGGGGGGTGGGAAGGAGGGGAAGGGGGGGGGGACCACAAAACAAAAAGGTAACTTAAACCCACCTTTCCTCACCTTTGAAAAAAATAAAAAATAAAAAAGCGGTTGGTTGAAAACAAAGAGAAAGGATAGTAAAAAAACCCAAACCCTGTAGATATGGTTGGTTAAATTCTGAATTCAAAATTGGAGGTGCTAGAGTGATGTTGTAGCCATGAAGGTCCAAGAATTATGCAAGTGGCAAGGACTTCTTTAGATGCTGTCTGTTGCTGGACTAATTGAATAAACTGGATCAAGTTACACAAGCTTTCACATGAAATGCATTCAAATGCCTGTTTCACTCTATCCCAACTATTCAGTTGTTCCCATAAAAGATGGTGACTTGGATAAAGTGGGGAAAAAAGCTTACTGATCAAAATAAGCAGATGACACACAACTGGGGAGACTGCATGAACTCTAGAGAACGGAATTACAAATTTAAAAGGATCCTGATAAATTCAAGAATGGGGACAGACAAAAAATTTAATTCAAGAAAAGCGAGAAGAAAAAACAAATTATCAGATGCACAATGGGTGATAACTGGCTTGGCAGAAGCACAGTCAAGACTGATTTAAAGGTGATGAGTCAGCAGTGTTGTCATGAGAAAAAAAAAGAGAACAAGACACAGGACTGGCATGGGTGGGGGGGAGAAGCAAGCAGTGCTATTCTGTAGGATGATAGGTAGGTCAGGTAAATCTCAGAGGAAGTATTGTTCAGCTTTAGGTGCTGTATTTAAGAAAGATGTAGGGAAAATTTGAATTTATCCAAGTTAAGTAGCAAAGATGATAAAAGTGAAATGTCAGGAGAACTAGTTAAGTTCTGTTTAGAGACAAGGAAATTTGAGGGGATATGAGAGCACTTAGCAAATATTTAAAGAGCTACCAAAGAGAATAATTTTCTTTTCCTTTACTTGCCACAGAAGCAATAGATTTAAAATTTAGGAAAAGGAGATTTAATCAAATCAAGGTGGAGGGGGAAGTCCTAGTTATAAGAACAGTGGGACATTCTACGTTACCTTTGGGAGATACTTGTTTCAGTAGACTGTCATCTGTATTGTGTTCTGTACCTTTTTTGCGGGGGGCAGGAGGGAGGTTACACAGTGAAATACAGTACATTTTTCATGGTATAAACAATACTAAGCTGAGATCAATGACATTCTAATATTCAGCAGAAGACAGTTAGAGTACCATTATGTCTTTGACAGCATACTTCTGGCCACTGCTGCCAATTTAAGGGGGAACTGGCAAAAAGATGCTAAAACCATTCATAAAGGTCCTTTTTGAGGTCAGTTACACGCATTTGAAATACTGTACTATATTAATGCAGCTTGTTAACAATATTTTTCAGTAGCTCTGGCATAAGCGGTCGAAAATTGTTTGCTAAACTAAGGATTCAAATTGTTCTCTGTTGGTCCATCAAATGCTAGCTCTAAATGATTACTGAACATTACATACACAAAATCTTATCTCTGCCTGCAACACTCAAACTCTGGTTTCAAGAAGGGAAAACTTTAGAGCTTGTGGTTACTTCAGCACTGAATATATAGAGAAAACTGAGAAGAAGAATTTACTACACCAACCTGATTTTTCTTTTCCTGGCCACCCTGGCACAAGCCCTTCAAGATCTAGGGCAAATGTCTTTTGCCAGTAACTGATCCAAATCAGTTCAGTTGGTGGGAAACTGAGAATGGCCCATTCAAATACTGAAAACTGAAATTTCTTCCCTACAGAATTAACACAAAAACCGAAACAACAACACCGAGAAAAAGATCTGTTTGTCAACAGAGAACTTCACTTTCCAGTGTTCTCCATTGGGTACCCAGAAATTATCAAATTGTATATTATGGCGACAGAATTTTTTTTTTAAAGGAAATTTACAGAATTGCACTTAATGAGAAGAATATAAACACAACAAATAGAATATTGCAGTAAATCATTTTCTTAATAGAGTGTACGCCTAAAAGTTATGATTAATACTGAACAAACACAACAACTCTGATGGGCTGTCAACAGCATTTTAAGTCAGGATTTCGAAATGACAACCTCATACAAGTACAGACTTATCAAATTCATGATTTTGTGATTTTTGCAGAAACTGGAATTTGGTAGGTCCCCCATGAAAACCTGAAAAAATTGGGGGGGTGGGGGGGGAGGAGACGGGGGAGAAAGGGAGTTGCAAACAGAAGTGGGCAGCCCTGGTGCCCCGAAGCACTGGGGGTGGGGGGAGGGAGAGAGAATATCACAATGGAGGTCACCCCCCTGCCCCCAAAACTTCTGAATGGCTGAGAGGCCCAGGAAGTCCTGCCTCTCCATGGCCATCTGTCAATCTCCAGAGAAGAGCAGGAGCCTAACAATTCTTCATCTTTAATCATCTAGAAAGAGCTGATTCCTTAAAAGTGAATTGAACCAAATGAAAATGTCAGCTACCCAAGATAGCAAAGGGAAGAGGAAAATATAAGACCCACATTATTTTAGGTTTATGGATCAAAGAGAGATTGCAGTTATCTTATGATCTATAAGACTTTTTTTGCCCTCTGAAATTCACAAAAATCCAACATGTGTGTCTAAAATAAATACAAATAAAATCATTTTCAAAATGGACTCTTCAAATCTATTTTTAGACAATGTGGCTCCACCAGCACATAAAAACTGCTTCCTACATGGACTGAACAAGCACCAAAGTTTTGTAGCATGGGGAAGGGAGAGAGAGGGAGGAAGGACATGTGTCCTAAATACTGAAGATATTTTACATTTTAGTACAAAATACAATTTTTTGCTCCATTCACCCTTAACCAACATACCTGTTTTAATATTACAAATCTCATTATCAACTGAATCTTGCAAGAGACTAAACAGGGGTACTGCTACTGATCCCATTAGGAGTTCCTAAATCAGAAGCAAGTCTCAGCTTGAGAAACTCCTCGGTGGTTTAACATAAGAGAAAAATGCAATAAAAAACAATCTTTATAATTTTTCTATACACATTATTTTAATCCAAACTCCATTCAAAGTAATGAGTTAAACTGAAACAACTTAAGTCAAAGTATATGAAGAATATTCATTAGTGGGGCGAGGGGGAAGACAGAGAGAGAGAGAGAGAGGGAGTGAGAGAGCGCACTACATATTTCAGAAATAAAAATGTAGATTGGTACAGGGTAATGATGAAAAATCTCCTTTTGTTAAAGTACAGTAGATAATTTAACATGATTTGCATTTTGAGATGTACGTATGGTAGGTGAGGGAAATGCTATAATAGTATTAATTAAGCCTGAAAGCCTAAAATAACTAAGTTCTGAAAGAGAAATACTTTGAAGAGTTGCCTAGATCCGATCTTAAAGAAATCTGCCAGCAGTGTTAAGTTACTTAAAGGTGAGGAATTCCAGGAGGAACTCGCCTCTTATAACTGTGTTGTAGCTAGTGAAAGTGGGAGCCTTGGGGACAGGCAAGCAGAAAGAATGGCCCTGCATGGGAACTTAAGTGAGTGTCTTAAATGTTAGGTGACTTCTGCATTGTTTCCAAAGGCTCAGTTACAACAGTACAAGTCTCCCATCTTTTTATTGGCTTTTGGTGACTTGGGACATAGGAAGAACACGCTTGTTAATATAGAGCAAAATAAAATATAAAAGGGGGCAGGATTGTGAACCCATAGTTAAGAGCAAAAATAGACTTCTATTCTAAACCCTTGCTTTCTACCCTCTCTGCCTTCTACTGGAATAACCAATTTGTTTGCAAACTGAAATGCTTAAAAAGAAGAATTTGCTCTCAGAATTTGGAAAGTGTGGATTAAAGATGCTTATGCTATATTCCTTTGATTTTATTATTTCTGGGCATCTCGTGTCTTTTTCTGTCTACCTCTTCTTATTTTTAATAATTTTTGCAGAGCAGAATTTCAAGGCGATTTATTTCACATAGGAGAACAGTGGCTGAGTGAACAACAAAAAAAGTTAGTTAAGACTGCAGAAGAACCTTCAAAAGGCCCCAAAAGGCCCAAAATATGTAAGGAGTCCACAATGGGAGGTGGAGGTCAGGGCTGGCAAATACAAAACATTGTTCATTAGAGGAATAATTTGGATTTATTACTGAGTCTTAAAATACATATAACCAATTAGGGACCACACAAATCTCAATAAGAGCTTCTGTTTATTAGGCAAAACAACCCAAAATCCAGAAAAGTAGTTAGGCTGAATAAGAAATATGACAAAGCAGAACACCAAAAACCTCACAAAAGCCATTCTCACCAGGAATAGTGTGTTTGGACATGGACAGGGTCACTCACGACACAATTATCAAACAAGTACCACTTTGGATTTTTTTTCTCCTAACAATATAGCTGGTTCTAATTATATATATTTTAATTAGCTAGTGAAATTACATATATATTAGGACCAGCTATATAGTTAAGAGAACTGTCAGATTAACTTCTTGGCACTAAACACCCTTCTTCACCCTTCTTCATATGACATGATGTGATCTGGGGAAGAGCACCGTATGCTTAAAAGTCTGTCTATCACCTCTCCTAACCATACACTTGGTCCAAAATAACAAATGTCTACCTTGTCAGACATCCCTAAAGGACACCATATGCATTGCATCTACCATATAACTGATAGCATAAAGGGGGCACTTAATGAAAGTGAAAGATGAAAATTCTGCCCTGTTATAATTGATTGGTGGAACAGTCTGTCCTAAGATTGCTACTGGACTGTTTCAGCTCTGTGACAGGAGGGCAGTCAGGGTCACCGTGCTCTCCCCTGCCGCCTCCTTTACCATGCCAAGTTACCGATTTGCACCCTGCAATTCTCGCCTGCCACGTCTTTGATGGAATATAAATATATGGGAGGCTGCCCTTCGTCTGTTTGCCCACAGTTCTCCTGTTATCTCTAGGTCTCCTCCGGTATTGAGTATTCCATATACTCCCCGCTTATGGGCTATGTGTGGCTCCTACCACCCCTGTACCATGCCCCCAAGCCTCGAAGATGTGCCTGACGTTGTTCAGTCTCTCTCTCTCCATGCCCTCTCTGGCGCTCGGGCTCTCCTCAGCCCAGTCTCTCTCTCCTTCCTTGTGCCTTCTCTGGTGCTCGGGCTCTCCGCCCTCTCTCTAGGGCCTTCTCAGCAATGCCTCCCTCTCTCCAGGGCCTTCTCAGCACCCGCACTGGGGCTTCTCAGCAGTGCCCCCTCTCCGGGTTTCTTCAGTAATGCCACCCCTCTCCGGGGCTCACCGGGCCCGCACTGGGGCTTCTCCACAATGCTGCCCCCTTCTCTGGGGCTTCTCCACAATGCTGCGCCCTCATTGGCGCTGGGGTCCCCACTCTGCTGTGGGTCCCCTATGGGGCCTCCTCCATCCCCTGATTGCCTCACCCAAACCACCGGTCATAAAAACAGCAACACAAACACAAGCCGCCTGGCCAAAACATCATTCAAGCCTACACAGGGATTCTTCATCTCGCCGCAGTGTCAGACGCTGCTCCTTCATCAGGTTTCTCCTCCCTTCCCTGACAGAGAGCTCCTTCCTCCTTGGCTGCTGGCAGGGAACTCCCTCTGGCCTCAGCCTCTAGGGTTTATAAGGGCCAGGCCCTGCCCCTTACAGTCAGCTGACCGCTGGCAGGTGCGATTGCTTGTTAGCTCAGTTGCCCTGGCAACCAACAGCTCAGCTCCTTATTCACTCACTGCTAGGGTCCCTTCCCTAGCAGTTTTCACTTCTTAGGAGCAGGGCACAAGCTCTGCGACAAGCTCCTTAAAAAAGTAATTAGACATTTATTTGGATAGCAAAAAAAAAGTTGTAACCAAAACATATGGCATATGGAATAATAATAATTCTCTCTCTCTCTCTCTCACACACACACACACACACACACACACACACACACACACTGTACAAGAGTGAGAAATCCTCATACTCCAGGTGAACCAACCATTAACTGAGGAGGAAGAAAAACCTCTCTCACTGGGATAGCTGAGTCATAATTATCCACTGTGGAATTTTTTACACCTTCTAATGAATCATCCAGCTTTGAGGATGGGCCAGTGGGATAGCAGACCAACTGGCTCATTTGCAGATTCAACAATTCTTATATTTGTGTGTCTAAAGAAGTGTTATACTAGCTTTGGATATGCAATTGTACTTTGTGCATCATGTACTCTATCAATCATCGCCGTCCCAAAAGTTATAAAGTCTGCAGTCCAGGACACCATAAATGTTATATAAAACGATGCAGCTGCTTCTATATGATTTTATTATTGTACATGTATGTGCATTTGGATGAATGATTTTATGTATTTTTATTGATCAAATTACACCGTTTGTCATGAATGAATAAGTGTGGTCTAGAGCTACTTTTTTTTTTCTTTTAGTAAAAAGAATGGTTGAATTACGGCTTTCTGCCTCTCGTCTATCAACACTTGAAAACATTTGGTTTTTAAAGCTTAATCTGAAACTGAAATTTCCTTGGTTTCCATTGTTTATAGAACTTGCTTGAAAAAGGGCTTTGGGTTTTGGTTTTTTTTGGAATGGTTAGATTACTGATGTACTCTCAGCCTTAACTACATTTAAAAGTTTGTTTGCGACTATAATTAGAATTTGTGACTGGAAATAAAAGCACCATACAGGAGAGCTGCAAGTGGAAAGAGGGTCGGTTCTGCAAGATATAGGTCCTTTGCTATCTTGTTCTTAGAACCTACCTTATGCATGCATCAGTTCAATCTATCAATATGCGATTCTTAAATACACAGCACCAATATCACTGATCTTCTCAGCCTACAGCAATTTTTTGGCAATAAGACAGAGCATACTGGGTGCATCTACATGTGCAATGAATGTGATGTGATAAACTCAGGAGCAGTTTGCTTCAGAGCACACCGGTCCTGGATGCAGCATCTACATGTGCACCCAGGACAGCAGCATTTTGAGCCAGGGTGGAGCAGCTCCGGGCTGGCAGCAGGTTCATGGAGTCAGCCCCAGGTAGCAGTCAGGCGCTGTTCCACCCCAGCTCAAAGCATTACTCTCTCAGCCACTGTCTACACGTCTGTTGCAGTGCAGTAAACTACTCCCCTGTAAGACAGTACTGTCAGAGACTAGTTAAAAATTAATTTACTGCAACTTAATACTGGTGCTCATGTAGATGGTGACTTTACCGTCGAGCTAATTAGTCAACTCTGCAGTAAAGTGCATGTGTAGATGTGCCCAGTATGCACAAATAAACATCATATAAAATGAAACTCTAGCCAGAGTAATGTCTTGTGCACTGAGTGTAAGCAACAGAAGTAGCCAAATATTCTTAGCCTATAGAAAACCCTAACTACATTTCCTGCATTTTTTTTTTCAAATGAGACAGATGCTCTGAAGACATTTGCTGTGGTATATTATACATCCATCACATACCTTAGTGCTGACTATAGACATTTTGCTGTTTGAGGTTGTGTCATTAAGGTACATCTTCCTAGAGTTTGGAATGGTGTTGACTCCAGTCTAATGAACACTGGAGAGCATCTGGCAATCATGCCTCTGAGAGAGGCTAACTGATAAATTAGCAACTTCACTGCAGAAGGGCTGGGAAAATCTAATCTTTAAAATTATCCCTCAAATGATAGCTAGCATGGACATAAAGGGTGGGGGGGGGGGGAGAAAAAGCAACCATGAACAGGCAACTCCCGTTTATTTGACAAATGTTAGTAAGACATTAAGTACTAGCCAAAACAAAAAAATGTAAAAAACCTTATCCAGGTTGCACAGCCCCTAATATGGATGTGCAGATGTCTGGCAAGAAATCTGGGATCACCAGTGATGGCAAAATATAGCCACATGAGGCCGCAAATACATAAAGTATGTTTGATAGTATTCCAAGCCTTTAATTGGTTGGCTATGGTGAACAAGTAGAGATGAAAACAATGCAATAAAGGGTTTTGCATTCGAAGCAAACTCAAGAATGGCTTCAAAGAGCAATTGCTCACTACCCATATACTAGGTGACCTCTTGACGCCCCAGGGAAATATGAATGATAATGCTTTAGCCAAATTAAAAAGGATTCATGAATGTCCAATGAAGAGAGCTTGTTCAGTTTACTAGGAAGTTATCATTTGTATGAGTTTAGTTCTAATTGTCTTCTAACTCTGTTCCAGAGAGAACATTAAGAAATTAAAGAGCACAGTGCAAGAGCGCGGGATAAAAGAACCACTGGAAACTGTATTCAGAGCCTACAGTAACAAGCCATTTGCAGTGTAATAAAAAGGACTTGTCATGGATACAGGTACATTGGAGATAACGTTCTGGCATCCTATGGATGAATCATTCTCCTCAAATCATTGCAAATATGAAAATGTTCATTCAGCATAAAATTTTAAGCATGTGCACATTCACAGGCGCTGCAGAGTGCCAGTGGTAATATTTCTCCAAATTTAAAATGGGTAGTATCTCCTGTATTTTCTTTTGGAAATGGAGGAAAAAAAAAAGTGTTGATTATTTTATTTTAAGGGGAGAAAGCAGGAAAAGGGTCAGGAGGTACTTGGAGTTAGCTCAAGAAACCTGTACCCTGGGAGTGCTAACAGGCTAACCTGCACAGTAGTTGGACCTACTGTAGGAACACAGCATAAAATCCAGTGTTAAAGTGACCAACAGAGAATTAACAACACTGCCAGAGATGTAAAAATGAGGTAAATTCTGCTCACACTTAATGGATATAACCACACCATGATTACACAGCGGCATCCAAATCTAGAAGCTGGCCCAGAGTGTTTTCTTACATTCCGAACAAGAACAAGGTGAGAAAATGCTACAAGTAAGGGCATAAAGCTGGACATAACCTCTCCATCAAGCAAGCAACTGTTAGGCAGAGGGCTGAAAACAACGCTAAATTGCTTAAGCTTGTTGCATCAAAGAGCCATAACACAAAGTCACAAAATGTGTCTAATGACATCCATTCCTATGCAAGCCATAACAGAACAATAAAATAGTAATGCTCCAAGTCAAGTTGAACCTCCATAATGACTCACTTTGGGAAACTTCTACACAGGCAGTGTATGAAACAAGGGAATGATTATGAGGAAAACAAACAGTTTGGAAGTTAGAAAGTAGGGACATTAGAAAAATAAGACCATAAATGGCACTATAAGGGGTATAGTCTGGCCACTGGAGCCAGCAAACCCCATGGAAGTTGGCCCTAACTAATTTACAGTTTGTCTTGTGTGATGCCAAGAGACTCCTGGGACCAAGAACTATTCCAGCAGCTTGTAGATTTAACCACAAAGACAGTAGCTGCAGCCTGTGACTTCAGTGTAAAACATGACTAAAGCATGCCAAACTCATGAAACAGAACTATATTGAGGCTTAAATTAGAAGTCTTCTGAGCCACCTGCACACAAGACAGGAAATCTCAGCTCAAATATAGAGCTTCAAATAAATCTTCCTCACGAAAAGCCAGCACCTCCTCTGCTCCCAAACGGGTAGAAAGATTGGCAATGAAACCTTATCGTGCGATGTGACTTTAAGTATTGATATGAGAAGGATGGGAGTGAACGGGGGACACAAATGGAAGTATTGGCCCCCGGGTGTCGGAGACCCATGGTGCATCAGTGAGCTGCTACCTCTCAAGCTGCTAGAGCATCTAAGTGAAGGTATACATGAGATTGGTAAATTCTGGAGTTGTTTAGACCCTATAAGCGAAACTTGGGGCAAATCTGTATGTTCAGTTGCCTCTCTTTTACACTACAAACCTACAATAAGGCAGCAAGAAACCTTGTCCTGCTGCTATCAGGCTGGTGACAAAATGCCCACTCAAAACAGCTGAGGATCAGAGACTGTGGTTGTACAAGGAGAGCAAGGTCCACTTCCATGTAATGCAGGAAACTCATTGCCCCAAGAGCCTAACCTTCTCGTCCTCATCCTCACTTGTGCTGAAGGGCAAAGAACTTGCGCACTAGGGATATCTTTGCATGATGAACGCCACATTTGTATCTGCATTTCCCAAAGAAGGATTGACAAAGCAATTCATAATGCCATGAATAAATAGCATGGTACCTGTAACCCCCACAATGGAGTAAACATATAGTCCAGGGAGATATAGTGCAATTTATTACTTCCTTATTAAAAACGAATACATTTCCCTTAAAGAAATAAACTTCTTTTTGCAGCATCTACAACACTGAAATAACAAGCAAAATTAAATAAACAATCAAAACTACTTTAAACCTGGTCAAACGACATACCCTATATCCACACCCACATAGAAGTACAACACGTCGTACTGCATGGCAATATATAGTAAATAAACTGTATTTATTTAATGGGAATACTGCTGTGGTTTTTGTTTGTTTATAAACCTTGAAGGCCCCTCTCCAAGTACAGGTAAAGACACAATGGGATCTAATGTGCGATCCACACAATCATGCCTCCTGCCATGCTACACACATGGCAAGAGCCATGATTGTAGGATCATGAATCAGATCCCATCATACCTTACTGCTGGTACAATAAGGATCAGGTTACTACTGTTCCAGCAAGAAGCAAATGCTCCCCACCCCTCCACCCCCCAGCTGGGAGCCCACTCACCTGACGGAGGTAGCAGCTATGGGGACACCACACTCCCTCCCCGCCGCTGGGAGACTGCAGTTGCTATGTGATCTCCCAGCCATGGGAGTACTCCACACCCCCGTCACAGCTGGGAGGTGACAGCAGCTGCAGTCTCCGAGTTGCAGGGGTGCACAAGGCACCCACAGCTGGGAGCTCCCAGGATCTGGGGTGCACCTGATTTCCTCTCTCCTCCACCCCCCCAGCCAGCTGGGAGCTCCAATCAACTGACAGGACTCCCAGCCACAGGGGTCGCTGGCCACACATCAATTAATGTCATGACACGAAGCAGCTACAAAATTATTTTACATATTTTTGTAACTTATTCCTCTTTTTATCACTCCATTACCTGGTTAATCATGCCTTAATGTAACATGTGGATGGGGTATCAGTGAAACCACACTTTTCTTGCAAGGAGTCAGGTAACAAGCTTTCATTCAAAGCCAAGTTTCTACATCAATCGCATGGGTGGTTTTGCACACTATTCCACTAGTACTTCCAACTAAAGTGATTCATGCACATTGTGATTCTTCAAGTTCTTCCTTCCCTGTGTGAAAATAACTAACTTTTAAGTTACATACCCGAAGACTGAGTAATCTAAAAGCAGTAGGCTAGAAATAACAAGTGCAGCCATTTATGCAAAATATACCCGTGGTATTTTTTTTTAAATCAAATTCCCTAGAATGGAAGAAAAAAATATCTTAATAATATGAGTCACATTACGTACAGTTCAGGAGTACCAGCATTTATACTAGAAATCAGATAGCCACAAAGCACTATTGGCTAAATTGTGTTTCCAAGCGACATCAGAACAAATCCAGAGTAGCTCCACATGATTAACTGAAAGCAAGATTTGGACCACTATACAGTAGATTAGGGTTGTCCAATTGGCACCCAGAAGCTACATGTGGCCTGTGAGGCTTATTGGCACAACTGCTGAAGTTGCTGCTATAGTACAGCTCCAGAACCAAGGGAATAAATGCTACTGCTGTTTGTTGCCCTGCCCTGTTGGCCACCAAGAAATAAAACATCTGGAGTCATGGTGCTGACTAAAATCAGCAGCAGGGAAAAGGGGGCAAGTGGCAGCTGTGTGCAGCTCTTGGGTTCTGCAGCCATGCAGACCAGCTGCCACCCTGCAAGGAGCTCCAAAAGCCAGATCCAGTCTGTGGGGTCAAACAAGTTCAACATGCCTGCAATAGATAGAAAATAAAGCAGTAGATACTATAAGTTAATAGGAATAATATTAACATTCCTGAATAATGGCTAAAATGAACAGTAGAGCACCAGAAGATTATTATGCCCTTTACCACAAACTATGGCAAGTGACACACCATTTCCTAGAGGGGAGGTGGTACGAGGTGGGATGGAGATGCTGGAGGATTATGTTTGCTTTTAAGAGAAGCCACAGCCTATACAGACATTTGCTCTCCCAAGAAAAACTCTCCTGGGAGTAATTTAACCTTGGTTGCTCTCAGGCTATTTTTCTCATGGATCAGCCATTTTACTCTGAGAGAAAGAGTCTGAACATCTGTATGCAGTGACTCCCCCAGAAGAAACTGAATGTCTGTATGAGGCCCCTGGATGCTACTGCTATTCTTTTAACACTTTCTTCATCCTTTCTTATGTGGCTTGCAGAACAAAAACAACTCTTCTGTTCTACATTACCTCTTCCTACTTTGTCAAATGTCTTAAATCAAGTGAGCTTTTTGGGTGGAATCTGAATTCCTGGTACTTTTAGCCTGGGAACTGCATGTAAGATACCATCCCAGTGATAAGACAAGACTCTTGATAGACATGGATATCATTTCAATAATTTTGGATTTGGACTTGGCATGGAAATATCCCTTTAGTCTTTTCTCTGTATCTCAGAATAATTGCTTAGATGATATATTAGAATTCCAATCACAGTTCTTAGAATTTTAATCACACGCATATATATATCACGTATCAGTTGCCAGTTCTGTTACTTTTGTGGGCCAGCAGAGACCGACAGTGGAAGAAAGGGAAGTTAGTCACTAGGCTTGATGTAGTGTTTTTCTCACGTCTATCAGGTAAAAAAAAAGTATCGTTAATTTTCTACAATTTAGCTGCCTTTCTTTAAAGGCAATTCAGTATTGTACTAATTCACTTGGGGGTTTTTTAGGTTACTGTTAATGTCATAAAAGTTGATAAAACACAAAAACAAAACAAAAAAGTTCTCTGATAATTACGTGAAGGATTCTTTAAAATCATAATTTTAGAATTCCTTTCTGCACAGCCTACAAGATAAGCAAGATGTGCATCTTAACTGTAACATCCAAATGAAAAAGAAACAGAAAAGGAGTAAAATTAATCAGTAATCACAATACACTTAATTTAATACAGATTAATAATACATTTTATCCACCTATGCAAGAGTTTTAATATTACCAGTAAGCAGTGCATATATTTAGATGAAGATATGTGTGAGAGAGATTGTAAACGTCAGGACTAGGGACAGAAATTCTTATATAACAAAGGAATTAGACCATCTGTCTGTCTGTCTGTCCGTCATGCTCTTGCAGCACTCTGGTTAGTAAAACAACCAGAGTGAAGAACAGTTGGGATGGAGGGGTTGGAGTGGGCAGTGCTGGCCTTCCCTGCCTTCCCCTAGGCCCCACTGCTCACAGGCGATGGAGCACCGCCATGATACAGGGGATGGAGTGGAGGGGAGAGGACAGCGGCGCTGAAGGCGGCAGCAGTGCAGAGTGCTGGCAGAAGGGGATAGAGGGGCAAGCTTGTCTCCCCCCGTCCCCGCACTCCTGGGAGGCAGCAGCACAGGATAGTGGGTGGCGGTGCTCCGTCCCTGCCGACCCCGTTCCCTCCCTCGTCATTCTTGACAGGCAATTCGCTAGTTACACATAAACCAGGATAAGGGATTGGAAACTGGTTGACATCTGTAAAACACTAGAAGTTCAGTGTACATAAACCACTTTTAAAGTAAGTGAAGCCAGTTTAAGATAAACCTGGATGGATGTAGTATCAGACTTTAACTGATTTAGGTTAAACCAGTTTATTGAACTTCTGTCCCAGATCCCCTCCAGAGCCCAGTTAACTCACAGTCCTCAGCATCCCTGGATGCTTTGCACCTCTCCCACAAACCCCTCCCTGCAGGGTAGGCAGGCTAGCCTTGGCCCAAATTCTTGTTTCCAGCTGAGCAGGGAGTTGTGCTCCAGAACCTCCCAGCTTCTAGCCTGGGCCACTGCAGACGTGTGGCTGCATTTCCAGAATCAAAAGTGATTGCCTGTTCACTTGCTTATCAGTTCAGTCTATATAGTTTAAACTAACCTGTGAAGATTAAATCAGTTCAGCCTTGGACTTTCTGACTGTCTATACTTTGTCAAGAAGTGCCATACTGGGTCAGACCAATGATCTAGCTACCTGAATATCCCGTCTCCAACAGTGGCAGGAGTGGATTCTTCAGAGAGAGCATATGAACAGGGTAGATCTACAGTGATCTCTCTCCTGTCATATCCTCCCTGGCATCATCGGTTTTAGGATACCCTAATTGTTCTACTTAATAGCTATTAACCATCTATCATCCATGAATTTGTCCATCCCTTTCTGAGTCTGGCTATGCTATCTGACTCTAAAACCTGTGGTCATGAGTTCCACAAGTTAACTATGCCGAGGATAAAAATGTACTTTGTTAGTTTTAAAGCCCATTTCCTGCATACCTCCGCAGTCTGTGACCCCTGCTGCTTCTAAAATTCTGGGACTTGGTGAACAACAGGGTGAACAAGCCCTATGAGGAGAGACTAAGCCCTATGAGGAGAGACTGGGGCACCTGGACCTCTTCAGCCTCTGCAAGAGAAGGTTGAGAGGCGACCTTGTGGCTGCCTATAAGTTCATCACGGGGGCACAGAAGGGACCTTTACTCACCAAGGCGCCCCTGGGGGTTACAAGAAATAATGGCTATAAGCTACCAGAGAGCAGATTTAGACTGGACATTAGGAAGAACTTCTTCACAGTTAGAGTGGCCAAAATCTGGAACGGGCTCTCAAGGGAGGTGGTGCTCTCTCCTACATTGGGGGTCCTCTTTCCTGCCTATGCAGGGGGTCGGACTCGATGATCTATTGAGTTCCCTTCCAACCCTAACACCTATGAATCTATGAAACAGTTCTATATGCACTTTGCTCACATCCTTCACAATTTTACAGACCTCTAACCTTTCCCCATCAGCCTTCAGCCCTGAGATAGATATATAGCCAGAATTATAATTCGATTTTAGTGTTTCCTTTTAATTTCCAGTTTGTTAAAATACATAGATGAGATTCATTCCCTGCAAATCATACTGTGCTTAATGTTGAACAACCCCTCTGCAGGGTGAAAACTATTATGCTTTAACTTTTGCACATGATGAAAGGAGGTGTAAATGTTACAGGAAAGAAAATAATACAGTTCTAGAAACCATACAGATGTAGATGGTGGGTCTAATCCTCATCTCGCATTAATTTATTTCACCAGTGCAATTCACTTACAGCAGTGTAAGAGGACAAACAAGTTCAATGTTATTACATATTGACATGGCATTTTTCACTTTAAAAGACAAAGACCTTTGTAAATTATGCATGTTACAAAACCAGCGAAATACAGATATATCAGGGTAAAAACCAGCCCACCCACACAAAGTGTACTGCATAACGGTAGGGGGAGAAAATTCTCTGTCCAAAACAACCTCCTACTCACAACATGTTCACTAGTAGAGTTAAGTGATTAAATATCATATTTCTTCTCCCCACCATTTTTTTATTGCAAACATTATAAAATTATGCATATACAGATTACTTTCCCTTTGCTTAAAAATATATATCTATATTATCTACATTAGATAGAGTACTATACGTAGACAACAGTATCAAACAAAGACAAAACCATGTGATAGGGGTAAGGTTGATGTTATATAGATTTTAATCAATTGCTGTTTGTTTCCTCTTTCCTTTCAATTGCATCTGACTTCTCTGCAGCCTTCAAGTAGTAGTGCATAGTCATTCAGTTTTTAAGAATGAATGCACTGATTGAGCATGCCTCTTGTATTTGCATTTCTCTAATATTCTAATAGGAACCTTGATGGCAGAAATGCTTGCAGATAAATTACTTTTTTCAAGGAATACTAGAATATTAATGGGTAAATGTACATATCTGCACCAGAAATCAGAGTCTCAGAGGAATCATACACTAATCACACAGCAGAAACAAAGCAATGTGATCTTTGCTCAGTTGAAAACCAAGAAATATGGCAAACCTTGAATATGCTCAGTGAACAGTTTTGCAAACAATCTACGTTTGAAGATTCACTACTAAGGATCAGTGTTATGATTCACATCACCCAGCACCTGTCAGAAGGGGACACAACACCTGTTTTGTCTGGTTATGAATGCAAGGGAACTGTTCATAGTTTCAAAATATTTAAGGCCAGAAGGGACTATTAAATTGCCTAACCTGGTCTGTATCTCACAGACTATATATGCCAATTTAAGCATAAAGGCTCTAGTTAGACTAAAGCTTTTCAGTCATCAGGAAACCAGTTGTTTACCCCAGACAAAGAACAAGAGAAGTTAAAATGCCACGAGTGCCCAAAGCCCTTACACTGGGCATGAACTGATGAGGTAAGATGCCCTACAATTGCAGAAGACAGATCATGTGCCACACTGCAAAATCCAAAAAGATGATTTCCCCTTTGGCCAAATCCTTTCCAAACCTAAATCTAGTACTCTGTATGACCTTGAAAAAAGGACATCAGCCAAAGGATACCAATCCAGTGTTTTGACTCCAGCTGAAGCCAATTTTTGACACTTCAGAAGATGACATGCAGAATTCATGTAGCCAGTTCTCTCTCAAGGAAAAGCCAACTGCATAGGTAGTTACTCAGATGAATCCTTTCCTACTAGATTGGATGTAGACATAGGAAAAAGAGAGTTTTTGGGTGAAGCCAGGTTCAGGGATCTAAGATATCTGGATTCCACGTCACGCTCTGTTGTGGCAAAAAGAATTGTTACGTTCTCTTATTCTTTCTAAATAGTTATTGTACGGGCATGCCCTTGTAAAGCGCAAAACGTGATTCCTCAGTATCATGTCAAGCGCAAGAAATTTCACAACAGGATGCTCATTTCTGCTATGCAGATCTCCAAAAGCAGTCTGCTTTTCTAAATTCTAATATTTATTAGAAACAACTACAGAAACTAAAAATATCAGGTTTTATTGTTCAGTGAAAGGCTTTCATTATGAAACCCAGATGCAGATTCTTGATATTAACACAGCCATTTATCATTAGAAAACCACCATGAATTATTATATTAGCACAGTCAAAATATTTGTTCTGTAATACCCCTGCAAATACACATGCACACAAAAATCACACCTGTCATATTCTTTCTAATAATGATCTGTCTGGATCTGACATAGGGGGAAAAATAGAGGTCTTTAACAGCTGAGATAAGCAGAACTGAGGCACTTTCCTTTCACTGGTACAAAATCCGACAGTCTTATTTATGAGTGGCTCCAGGACATAGTGTGAAACCAGCAGAGGCTGTTGTCATCAGCTTTCACTTATAATAGACTATCCCACATATTTTGGCAGCAACCGCAGAAATGATCAAGTTAGTATTTGGAGAAAACTAAACATTTCCCATTTGCATTCTTATGCTCTTTTTTTTAACCTTCAAACAACTTTAAAAGATACGTTTGAATCTGCATTTTACACAGCACCCAGATACCTCATCTCCAAAGTGGAGAAAAACATATGCTGTCAGCAAAGAACAAAACGATCTCCTTGATTCTAATACCTGTAATAGTAGCATGATAATAACCATGTGTGACAACTTCTCCCTCCTCTCAAAATAATTATGGCTCTCTACAATTCAGCATCTGGGTTACCAGATGTTACTGTCAAACACGTAAGCAATGGGCAGAAGCACTGCATAAACCTGGCCAGCATCCAGAGTTTTTTTGTCTGAATACCTCAGCAGATGCAGGTGGTTTTCAGCAGGCCAATATTTGGAACACCATACCACACAAACCCAGTTAGATAAGCAAATAAAAGAGCATCAGTGAATAATGCACTGTATCCAGAGGGGTTCATCATAATCACGTTAGTTTGACTGAGACTGACATTCCTACACCCATTATTACTAGCTTATGTCAGAGGATTGCTAACAACTGATCTCAGACCAAACTAAAACAAACACAATTAATTCATTGCTATACATTTCTAATAAACTGTACATCAAATGAAGGCACTTTACCACAGGTTAATATATGATTTGAAAATAAATGGTTTCACACACAGGCATCATATTTGATAGCTGGATGAGACATTAGCTTTTTAAAATAAAATAAAAACAAACAAATATCCCCAAAACAAAAAAACAAAATAGGGGCATACAGCAGAATTTAAGTGGTGTTATTAAGTCAGAATAATTTATACTTTTAAGACACATACTTATATCTTGGCACAAAACCTTTTTCATGAAGATGATTTTCATACAGAGGAGTTTTCATAGCATATGCCACTAAACTGTTGCAATTTGAAATTAAATTACCTTCAATGAGGAAGCAAGCCAACCCTTAACTGGACTTGTTGATCAAAGTAAAAAAAAAACACCCAAAAGACTAATTAATTGTAGGCCAAGTGTCCCAGGCTTAGGAGAACATGCCTATTAGTATTTTAGAAATAAAACATTTCTGGGTGGTAAATATTTAAAATGTACATAATTAATATAAGAACTAAAAAAAAGTGAATGGGTTAAGGTATTGATTTTTATATAGGCCTTTTCACAGTAATCTGTAAAAACATTTTGTAAAAGAGAAGTTAAATCTTGAAAACTTAAAAAAAAAATCACATTTGTAAACATATATTAAAAAAATAATTTCTTTGTAAGTGAAAAGGGAAAACAAGGATATTTAACACTGGTGTGAAATAACAGTAAGAAGACAATAAATCTTTTACACTTTTACAGAGTTATGCAGCCAGAGAGCAAAACTAAAGCAAGTTTGTTAGCAAAAGATTGCATCCATTATTTAGGGGCTGATCTCAGAAAGACATCAGGTATATATTGATGGAGGACTAAAGATACATAACCAAGGCACAAATCATTAAGGACGTTATTACAGCAGCACCCGCTGGCACTATGACATTCAAGGCCTGTCAAATGTTTCTACTATAAACTTTTTTCATGGGTATAACTTGGCTGTAGGAATTTACTCTAGGCTGAAACATGGCTTACAAGCTCCTGACCTTCAAGCAAATGACATAAAATATGTCCAGCCATTTTTAACTGATGGAGGGACTGGCAGGGAGACAAGAGATGTGCTTTACCAGATTTTAGATACATTTTGTGGTTTAATAAAACAGGTTTGGGTTTGTTTAAACAGAAAGAGAACCTTACAAGCTTTAACTCCAACCTAAGGAGTAAGTCGCTAAAGTCTAAAGAAAGAAGTAAAATAATTACTAAAGTCGCTAAAGTCTAAAGAAAGAAGTAAAATAATTACGGCTTGATGATCAGTGAAAATAATCACCCTGACTTCAGATCTGTGATAATTTGACACAAATTGTGTAATTTTCCTAGAACATGCGCAGCAAACAGTTCTGCATTTAAATGACATAAGCAATGCCTGCAGATACAGGTCCTAGCGAAATGAAGGGATTATTATTTCAGCAGCCATCAGCTATTCCAAACTAAAGCTGGGGGGCCGTGGTGCTGGGAAATGCATATCCATATGTAAGCTTCCTTCCCCAGGCCAGCTGTTCTGGGTTTCCAGACAGGTTATTTTTTCAGGAGTCAGAGTTGTGCCCACAGAAACAAAGAAATAAAACAAAAATGTGTGCAAAACAAGGAGACAAAAACAGATAAGATCCTTCAGATCTTTCTTCAGACCCTGAGAGGGCAACCCAGGCTCACCAACATCCTGCAGTCCCCGCTAGCCCCCCGATCCTTCCAAGCCCCTCCCCTCTGCAGACCCCGCTAGCCCCCACCATCCCACCCACCCCCTCCCCTTCCCCTGATTTTCCCCTAGCTCAGGCTCCCAGCACCTAATTACCAAGTTAGATCAGGCAGCCATTTTTAACCCAATCTAACCCCGCTGAACTTCTGTCTGTAACGTCTGTACAAAGCCTCATTTACTACTTACCAGCTCCAGATGGCCTTCCAGTCCTCTTGCCAACCAGGCTAAGAACTGGTGTCTAACTGCACCTGGTGTTTCAGGCTTTGAAGGCTGTACCTCCTCAAAACATAGGAAATGTATGTAATTGTATCTCAAAGACTTTATAGCCTATATGCGTGAAATTCCAGATATTAAAAATCAACTAATTTAACTGCTGAGATAGCTACTTCAGTCATCGCATACAACATTTAACAAACATAACACACACACACAGCTATATAAAGGTTTATATATCAGTGGTGGTAAATAGCATTGTGTGCGATTTGGTTTACGTGGTACCCAACTAACCCCAGCACAGGTTATTGTATATAAGACAGATCTGCTAAGATTTTCTAGGCACAGAAGTGCAAAGATTAGGTTGTATCCTGTGTACTATGCTGCATCTCTAATCTTGCCTATGTAAGAAGGCATTCCTATGTTAGTATATTTAGCAATCAATTATTTATACCCTACACTGTCTGTATTGATTCTTCATACTATTGTTGTTGCGTTAAGGATGTCATGCTACGCCATTAAGTGGACAGGTCTGGTGGTCACACCTCAGGAGAAGCCAGGAAGGAAATGAGAAGACAAGAGATGTGTCTGGGGAGATCCAGAGAGTCAGGCAGAGCATGAGCTTAGGAGGCCAGCCAGGCAAGGCATCCAGGAAATCCATCAGTCAGTAGAAGCACAATCCAAGAGTACAGCAGCCTAGGTACAAAATTGCTCCTTGCTGCCCATATACTTCCCCTTTTAAAATCAGAGGGTTATATGGGAACGGGAAAGAGGCAGGCCAAGGCCTCAGGTTCAAGACCATGGAATGACCAAGGGCAAAAAGTGCAACAGTTACTAGAGAAGGCTGAGATTTTCAACCAGGGTGACATGTGCAAACCCGTACAGGATTCACAAAATAAACCCAGGGTTTTCAAATAGGAATCCATAGTATCAAAACCAGTCTGACTTCTTGCAGTCTTTCCAAGTTCTTTGCAACAAAACAATTGCTCTAGTACTTCTCCATGGCCGATAAAACAAGTGACAGTTAGAGCTGGCATTTTCAGAGAGCAACTTGACTCTAACATTAGGTTTACTGAGCCTAAGTCATCTAAAAACCACCGAGTTAAGGAAAAGCATTCATGTCCCTGACCAACATTCCTCCTGCTTGAAAGTCTGCTCTTCCTTCATATAAGAAACTTATGCTGACATTGTAGCAACCCGTTTCCTGGACCCTTTAGAGGTTTCACATGTAGGAAAGCACTTTGGGCCATGTGGAGATCCTAGAGTTTAATCATCTTTCCAGGGTCCTAGAACCACCAACTCTCTGGAAGTGCAGTTGTATTGGAGCTGCAATGCTAGGGAGATAGTCCAGACATCCTAGAATGGCAAGGGCTCAAAGAGCTCCCACCACTAAATCCCCACGAAATCTGGAGGGTTTCATCCACATAGCCTAATCCACACAGTGAGGGCAAATCTCCTTCCATCCTAGAGGAAATATTTCTAAAGGGGTTCTCATGGACATTTCATAAACTGTAAACCAGCTGCAGAAAGGGTAATGTGGTCTTAAATACATTTATGAAGGCAGGCTCCACTCAGACTAAATATTATCTGAACACAGCTTCTGTCCTTTTTTGGAGCCTGTTTTAACATTGAGTCATTGCAAAGTCAGGAGAAAATAAAATGAGACTTCATTTTATTTGTGAGATTTGCTCTACCCAAGGGAACCACAGATCATTGTTACTGCCGCAATTCGAACATGTTACAATTTCTGCAATGGCACTGCTGGCAAAGCTGCAAACACAAAATTAGATTAATCCAATCACAATGTGACGAAAGCATGCAAAACCAATTCACAAACTCATAACAAGGAGGCAGGTTTTTATTATTCTGATGTTTTTGAAAGGGTAAGAAAAATCCCTTATTTTAACAGTACCTTAAACTTGACAGTAGAGAGTTGTAAATTCAAAATAATGCCCTCAAACTCCTTACATCATTGAGAATGACCATAAGACACCATTCTAAAGAAAATATTGTAGAGCCAGGTTTTGCTTAGACATCTGTTATTGTCCAGGACCAAATCTTCTATCTTACTATAATATAAACAGCAGTGAAAGGTAACTTCACATCCTTCAGACACCCAGTTTATAAGAGCTCTGTACAATACAGTGACGGTAAATAAGATGTGGCAACTTCAAAATGTTAAAAGCTGAAAACTGAAGTCCTTCATCAGGCAAAACTCTCATTGATTTTTTAAAAAGCTTTGCTTGATGAAGGGCTTCAGAATATAATCCTGACAAACTAAAAGTGACAAAAAAACATGGAGAAAGGCAAGAATTCTTGTGGATGATAACTTTTATTGGACCAGCTGCATGCTTGAGAGGGACACAAGCAAGTTTTTGAGTATCACAGTATCCTTCCTCAGGCCTCTGGAAAGGGTACTGGGGAAGATACCTGAAAGCTTACCTATGTCTAACCCAACCATGCCATTGATCCAATAAAAGCTATGACCCACAAGCACTCGTGCATCTCACCCATTTCCTGGACCAGCATGGAAACAACATAAGCCCAACACTACCAACACATGGAACAATTCTAGAAGGTGCGAAAACTAGAAAACAACAGTTATTACACCTAATTCAGGATCAGACCTCTGACACACTTCAATATAAATTTCCTATTCAGTCAAAGGTATTTACTAGAGTAAGGCATTACCTCAATGTGAGTAAGGATGAAGCTACTCTGATGGCCTTTTGTTAGTTTGAATTAACCTTACTATGAGAACCACAGTATGTTATATCCATACCTTCATCCCACAAAGGCTTTCCGTTACAGTGCATGGAAAACACCTGTGACTGAAAATTAATCACTCTCTCATTAGAACAAGACAACTGATTAAAGTGAACATCAAGCTTATATGATTAGAAAGAATATCCTATCCAGCTGAAACTGGATGCAGACTTTTGGTAGGTAGAATATAAACATGGTCAAGAAATCAGAGCCAACATTTCTATTTAAAAATCAACAACAACAACACACACATACACACACCTGTCAAGATCCTGGTTTTGTCTCACCATAAGCCAGCACTTCAGTACCACTAATATGCCTAGTACTATGATATGTGATCAGCTGAGTGCAGGATCAGAAGAAAGGCCACTGGGCACTGAGAAACCAATATCACTTTCTTCAGCATTACAAGTTTTATCAATAATCTTTCATCAAAGTAGCGACTTGGTTCAGGCCTGCTTAATTTATGGCATTACAAGTTCAGCTGTTCACTTTATTAAAGAAGAAAAAGCACCTTAAACATTAAAGGCCTCATCTTCCCCACTAGAATCATATTAAGCTGTAGTCTCCTGTTGTCCAAATGCCATTCCAACAGAAACAATTCTTTTACAGGGATTGCAATGACTCTTGTCATAAAGAATCAAAAAAATTGAAATATACAGCAACTATATCAGACTCCTCAGCCATATCATTTTCATGCACACACCAGTATGAATTACTACATTCTCTGTTTTCAAAATACTGAATTCTTTTCAATGATCATCACTTGCAGTCCCTCGCAGTCGAGGATGATTGTCTCCCATGATTGTTATGATCTGTGGGTCCAAAGATGGCTGGCAAGACTGATCTGGGATTGACAGATTCTGCTGCAACTCAGGCATGTGTTTCCATGCGGGGTAGGTGGCTCTGGATTCTTGATTCAGTCCGCAGCATGCCGTTTCTGGTGCTCCCACTTCTCTGTCTCTTGCTGTCATACTAAGGTTTCAAGTACTGAGATCCTTGTAGCAGACTCTTCCTCCATTTGAGGTGGTCCTGGGCAATCATCTCCCATGAGCTGATGTCAATTTTGCATTTTTTTATGTTGGCCTTGAGCACAGAGACAGAAAAGGATCTTGGAGTCACTATTGATTCCAAGATGAACATGGGCTGCTAATGTGCGGATGCGGTCAGGAAGGCTAACCGCACCTTGTCATGCATCCACAGATGCCTCATGAGCAGGTCCAAGGAGGTGATCCTCTCCCTCTATGCAACATTGGTCAGGCTGCAGTTGGAGTACTGTGTCCAGTTCTGGATGCCACACTTCAGGAGGGATGTAGCCAGCATTGACAGGGTCCAGAGGAGGGCCACTCACATGATCAGGGGGCAACAGGGCAGACCTTACAAGGAAAGGTTATGGGACCTGAACCTGTTCAGCCTCCACAAAAGAAGGCTGAGAGGGGATCTGGTGACCGCCTATAAACTTGTCAAGGGGGACCAGCAGGCAATAGGAGAGTCCCTGTTCCCCCAAGCACTACCGAGACTAACAAGGAACAATGGCCATAAGTTGACCGAGAGTAGATTCAGGCTAGATATCAGGAGGCACTAGTTCACTATCAGGGCAGCTAGGAGCTGGACTCAACTTCCAAGGGAAGTGGTGTTCGCCCCTACCCTGGGGGTCTTCAAAAGGAGGCTAGACAGCCACCTAGCCAGGGTCATTTGACCCCAACATCCTTTCCTGCCCATGGCAGGGGATCGGACTTGATGATCTGCTTAGGTCCCTTCCAACCCTACCAACTGTGAAACATCCTTGAGGTGCTTTCCCTGTCCTCCTCTTGAGCATACGCCTTGACTGGGCTGGGAGAATAACACTTTCTTTGGGAATCTAGAGTCAGATATCTGGATGACATGCTTGGCCCAGCAAAGTTGATGTTAGATGTTCATTGCCTCAGTGCGCATGGTGTTTGCTTGTGAGATGACACCAAATGTTGGTGCGTCTATCTTCCTACTGGATTTGAAGGATCTTCTGCAGGTAGCATTGATGGTACTTTCTCAACAACTTGAGGTGTCTCCTTAACAATGTCCAGGTCTCAACTCTGTACAGCTAGGTGGGAATCACAACTGCTTGGTAAATCATGAGCTTTGGTTTTGGATCTGAGGTTGTGATCTTTGAATACCCATTTCCAGCAGGCATCTGTAGGCTGCACTTTGTCAGTGAAGCAGAGGAGGGCCAGGGGCCCCAACGACCTTACGCCCAGCAGGTCTGTGCCATGGGGGATGGGCCTCATTATCCTCACAGAATCAGATAGCAATGTTTACCATGTTCTCGCCTGCCATGACTTGATGTAATATATAAATATCAGGAAGTGTTCTCCTTGCTGAGAGTTCACTTCAAGGACATTAGGCCTGCTCCTCCTGTGGCTCCAACCTCCCCTTACACTCCAGCCAAACATCAACCCGATGTTCAGATATCACCAGAAACCTATCAGTTGTTAATGGATGTTCTACTTCTCTTCTGTTCTTTCTTTTTCTTGGCTTAGAATGTTCTCAGCATCGATTCTGGATGAAGGGGATGGATTGGACTCAGAGAAATGTCTAGTCATCACTAAAACAAAAGGCAACTGCAGCAACCAAAGAGCAGCACAGTCCATGTAAGTATTTGGCAGTCCCCAAAGTACCAGGATGCTATGCACTTTCCTTTTTTCTTTAACACAGGTATAGATTCCTTTCCCTGAGGGCTGGAGGGATGATCCGTGTCTGGGCACAGCCTCACAGATAGGAACTACTTAACTCAAAGAAAAAAAACTAACCGCAGCTAGGCAATATCATTGCCTTCCCCAGCAGTCCAATATTATAGATATAGCTTGGGACTCCCCCCCCCTTATTCAACAAGGTCCTAAATCAATTAGCCGGCACTCTGTCTATTATATAACATCAACTCCAGTGCAAAATAAAAAAAAGAAACAACCTTCCTTCATGCTGAGTGGCTTGCGGTTGCTTTGTCCTTCCCGGCACTCATGTATCCATTTATTGGAGAAAGCCAATGAGGGTATCCTCCATAGTTAAAGCTCCTCTGAGTTCTGGGACTGAGATCTGCTCCTCTCCTCTTCCCCAGGGTTCACACAGCTGGGACTTCAGGCTAGGTTAGTGGAACTTGCCTAATTCCTCTGCCATGGCCACTCCGCTGGAAATTGGTGTTCCTGCACCTGATGTCCTATCTGGAAGGACCAATAACTGATAAAGCAGTGTTCTGGCAGCCATGGCATTCCCAGCATAGGTGCCATTTCCTGTAGGTCCAGTAAGTTTCCCAGGTTTTTCTTCTTGTTCTCTGAAGTGGTGGAGGAAGCCTCTTCACACACTTGCCCATTTGAGGTGATGTTGGATTTCTTTGTCAATGTCAACCTTCTGCAAGAGATGCCTTCCAAGGTATGAGAAATATTCAGTGTTCTCCAAAGTCTCACAATGAATCTGAATTACCAGAGCTGGGGACTGCTCATTAAGAGTTTGTTGACAGAGCTTCTGAATGTTAAGCATAAGTCCCATTTTCTTGTATGCCTCAGTAAAGATGTTGATAATTGCCATAAGGTCTGCTTCTGAGTGAGCACATGCTACAGCATCATCAGCATACTGGAGATTGAGGCCATGGTGGTCTAAAATGCTGAATTATTTTGACTTATATTCAACCATTTGAAAAACTTTAAATGCATTACCATTTCAGTGCGACGCCACAATTTTCAACTCCATTTTGATTACAGGAATTCAATTCAGTTCAATTGCCATGTTCCAAATACTAATCCATAGTTGCATTATTGACAATGTAGTAAGAATATCTATATCTTGATATTCATACTATTAAAATTACTGCATATAATCATGCATGACGCAAGGATTTCTTAAGGTGAAATCTTTTATTATCCAAACTATGCAGCTGGTTTACAGTTAGACTTTCATTAGGTCAGACCAGGAACAGCCAATACAGCACAGTTAAACAAGCAAACAAAAAACCCCACACAAACACACATGCACACAATTCTAAGCGGGGTGGGGAGAGAAATTACAAGGGGTAGCAGACAAACAAATTAGCATCATGGCCACGACATCAGTCTAATACTACTATGCATACAGAAAAGCTTTCCAATAAACAGTTAGTATTTTACTGTAACATTTGTTATATTGTTCACGATATTCTTATATTGATGCTAAACATACAAATGGATAAAGCACATGGATAAGAACACCAATAATGGGTTCCAAAACATTTAATATCACTCACTGACATCAAAGTCAAGCTGTAATGGTTTGAGGAACATAGTTTGACACCTACAAATGTATCAGAAGGTAGGCACATTTTTATAGGTTAAGTCAAAGAGTTTGTTTCATTTTGCCACAATGAGCTTTACATGTTTTAGAGATATCCCAAATCACAGAAACACAATTCATTGTGCATTGAGACCAAATTTCAAAAAGACTCAGTAACTATGACTGTAGACAAATTTTCAAAAGTAGTTACGCCATTTAGATGCCAAGACAGTTGCATGTTGGATACTGAGCTCTTTTGAGAACCTGATTAACTGTCATAAAGGGGAGATACAGATGATTGATTACTATTTTCAACTGACTGGTCACTTCTGACTAAATTGAAAGAGACTTCTTAGGAAATTTGTCCTATTCCTCAACTGTTGTTGTTACAAAAACATGAGATGACCTGCAAACCACTCCAGTTATATTTCATAATATACCAAAAAAAAATGGAGTTTATGCAAAACAGCTAAAATCTAATAGTGATATTTCCAAAGACTCAAATAGAACCTGGGTGTCTCCAGAGCCAGAAAGGGTCTAGTCTTCCCTTTCAGATTGGACCATGCTGCTGAAGCTTCAGGGGACTTGTTTAAAAGACCCCAACGTGGAAGAAAATCCCCCTCCCCTTCCATGCATAGTCACATCCAGTCCCCTCCACTTCCTTTATCCCCCACCTGCTATGATTGCTTTCTCTCCTCTCCGGGGATAAAGGGATCTACAGAGCTGCTGCTGCCCAGTCCAGCTGGGCTGTACAAGGACCGGATTCACCTAGGGCAGTGACAGCAGGAGTGACTTCCCACACTTATTCCTGGAGGGACTGAGCAGTATGGAGGAACCCAGCTCCTCCCCACTGCTGCTGCTGCTATTCATTTAATAGATTCATAGATGTTAGGGTGGGAAGGGACCTCAATAGATCATCAAGTCCGACCCCCTGCATAGGCAGGAAAGAGCGCTGGGTTTAGATAACCCCAGCTAGATGCATATCCAACCTCCTCTTGAAGACCCCCAGGGTAGGGGAGAGCACCACCTCCCTTGGGAGCCCGTTCCAGACCTTGGCCACTCTGACTGTGAAGAAGTTCTTCCTAATGTGCAATCTAATCTAACTGTGAAGAAGTTCTTCCTAATGTCCAGCCTAATTTCAGTCCATCTCCTCTGCAGCCTGGCTGGAGCAAGCAAGAGCAGCTCTGAAAAGCAGCTCTAAAACTGGAGGAGAAGGGGAGAGGAGGGGAGGAAATGTGCTTCTGAACATGAAGGGAGAAGGTAGGGGTGCTCACCTGCTTTGAGAACTTTAAAAAGTGCCCAAAGGCTCCCATATCATGGTCTGCCTGCACCAGTGAGTTGGGGGGGGGGGGGGGGGGGGGGGGGAAGGGCGGGGGACGGGGGGGGGGGGGGGGGGGGGGCAGGGGAGGGGAAGAGCCTGGGAACAGGGGTACAGCCATCCATGTAGTTTCAGTACCCCTCTTTGCCAAATCCTGGATCCACCCTTGAGTATTTCATGTTACTTGTTCCAGAAAAAAAAAAAATCTTGTTCTGAGTGGGGAAAAAGAATACAACAGTCTGATCAAAGCTGAAATAAGAGTTATGACTTGGGGGTGTCAGGGGGAGGGGTGGAAATGAAGGATGTTGAGAGACCAACCTTATCTATGTGTATGAACAAAAAATGGAGAATAAAGAACCTGGGCATCTGCTGATTATACAAGCATAAGCAATACAAGCACAGCCCCACAAAGCTTTAAGTAGATGACCTCGGAAATGACCAAAAAATATTATCTAGATCCAACCGGTGCTGGAGAGAAAGGAAATCCTGCAGGACCATTATGGAAATAACACACAGTATATGAAAAAAGCTTTTTTTCCTGACAGAAAACACTTCTGTAAGGTGAACCTTTAGACAAAGAAAAAAAAGAAAAATAATTATCTCATTCACAGTCCTTAACCATGGTTGAACTGAGACACTGAACACTTTTTATAGCATAAAGCTCTGAAAAGAAATCAAGCAAGACCTTTCTGAGGGTCTTAAAAACCCTTATTGAATTCAACCTCATTATCTGAGGAAGTGTACACTTTCTACCTGTATTAATGACTTTTTCATCTAACACATTTAGAATCAATTCCAGCTTGTACCATTCAACAACTGCAGCTTGCAGATGCATTAAAACATTTGCTTGTGACCTCTTTGTGAAAGAAAGAATTCCACCATGCAAACATGTAATCCCCACTAGAAATCAGAATGGCATCCACCGAAAATAAGGTATCAAAATGCAAAAAGTAAACACTCAAAAATTAGGAACACACTTCAAATCTCCTTAACCTAAAGAACGTAAGCAGAACGAAAGCAATCACATGCTACTTTTCCTTTCTTATCAGGTCCAGTAGTTTCAAATGAAAAACAGGAGTTTCTCATTTCCTTGAAAACAGAAATTGTGGAGGGAGGCGGGGGGGTGGGTCCTTCGCTTTTCAAGAAATATTACTACAACTCTGGACGGCAGCCAGTCTGAAAATTCAACAGATTAGGAGACTGCAAAAGGAGATCCCAGTATGCTTTCCACAACTCATGGCTTGCGGAAGACCCTCCCTGAATGAGTTCTCACACAGCATATATGCTAGGCAGAACTCTCTGCAAATGCTCATTTGAGCCTTGAACCGTAGCTCATTAAGATTTATTCAAAAACCAGGTTAATTCCATTAATTAGGGAAAACACATCATCAGAGCTGCTATCCTACTCATACTTACTATTATGACCTCTTACTTCAAAACTGGGATTCTGTCCAAAATCTTTAGAAATCAGAAATCTGCTAATCAGGCTGTCCTGAGCAAATCAATTTTTATTTGCTATCAGAAACATAAAAACGGAGGATAAGTTCTGAAAACCTGGTTTCACTACCTCCACTTCACTTCAGGAATACTGAAATGTCTACAGGGGTAAGTAAATGTAATATCAGAATTTGTTCTCTCTTCATAATGTACCTTTTAGAAAAACTCATTCTAATGAGGTTCTGTATCCAGAAGGAGGAATTTTTAAAACAAATATTATTTTCTATACACAATTGATATGGTCTAAAGGCTTCCTGTCTTGCAAGAGTTCCTATCTTTCTTTTTTCTTTTTTTTGGTTTAAACAGATCTTTAGAAGATAGATGAAATTCATAGATTCATAAAAGTTTGAGGCCAGAAGGAACCATTAGATCATCTAATCTGACTTCCTACACATGACAGGTTCCTAAATTTCACTCAGTTACCGCCGCACTGTGCTTGATAACTTGTGTTTGACTAAAGTATATCTTCTAGAAGGCCTCAAGCCAGGATCTGAAGACATCAAAAGATAAGAATTTGACACTTTTCTTGCTAGTTTTTTATAGTAGTTAATCATACTCACTGTTAAATGTGTCCATTTCTATTTTAATTTTTCTGGGTTCAGCTTGTAACCACTGGTTCTTGTTATGCCTTTTTACTACTAGATTAGGGGCTGTTAGTACCTGGTATTTTCTTCCCATGAAGGTACTTTTACACTGCCATCAATTCATCTCAATCTTTTTTGATAAACTAAGCAGATTGGAGCGTTAAGTTTTTCACTGCAGGATATTTTCCCCTTGCAATGTTGAATTTCATTTGAAAACCAGCTAAAAGAAAAGCCTCATTCACCGACATGCCAGGCTTAGTATATGCTTACCAATTACTAGTTTAAGAGAAGATCCTGTTGCAGCAAATATAATGCTAGCCTACAGTTGATATCAACAGAAATAAGAATGCTAAATCTTGCAGACAAACTATGACTCCACCTGCTACTGTTTCCAGTCAATGGGAGGTATACCACCAATTCAAGCAAGAATGAGGTGAGGTACTACATATAATATGCACATCATTTGTGTGTATATGCTGTATGCATACATATTTCACATAATGGCAATAGGCAAAATATAAAAGGACTTGATAAAATGCATTTAACGTGCACCTTTCTTTGAAGTGTGAACAATAGGGCCGTGCAAAATGGCTATGTTTCGATTAGGTTTCAGATTCGGCCGTTTCGGAGGTCAGTGATTCATTTCAGTGTTTCGGACCACTGTCCTGTTTTGTTTTGGCCGAATCTCTTTTAGAGATTCGGCTCTGCCAAATATCCTCTGAATCTGTTTTGAATGGGATGCAAAGCAAGCTTTTCATAGCCTTACCCAGCTGGGCAGGGCTTGGGGCCCCAGCAGGGAGCAGGACGGGGCTGTGGATAGGTTGTCTGGGGGAAGGGAAGGGCTGCTGCCCTCTGTGCAGACAAGGAGACCCCCGCGCAGATCTCTGATCCCTGTCATGCTGGGTCATGGGGCAGGGAAGCAGCACAGAGCAGCAAGCAAGCCTGATGGTGCCTGCTGCATGACTCTGCTCCACAGGAAGCAGAAATCCATGGCAGGGGTCTCCTTGCTGCCACTGCTCTCCCCAGCAACATGGGGCTGCGCAGGGAGGGCAGTGGCAGTGAGGAGACCCCGGTGCAGATCTCAGCTCCCTGTGAAGCCACGTCACACAGCAGGGACCAGCACTGCCCTGCCACTTGACCTGGCTCTGCTGGAAGCAGAGAGCTGTGCCAGGGTCTCCTTGCTGCCACTGCCTGCCCAGTGCAGTCCCTCATCCCTGCTCCCTACAGAGCCAGGTCAGGCGGCAGGTTATGCCCTGCCACCCAATCTGGCTCCACAGGGAGCAGAGATCCACGCCAGGGTCTCCTCGCTGCCGATATCTGCCCCGCACTGCATACAGATGTTTCCTTGCAAGCCTGGCTCTGAAACTCTGAAATTTTACAAAACATTTCAGATGCCTCATTCTGTTTCGGAGATGTTTTTGAGCCTTCTATTTTGATTTGGATTCAGTGTTTTGGGTGCTATAATGGCCCAAAACATCTCCAAAACGAAACGGCTGCCTAAATTTTGCACAGCCCTAGTGAACAACTTTTCTCCAACTTCATTGGGGGTTGAAGTTCCTTGGTAGCTTGTACGTATCTATTAAGCGCAAAGGGCCCTTGTACATATACTCAGCCTTTAGTCACTAAAAATGTTCCTAGTTTAATTTTTCTTAGTTTCAGATGGCTAAACAAGCAATGTGGATGTGATTTACCATGTAAAGGCTTATCATGCTATGACTAGTAAAAAGCGCTAGAGTGCAGGTCAGAACAATTTTACCCTTATGCCCTTTCATCCCTACCTTACTGCCAGGCAGCACTTTAGGACAAGAAATGCTCAGCCACAGCACTTTGGCCACTCTCTTTTCCTGGGTGCAAGTTACACAGGGCACTTGTGGGGCTGAGGTATGAAATCTTTCCATGCAAAGCTAACCTCAAGTGTACACAAGCACAGGGCACTTGGGTGCTTTTTTTGGCACCAAGCCTTTCTGGGCAAAGCCCTGCAGGACTCCCCAAGTGTACACAAGCATCTCCCAAAGCTGGGTGAAGGGGGGGGGGCACCCTTCAGGTGACACGCTGTTTCCACAGGGTGCTGGTTGCGGGGTACCCTTCGGGCTACCCCCAAGTGTGCTCAAAGCATTGCCTGTCCCCTGGCTCTGGGGTCCCAAAGGGCATCATCCCCCGTCCTAGCTGGGTGCCCCTTGCTTTCCCTGGATGCAAGTTGCATGGGGCACTGGGGTGCTTTTTTTTGGCCCCAAAGCTTTCCATGCAAAGCCCCGCATGTTTTGGTGCAAAATTTTCATGTGCTTACCAGGCCAGTGCCAGACTGTCTGTTTTTTTTTGGGGGGGTTACACCAGAATGAGGCAGCTGTGTGTGTGTAGGGCAGGGGGAGGGGGGTCTGTCCCCTTGAGTGCCTATAAATTTGTTGAGTAGCGAAAGACTGGGGTGCGTACTCTGTAGACTTTTGCGGTGGATGAGAGATGGCAACACAAAGGCACAAGGACTCAGCCCTGTGGGACACTTGCTCCTGGGTGGCACAGTACCTTTTCCATCAGAGTGCAACCTGCTGCTTATTTCAGGTGAGTATTGCCTTCCAGTGCAGGATGAGGCAGCTTTGTGTGACACTTGAAAGAAGACTCCCCCACCTATTTCACAACCAAATAACTGCATGGTGGTTTTACAAAATCTTATGCTCTTAACTTCTCCCTCCCTCCTATTTCTAGTTTCCGAATGCTATGCTTTTTATTATGCTACTACCATCAGGCACAGCAGGCAGAAGAAAAGAAAGTCGCCTGACGCCACTTCTGTCTCCAGAAAAAAGGATGGCAATTTGTCACTGCCACGTGCCTATTCCATACTCTTAATATCCTTTTAGACTCTATTTCACCAGGAAAGTCAACTTGTGGGCTACACGTGCTACCTCCCTCCCTCTTGCCAATGCTTCACCACTTGTAGACCCACGGCATCCCACCTTCTTTTCTCCCTCTCAAAAGTCTTTCCACACACCTTCACTGCCCCACAGCTAGGGGCTTCAGGCTTTAGCATTACAACATTCATGATTTCATGTTTCATTGTGTCTAGTGCACTTGCTGCTGTAATCAAAATATTACTTATGCCTTCCTCCTGCAAAATCTGAAAATACCTTTATAAGGCATGCACACACACATTCTATTCACAATAGCAACAGTGCTGAACTGAAATATAGTCACTTTCAATGTCCAGGATGAAAAGGTGTCTGCTGCCTGCCAGTGTGGTGCGTGGGAATAGAATAGATGCCTAATGCTTAATAGTCTCTCTCCCTCCATCTTGCCTATGCTTCACCACTTGTAGACCAAAGTAAACTTTGTGATATAAGGTTATTCTTTTCACAAAGAAAACCCACAAGTTTTTTAGCCATATTTTCCACTACCAAGGGCATCCCAGCTTCCCCAGTCCATGGTGGGCCTTCCAATACAACCAAGCAGCCCCACACACTCAGCCAGTCCTGTTGATTTAGGACTTCAAGCTGGCAGCTGGTTCTGACTCATCTTCTCCAGATCATAGTGTATTAACATTCCTGGGAGCAGCTGACAGTTGGCATGCTCTCTCCCTGCCTCTTGTCTCCTGACTGTGGCAAAAAACCTCCTCTGTTAAAGAATATAACAGCTTTGTCATATAATATTATTTTCTTCACAAATTAAAAACAGTTTTTCAGCCAGCTTCACTACTTGAATACCAACAGCTGCTTCCCGCCTGGCTGGGGGACTCTCTCTTAACACCCCTGGTTGGTGCTGGCCTACATGCCCTCCCCTCCCTGGACAGACCCTCCTAGCCTCTTCTCCCTGCTACTTCCCCCATGTATGTAAAAAAATGTAACTGACAATGCTTGAGCTTATAAAAATGTAATCCAAAAATGTAAAGGTAAAAATGTAACTCATGGTTTATCTAAAGCCTCAGTGGAAACAGTACTACATAAATTTGTATGTAAAACAGAAAGAATCCTGTGTCTTCTCTCATTTGTATCATGTCAAACTATAAGGAATTTTTGCAGTGGTTGTTATTGAGGATCATCAAGATTCCTTGGTTACTGGGGATCCCCTTGCCCAGGACACCTTCCCCCAAAGCAGTGTTGGGGGGCCACGATGAGCCTACTCCAATTCCCCCTCTCCTCTGTGATCAATACAAATATCCAGCATTGCCTAACACCCACACTGAGGTGAAGAAATAAAATAAATGCCCAGGATCAATGAATTTCCCTCCTTCCCCTGACAATCACATACACAGCAGCCAGAATCAAGAGGCTGTACTGGGGAGGAAGGGCATGGCGGCTACCAGGCTATTGGCAAATCAATTAATCTATTTGCATGTGAATCCTATTACAGTTTGCAGTCATGTCCCCAAACAAGTTTTAGATCTGCTCGTCTTCTCAAGTCACCTGCCATCACAAACCCATCCCCTCTGCCACCCACCCAACACACCCCTCCCCTCCATCCCACACAGAGACCTTCCTGAGACCCTGTTAAGAACCCATTATACAAGACAACTTTTTATAAGATAGACTTTATTCAATGAGAAATTAAATATGAAATGGAACATTAATGATCAAAAAGGATCAATTCACACAATTACAGAGGACATTCCCCCCGCAGAGCGGCACCTATGTGTGCCACCAAACAATTTCTGATCACAACACCCCTCCCGCTATTTGCCTACATCTCTAGCCCCCACCCCCCCCCATGTTCAACTGCTCCTCTGCTTGTGAAGGTCGCAGCTTGTGTCAATTCTCTTAACTGATCTCTCCAAGCGTCACTGAAGAACTCACCCCTAGTTTCACAGATATTATGCAGGATGCATGCTTCCACTATGCAAGGGGTAATGTTATCAGCATCAACTTCTAGCCTGTAGCTGAGTGATCTCCAATGAGCTTTCAAGAGCCCAAATGCACACTTTACACTCATGCGACACTTGCTTAGCTGCTTGTTGAACAGCAATTTCTGTGGGTCGCTCGCCCTGCATATGACTTTCACCGTTTCTTGTCTGAAATGATCGCCCAACATTTTCAAGAATTTCCAGCAGAATAGTAGTAAAAATATGCTTCTGAATGCCATGGTCTAGACTATCAAAAGTGAAGAATTGCCTCAAATGTCTGGATATTGGACAAATCACACTTCTTTTATGCTTGTCTTGATAAGAGGTTCACACGTCCCAGAAAAGGTCCTAACAGCAGGCGTAGGCTGTAGTGTGCGCCATCTGCTCTGCTTTACATTTTGTTGGCCATGGAGGGGAGCAAGAAAAGCCAAATTTTGGAAGATCCGTCACAAGGACAGGGACCAAACTGGATTTATGCAGAAGTTGAGGCACCAATTGACATTTGGGGTGAAGGGAGCATCATGACAACTTGGAAGCCACAGCCTGAATAAGATGAAGACCTTCCATCGCATAAAGGACAACAATCCTCAGTCCGGTGCCTCACATAGAATGATTCCATTTTATGATAAGCTGTCTATCAGCCTTAAAAAAGATGCTTCAGAAGCTTGCATACATCTTGTCCCAAACTCGGTCACACATCACCAGGAACCAAAAGCTCCCCAGCACCAAAATACTTGTCAAGCCCCAGCTACTTTGCAAGTTGTACACAATCAGCCTCCTCAAGAACAGAATCAGTCACAGACCAACGACCTTGCTTGGCACTGCCCAAGGGACTTCTTCGGCACAAAGCCACAAATGGGCTCCTCCTCTACTCTAGTGAACCCACGCGTTTTGGTACCAGATACGAACGAGGCTCAACAGACACTCAAAAGAAATAACTTTCCTGTTCATGATGAGGAAAAGGACTCCGACCCTCCTGTGACATAACAACGGTGTTCATCAGGCTCCAAAGGGACCACTGTGTCAAGGAAGCAACAGCAGATTCCTGAGACTGAGACTCCACTATCTTAACAAAGGATGACTTGCAAGTAACAGAACTGGTATTAGTAGTGTTCTGAATTTTCGGTTTTACAGGTTTACACTCATATAAATTCAGGGTGGGGGAGGCGGAGGGAGAACACGGTACCACTCCCCGTGGCAGATGCTGCACCCAGGCACTCTGCATGTGCCCATGGGGCTGAAGCCACTTCCAGGGGGAACAGAGCTCCAGGCTCTCATTCCCGGCAGGGCCACTGCAGCAGGGGCTGCCTGCTGCAACCACTTGCAGAGGTAGATGATTTTTGGTGCAAGGCAGGCACGTGGCGGGGGGGGGGAGGGGAGAGGGTGTGGATGTTGCTTCAACGTGCACCCTGTGGAGTGCATGCTGTGGTGCTGGGACAAATATTTTTGGGGTACAGACTTAAGAAGATGGTTGGTTGAAAGACAGTAGGCTGCCAGTGGTAATTATTGAAGTGGTAGTCCTGTTAAAATAATTTAAGAACGATTCACTGTTCTTTACAAATGTTCAAGAACTGATGAGAGCTTTCTTTTTGTCTATGGACAGCTGCTCCTTCATCTTCATCAGCAGCTGCTAATGCTCAATGTCAACGTAATTATCAGGGGAAAAAAAAATAATGAGAAGCTAATGAAAGTATTCTTCATCTACTGACAGACGTATCCAAAAGCACGGCTATGTCCAGTGCAGAAATCCCATCCGAATTTAAAGATGTGTTCAATTTGTTAAAGCGTAGTGAGCAAACCAATTTGGAGGTTATGGAATTCACTAGTAATGACACGGTACAATGTTTTAAAATAAATCAGAAGGTTTATCTTATTTGTGGGGGGTGGGGTCAAAGGTTCAGACAGGAGTTTGTAACAGATTTTCATGAATGCTGATGTACGGGGAGCAGCATTCAGAGTACCACACCCAAAAAAACCCTCTCCAATCCCTTGCAAAGGAGAGCCGTGCCTCGTGTAGCCACAAGAGGAGAGTCCCAAGGTGCTTTGGGGATGATGAGGAGGAGGGGGATGCCGATGTGTCCCACTCCTGCACCCTCCCCAGGCCATTTCATGGGGGAGCAGGTTCTCATGACTAGAGTTTCCTATGACTCCTCAGGATTATTGTGCTTCTCCTCCCCTCATGTACTGCCAAACCAGTAATCACAAAGCAGACTGCACTTCAGCGTACCGGGGCCTGCATGGGATCTGTGAGACTCAGGTCAGGTTCACAATCTCTCTCTCTCTTTTCTCTCTACCTACTTTAGGAATTTTTTTGAAATCTGATAGAAATAAAGTATTGCAAAAGGACTTAAAAATACAGGACACTGTTCAATTTTCCATACAAGCGGCTGGGTGAAAATCTTTTGTGACTCTGGGTGGGGCGATACAGAAAGGCATCTGATAATATGATTCCCAAAGCTGGTGACCAAGGCTAGTGTCATGTGGCTGAGGGCACTTATCAAGTAGATCACGAGCCATTAAGCCTTTACAAATCATTAGGGGAAATACCCTACGTTATGTAGCATAAATTAGGTACAGAGCACATCAGAAAGACAGACAGCTGCAAGATGCCTTTGGGCTACCTAATGTGCCAACCTTTTCAGCAGGCATGGGCAGCCACTTGGGGTACTTCCCTACCTACTCCATGGGTAATATGGATAATCTCCCCCTTATCCCCACCAAACTGTAGTGCACAATACTGTGTATAACCACTTTCCCAGCATGGGACCAGGGGGAATGTCATGGACATCTGTGCTTCGGGGACAACGGAGAGTCCAGGACAGTGGTCAGTTGGCGGATGGTGGGGTAGCTTGCAAAAAGACAGTGATTTGGAGTTGAATTTTTGGAATAGGGTAACTGCTCAATGCCATATCCCCCGACAGTTTTTCAAAGGCCTTACAGCAGAGATGCAGCAACAGAGACAGAGGAGGACTAGTATCAATGGAGATACAGATTCATTACTTAGGTATGCATGTAATGGAAAGAACTGTTAAATACAGTTATGTCCTGTGATAAGAAAGTCCAAGTATTTGGATTCTCATATTTAGCCACCACATTGTACAGTACAAATTTCAATTTTTTTTTTTTTTTTTTGGCAGAAGTGAAATCTGGCAGAAGAGCATGATGATGCAGGAAGAAGAAAATTAATCTTCTGTCAGTGTAAAGGTTAAATTATATTATTACATAAAGTATTTGTTAATATTTAAGTTAACTTAGGTTATTATTTTTTTTTTAATACAATACGGCCTTCTGTGTGGTTGCTGGAACTGAGAAAAATGCAGAGAGGGGTGGAAAAGGTGCAGGAAAATGAGGGGCAGGAGAGCAAGCTGCAGGGAGGGGAAAAAAAAAAAGTTTGGGGTCTGGGTGGAAACAGGCTGATAAGGACAGCCAGAAGCGAAGCGTGTGCGAAAAGGCAGAACATGTGTTTTGGAAATCTCATTTTTCATTAAATATAAGCAAAAAAATAAAATCGGTAAAAATGTGCAAGATTAGCACCTGGCGTCCAGGGTGGAGAAAACAGTGCAGGAGAAATTAGATGATCTTCCACTGATTTACAAGTGAACCCAAGTGGCCCCTGGTGGTGCAATAGTTGCAAAGCAGGGAAAATCATGTTTTCAGGCATAAATCAGAACCACGTTACAAGTTTTAACCTATAAAAGTAACCCTCATGGAAGACATGTAAGAGCTAAAAATAAAACATGTTGGAGGTGTTTTAAATTACCATGAAGAAAAAACTAAAATGATAAAATCAGCTGATAATGTAGATACATGGATGCGATTTAGCTAGCTTAATGGCATTTTTTGTAACGTGGTAACAGGAGAGATGTAATGTGTACAAGGGTCCATGGACTATATTCATCATCACAGCATCTGAGGTCATACAGCCCCAAAAGAGGTAACAACTGGCAAGGGTTAGACATTGGGATTAAACCTAGGCTATATAGTTAGAGCTAATATTTATCATCTGGATGCGTGCACACCTTCACACCACACACACAGGCCCCAACTATGGAAGTGACTAACTATCCCTTTCTATTGTGTTGTAGGAAATAGCTTTATAAAACTCATTTCAAGTAAAAAAACCCAAAGTGATTAAGTTTTCCATTAGGAGAAAAGGCATACCTGTATTAACTTCCAAAACACAATGTCTTATCAATCTTCCTAGCATGTATGCTGAATAATTTAGAAACAAAATCCCCCAAAGGTTTAGAGCTAGAATTCTGAACCATCATGTACACTTAACTCTTTCCTTCCTGTGGAATGTAAGGTTCATAAAATAAATATGCTCCAGAAATATTAAACAGAGAAAAACAAACTCAAGAATATTGGAGAAAATTATCTGTATTATATAAAAAGTGATTTGCATTGCTAGCAGCCTAGAGGCAGCTTCTATTTCCCTTACACTAAGAATACCATGAATAATTCAGTTTCTTGCCTCAATCCTAACATAGTTGACAGGGAATGGAAACTTTATTCATGACTGTATGCCTTTTTACTAAGCATATCTTCTATTTAATAATGTAGATCACTGTGCCTATCATACTAATACCTGGCTGCATGTTTAATGATAAAAGTATTCAATAGCTGTTCCTAATAAATGGCTATGAAAAAAACCATTTCCTTGCACTGCAACCCCTTCCTTATGAATAGTATTTGCCTAGCTGTTTGATTCAATCTTTTGGCATTTTATCAAACAGACAAATCTGAATCAGATTGAGCCTCAGACGGCTTTCAAGAGGAAGTAAATGCCAGAACTATGGAGAACACTTTCTTAATCTCTGCTGCGACACCCGAGTGTTGTCAGTACAGGGGAAAAAAAACCCTCACGTTCTTGTGGGGGAGGTGGGGATGGGACGCAGAAAGGAGTGCTGGACTTCTAAGTCTTAAACTATTTAAATAGTTTTTGTAAAAGAATAGTCAACATCCTGAATTATGCTCAGGGTGCGGATGAACAAAACAAATGAAATGCTTCCAAGTGAAGCACACTTGAGACTATTTCATAAAGGAAACATTTCATCCAGGGGACCCACACAGAACCCACCTCAGCTCTCTACCTTTGCACAAATGCCCCACCTTCCCACCCCTCCCCACAAGACACAGGAGCTAGAAAGGATGCAGAGCTGGAGAGTTAAGCCCAGCCATGGGTCTAGTTGGGACAGAAGTCCCAATGGGGGATGTATCACAGTACCCAACGGCACTCCAGGACCCAGGGTGGGACCTGACATCGAGCAGGCTGTCCACTCTCTCCCTCCCTGCGTGCACTGTCTCCACATCGATCCAAACAAAACACACTCTCCAAAACAGTACCTAATTTATAAAGAGGTAATATTTGGCACTTTCAGAGCATTTCAAAGGGCTAGTACATATGGGATATGTTATCAAGTAGTGCTAGTGACAACTGATTAGACTTCAGAGAAACAGACCTTCTGTGTTAATAAACTTTTGTTAACAATTTTCTATTGGGGAGTAAATTGGACACAATTAGAAAAAAAAGGGAATATTACATGAATGCTAGCCTCATAGTATCTTGCTTGTTTTTCATAAAGGGTAAGAATGTGCACACGGACAGATTGGAGATTAGGGTGGTCACTGATCCCGTTTATATTGGACTGCCCCATTTTTAAACCCTTTGTACCTGTCCATTCCTGAATGAGGACTGGACTGCAAAGAGTCCAGTTTTTTAGTTCACTGGTGGAAATTCCGGTCAGTCCTGTGTCTTCACAGTTCGCTACGTGGGCTATGCCCATTGGTGACATGTAGGAGGTGCACATGCACCCCCTGAGTGTGGCAGTGTACCCACTATGAAAAGGTGCCGCTGACACTGCTGGCAGCACCTGAGGGCAGTCGCTGCTTGCCACCTGCCCCCCCTGCCGCCAATAGCATCTGTGGGCAGTCCACAATTGCTGCTGGCCACTGCTGGTGGCATCTGTGGGTGGTCGCTGACTGCTAGTCAGTGCTCATCACCACCCTTGCTGCCAGCACTGTAACTGCCTGTGGCATCTCCACACACTTACTGCCACCACGCTCCCGCCACCTGTCAGAGCTTGCTGTACCCCACCAGCTGCCGTGGGCATGCAGTGTTCATGGCTGTGCCTAGAGGTAGGGCGGTGCACAGCCAGGAGGAGAAGAGCTCCGAGCCAGCCAGACAAGGAGGGAGGTGGAGGATTCCAGAGGCGGATTGCTCTGTGCCTGTGCAAGGAGCCCTGGCTGCAGTGAAGGTGTAGGCACTGCAAGAGCGGAGGCATCGTTGCATTTCTGAGCTCCCTGACCCTGGGCAGGGCATGTGTGCGTGGGCCTGTACTCCAGGAGCAGCTGAGCTGCCAGGGCCATGCACTTGGTCTGCATGCACAAACCCCCGTGCTGCCATGGCACAAAGTAATGGCTTTGGACAATTACTTTGTCCAAAGTAATTGTCCAGATGGAGCATTGCATTTGTATCTGCTGGAACACCAGTGGGACTGGGGTCTGGCTCTTGTCACCGTCTTCGCACCCATGGAGAAGCTCGGTGAGTCCCTGGGGTGTCCTGCTGTGCAGGGCGGGGGAGCTTTGGACAGAGGGGCCTCTGGGCTCCTGGGTAGCTGGGCCAGCTCATTAAGCCATTATTCCTTCTCCTTCTCTGTCCATCTCCCGGGGAAGGAAGGGAAGGACCTGCCAGGCAGCTGGTTGTACTGCCACGGGCATGCAACACCCACTGATCCCACTCAGCTCAGCTCTGACCAGAATGCGCCCAGGGCAGAATCCCAGGTGCCCAGCAGCTGTGCTGAATGCTGGCAGAGGGGTTGGGGGAGGGTCCCTGTGCAGTGTGTGCCCCTGACTTCCAAACATGGAGCTGGGCTGCAGTGAGACCAGATTCCAGTGTGGAGAAGGGATCCTCAAGCCTCACATCTGCTATGCCACATTCTCTCAAGGCTTGACTGTCTGGAGAGAATGGCAGAGCTGTGGGATGTGAAACCATGATGCAGGGGAAGCAAGGCAAGGCTCCCTGCTGGCTGAACTGCAGAAGGTCACAAACTTGCTGCTGATCCTAGTACTTGGGCTTCTTTGTATCACAGGGTGCCACACATCCATCAGCATCAGGATTGTGGACTAAATAGTAGTCTTGATAGCCCCGCCCCTTGTGGCTGATTGGCCATGGGGTCTAGTGGCCCCACTCCTCACTGCTGATTGGCCAAGGGGCCAGTACTCCTGTCATTCACCAAGATATCCTGTATTCTGGGGATGCATCAGTGGCCACCCTACTGCAGATTAGTTGGCACACTAAAGCCACGCCCTCCTTTACTTTAAATACTTACCCAAACATGCAGCAATTTCTGTCATTAGATCTACGGTAGCATTAGAGTGATGTTGTAGCTGTGATAGTCCAGAAATTTTGCAAGAGGCAAAGATTTCTTACGGCGATATCTTTTATTGGACCATATGCATAGTTGGGAGAGCTAGACGAGAACTGGAACTGATGAAGAAAAGCTTTTGAATGCAAGATATTCAAGTAAGACCATAGACAGCTGGTCCAATCAAAAAACAAAATAAACAAAAAACACCCCAAAAAACACCCCAAATAAATCCTTGCTTCTTACCTTAAAGTACTTTGTATTTTTGCTTGGTATAATAACTACTGTACCTTGGAAGTACATCAGCTTACAAAGTGAATTGAACTGGGTATATAACCATCTCTTGCTGCAAAGATTGTAACCTACAATTATTAAAATTGATTACTAATCAGATTTTATCAATTTAATTATCCCAGATAGATTCCCAGCAATGCTCCTTAACAATCTTTGTTCCCGTCATTCTGGTAATGGGTGCTACACAAATAGTAGCTTCATACCACACAACAAATTGCAACCCTGCTAGCCTCAGCGAGATTCGTAGTAGTCTGCTTTGCTAGTAGGCCTCAAGTAAATGCCTCATAGGTGCTGACAGGGAACTGGATGCTACAACTCCACAGAAGAGGGCTAAGAAAAATCTCAATCCCCAGGAGGCTTTGTTAATTTGATTTATGAATACAAGGCAGGAAATTAATTGCTAATTGTTGCACTGCATCCCATGAAATTGCAGCACTACACTTAAATGCTATTGCTCCAAAGCACTAATAGATTTCAGATACCAGTAATGCAGCCTAGACAGAAGTTTAACTGCTTTGTGACAACTGTGCCAAGACAAGACTTGGGACATTTTCAAAAGCCCTTTCAAAGGGCCATCAGCTAGCATCTATCTGGGGGGGAAAGGAAAGTTAAACCCAAACTGAATGTTAGAACAGAGACACTGAGCGCTAATACAGTTAACTCAGCAGGAGCAAAACCCTTATAGTTGTTCTAGCAATTAGCAGACAGTCAGCGTATTCAGTACCACTAATTAAATTGCTACGAGTTTTTGTTCTGAAAGGGTTCCTTTTCAATCTCTCCAATTACACCCCTGGGACTGCTAACCAAAACTGCTGACTCTTTTCTTCATATTAATGCTGCTAGCACTGGCTGGTGAAGAACAGCTTTCTCAAATTTTGTGGCTCTAGAACAAATGGTCCGTCTAGAAATGCGCTTCCCTCCCTCCCCAGATTTGGTTTCTTCGGGAAATTAGTAGCTGACTACTTCTAAGAGATTGGCAGGTGTGACATTACTTATGAAGATGGACAACAAATAAGGTTAACCCCAAATCCTGCCACTTAGTCAACTTGTGACAATTAAAAAGATAGGAGGGGGCTTTCCTGCAGATAAGATAATATTAAACATGTCTGAACAAGTATTTTAGTTATAGTCAAATGTCGACCCCAACAAGTGTGGGAGGCTAGAAAGGGAGGGTATAAACAAAACGGCATACAATCTGATAATATTTTGTGATTCACAGATAACTGCAATCTGTTTCCATTTGCCTTGTTGCAACAGAAACCATGCTCATAACTGATTTTTCAAAACAGTGTTCACTTATCCAGCACTAGGGATAAGTCTAAGCATAGGCCTTGCTCTTTAAAGCTACAATGCTCAAAGGGCTGCCCAAGAAAGAACAATAAGTCAGAGAGCTAATTCATTGCCTGGTTTCCCCTTCAATCCAAAGGAAATTACTTCTCCTTCCACACTGGTCTAGCTCATTCTGGTACTAAAGACAACACTAGCAGATATCACACACGATCACCATTGGGCATTTAGAGATACGTGCTCATCCTGCAATGCACCAGAGATCCGCTGCTTAATTAAAATCAAGTCTGATTAATTAATTAAATCCACCACTTAATTAAACCAAGATCTGCCATTCGATTAATCAAGTCTGCTCTGCATGGGAGCCGAAGTGCACCGCACTGCACCACGTTCAGGTGTATAAGTGGCAAAATGCACGTCAGTGTGTAGAAAGTGGTGGCCGTGCACTTTTGAACTAAAGCACCTTCTATGATTTAGTTCAAAAGCGTGCTGCTGCCATTTTCTCGGCACTGACACGCATTTTTCTGCTTATACAACTGCAATTGATGCAACGCCGGGTGCTTTTCAGAGCGCCTGGCACTGCGGCACTTAAACGTATAAAAATGTCCATTGAGACTACCATGGTTCTTCAGCAGTCACTGAAAAATAGGCTGGGTACTTAATAGCCAAGCAAAATGGACTTACTTTTAAGCCCCAATCATACATTCTGCCAAAACAGGGGTCAAGTACATAGGCAAGGTAATACCTGAATGAATAAAGTAAAAGTCTGGGTGAACCCCAAAATATAAAAATCAGAGAAAAATTGCTTTAAATATTCAAGTCACATTCCACTGACCCTAGACCCATACATGGATCAATGCATGAAGATTGTTTCCTATTACCTTGCTCCATAATGCCTCCCTCAGGATCCCATCTGGAAGAACCTGAAAGTGTTTCACGGAACGGCGAGAATCCCGAGAAATGTTTTCTTTTGCATTTCTATCAAGTTTTCATTTAATCAAATACACATTTTCTGATTTTTTTTTAAACTCTACCAGAAAATAAATAAATAAAAACACCACAAAACAAAACCAACAACTAGCTCAACAACACAGCGATTTCATGATTTAGTCTAGTCTATTCAAGCTTCTATGAGAGTAAGAAAATGCACCAGACCACCACAAAGGTACTTTCCACAAAGTAAAGTACCTTTGTAAAAGTAAAGTACCTTTGTACCAAAGTAAAGTACCACAAAGGTACTTTCCACCTTTGTTGCATTTATACAGAACAGTCTGTATATAAAAATGGTGCTGCTCTTCCTCCTTTAAGCAGAGGACTCAGAAGGCTTAAAAACCATGTCCTTTGTCTTCAGTTCCATCAACATGTGATATGCACATTCCACAGACAAATTAAGATATGTTTGTGATTTAAAGAGTTTATAAAGTGGTAATTTGGCCTGAAATTGTGATTTTCTATGTTTCCCTTGCACAAAACTACATATTATTTGAAAGTACCAAGTCATAAGAAAACCATTAGGTTGGGGTGTGATATATAAGGGAATTCAACAAGGGACTAGTTACTTATTATGCCAATATGAACATAAAACTCATTTGGATTTAATTCATTACTATATCACATTGGTATATAGCCTAGGAAAATAATTTTAAGCAATACAGTGCACTTCATTTAAAAAGGACATTAACTATAACACAAAATCAGTTTTTACAGAAAATGATTTCCCAAATCAAACATCTAAAATTCAATATATTTTTTATGATTATCATAAAAAAATAATCAACCAAGGGAAAAAATTCTCTTACACTGTGAACCTCATATGAAACACGTTGTGTATTGGTGATGTTGAATACAGCCTTGAACAAATACATCTGGTGTGAAACGTCGACCTTCTCAGGTTGCCAGGTGGTAGAAGTTCCACGAGAATACACTGATCTTGACACTGCAAGGAACTGAACAACACTCTTGGGTGACCTCCATCATAGTCATGTCAGACTGCAAATAAACCCCCAAAATGTTTCCCGGTTTCTAAATTAGGAGAATGAGCGGCACATTTGACCTGGTTTATATCTTTTGGCTCTGCAAGAAGAAAGCACTTCATATACGCATCTGGATTTAACAGACACACTGAAAATCATCAACTAAATCAAACACAGATTGCCCCCAAATGACTGAATAGTTTACAGTATGGAGATTTGTAGCATGCATCTGACAAGCGGCAACATAGGAAGGCGTTAACTTCAATTTCTTAAGTGCTAACAGTCAAGACGTTACTCCCAAGCTACCCTTGTTTAACATGTATTGTTTTCTGCCAAGAAAAGTTTAAAAACCTGCTGTCTACGCTGAAGCTACAAGTACAGGAGCTGGCCAGTGCGAGGCCTGGAATGCCTTTCCAACGTCATACGGTGACCCAGATGGTGAATTCACGTAGTGAATGCTGTCAGGTATGTTATCACTTGTGTTTGCCTGAGAAATTGCTTCTGGATTTGAAATTCTAGCCCAGTTTTTAAACAGTACCAAATGCCCTCACAAAAACCATGTGGATGAAGCCATACAGCAACTATGCACCAGAATTCAGGGGTGTAGGTTGTAGCCGTGTTGGTCTAAGGACAAAGGCAGACAAGATTCTTTGGGTAAATCTGAAATCTTTTAATAGAATATTTGAGTTGGTCTAATAAAATATATCAGAACCTTGTCTGCCTATGAATCAGAATGAACTTTCATAGGAAAATATAAAAAAAAAAAGGACAGAGACAAATACCAGTAGGAGCACCCTTCGCAGAACAACCACTCCCTCTCTGACCTTACAATCCTTGCACTAGAGGGAATTTACAAAACACCTCTAGAAGAAAGGCCTAGGAAGAGAAATTCATAATCCTACCAGGCAGCAAAAAATCTGGATTTTATGTGAAACTATGGCTTCCCTCCTTGCCTTCACTGCTACCACTGCCCCCTCAGAAAGATAGCAGAATTACATTATATTCTAAAGCAAGGATTGGTAACCTCAGGCCACTAATTGCAACCCAGCACCTGCTGCAGGCCATCCCCCATATTTCTCTCTCCCAGCCCAGTAATCAGCAAATGCTGCAAAGGGAACAAATAGAAAAAAGGCACTGGGCCACTGGGGAGGTCTCCTCTGCTATAGGTAGCTGTGGATTCTTTGAGTCACCACAGGCTGAATCCAGTCTCTTGAAAAGTCAGATCTGGTCTGCATGCTATAGACTGCTGACCCCTGCCATAAAGTATGTTGGATGATGGTGGAAGGCAAGGATTCCTGGTCTTACATGTATATGGGACCAGGAGAATTGTGGGTTTTTTATTTCTTGTGGCCTTTTGAGTCATTAAAGGCAATTTTGTCACGTGTACAAGTGTCTAAAGCAGCTTAATTGATCTTTTGCACCGCTTTAATGGGCACTGTGTACCCATGCGGTGACATTGTTCACTTTAAATGACCTTGTTATGTAGCAAGGTAAAACTCATCCAATGCATTTTTGTTTGCTACGTAACAAAATTGCAACAGTGCACTGGAAACCCAGATGCGCTCAAAGAAGCTCGGGCTTGGCGGGCTTCCAGCACCCCATACACCATCCCCGTTGCCTGCTCCTGCTGCCAGCACCCAGCCACCCTCCTGCCACCCTGCTGCACTGCCCCAGGGGCAAGCCAGCTTGCTCCTAGGTAGTCCCAAGTGGCAGGAAGGCAGCGGGAATGGTGCAGAGGGCACTGGAGTCTAGCTGCCTCTCTCGCAGCCAGGGGGCAAGCTGCTGGTGGACCAAGTGGCCCCTGAGCTGCAGGGAACACTGGACCTTCTCCTCCACAGCAGTGGCACCCCCACCCCCCATGTGCTTTAGGGACCAACTATTTTATAGTGAGAATGCTTTTTATCCTTTCCCACAGAGTTTAGATATTTGAGTAGGAATCTGTCATTGCCCTCCAGACTGGGAAAAGATAGAAAAATTCCTGAAACAAGACCCAAGGTACAAAAGGGAGGTTTAGCATTGGAACTAGCTACTCAGAGAAGCTGAGGAATTGCCATCTTTGGAACCTTTGAAGAGCTGGGTAGTTAAACACTTGACTGCAATGATTTAGTCAGGGATGAGCCTGCCCTGAGCCTGGCATTAGACTAGATGAACTCATGAGGTCCCTTCCAGTCCTAATTTTCTCTGATGCAACTTAGTTTAGAAGGTTATATAACTGAGAAAATAGGATGCAATAAATTATTAGGCCTGTGCAAGGAAGCAGCTATTCGATCCAGCTTCGGATCCAACTGCTTTGGATGCCAGGGTTCTGATCCAGACTGGGTTCCTGCTTCGATCTGACTGAAGCGGCTCCGAAGCTTCGGAGCTGCCTTGGAGATCCGGCCATAGGGTATAATAGGGAATCAATTAAATATCTATAACTTTGTTGTTTTTTGTCTGATTTGGATGAATCCTGCAGGGATGGTAGCCTCTGCTGAGAGCATGAAGCCTGCCAAGTTTCAAGAAGATTGGTGCAGGAGTTTGGGGGAAACTGCACCCCAAATTCTTGAAAGCAAAACTCATGTCATGTGTGTGTGTGTGTGTGTGTGTGTGTGTGTGTGTGTGTGTTACACCACAGTGGGGTGAAAGCTGCAGGGATGATAGCCCCTGCTGCAGCAATGAAGCCTGCCAGGTGTCAAGGAGACAGGTGCAGGGCTTCTGGGTTCTGGGGCCCTGCACCTCTAAGTGCTGACAAGCAAAACTCGTGACATGGGTGATTGTGCAACTGTGTCTGTCTTGGGGTGGTGGGGGTGGGGAGGGAGGGACTACCGCAGGCCTGGTTAAGCTACTGTTTTACTAGTTACCAATTAATCATGATTCACTCAGGGACCAGCTCAACACATAGTACCTAGCTATGTGGCTAACAAGTTAGGAGCAAGGATTAACACCTACAAAACCACAGACTAAGAATAGGAAATAATCCATACAGACAATCAACTGCCCCAAGATAGTGTTAGTTGCACAAGCACCCATGTCATGAGTTTTGTCTGTCAGCAGCTAGGGGTGCAGGGCCCCAGAACCCCCTGCACCAACCTCCTTGAGAGCTGGCACGCTTTGTAGCCTCAGCAGGGGTTAGCAGGCATGCAGCTTTCACCCCGTTACGCCTTAACACACACAGGGTCATCTATGTCACAAGTTTTGCCTGTCAGCAGCTTGAGGTGCATCTCCCCCCAAACCCCTGCACCTATCTTCTTAAACTTGGCAGGCTTTGTGGCCTTACCAGGAGCTACCACCCCTGCAGTTTTCAACCCCCCTGTGGTGTAACACACAGACGTGACATGAGTTTTTCTTTCAAGAATTTGGGGTGCAGTTCCCCCCGAACCCCTGCACTGATCTTCTTGAAGCTTGGCAGGCTTCACGCTCTCAGCAGAGGCCAGCACCCCTGCAAGTTTCACCCAAATCAGACAAAGCACAACAAAGTTATAGGTATGTCATTGATTCCCCAATATACCCTATGGTCGGATCTCCGAGGCGGCTCTGAAGATTTTCCAAAGCGGTTTGGAAGCTCCAAAACACTTCAGAAAGCATAAGGAAGCCAGCACTTCAATCTGGACATGATGCTGAAGCGTCTGAAGCTTCTCTGGATCAGAAGCACAGTCCAAAGCCTTGCACAGCCCTAATAATTATGATCCATTTGAATTCAATATAGCCTGGGAAGATATCACAGAGTGCAGCAATACACCGGTGGTAAATTGTAAGAAATCAAGTTTTGGGGGAATTAAGAAATTTGATTAAAGGTACAAAGGGAAAGGTACATATACTTTTTAATGTGGGAGAATGCTGAAGGCTCCCAAGCAGCCCTTGAAAGCCCCATTAGGTAGGGACTTACTGAATACAGAGCAGCTGCCCCCTGATTTCATGGTCCAAGTGCAGCACTGGGTGCCATTTTTGTGGTGGAGTATGATGCCCCCCCCCCCCCCCAAAAACACACTTTTC
>NW_005842001.1:216333-223485 GCF_000455745.1 Alligator sinensis
TCCCCCCCCCCCCCCCCAAATACACATACTTCTGATTTGGCCCAGAAGTCTCACCCCTCCCCAGAGATGAAAAGATGGCCATCTGTTCATCTCCAGGGAAAAGGTGGTACTTCCAGGGACCCATAGTCAAATCTAAGGCATGGGGGGGGGGGGGGGGAATAGGGGGGGGGGGGGGGGGGGGGGGGGCGTGGCAACCACACTCTTTTGCTAAAAGCTCCTCCCTTCTCCTCCCTACCCCTTCCACTCATGGTTCAGGACACCCAGGTTCCCATCCTTTTCTGTTTTTGCAGCTTCTCTCCCTTCCCCTGCTTGGTCCTGATTTCATGTCTTTCTGCAATCCCTGAGCTTTTTTGTGGAGGTGGACCAAAAATCATGGTTTCTGCAAAAACTGCAAGAAATCACAAATTTGGTAGGTCCCTACCCATAGTCCATGGTTTCTCCAAAACAGAAGACAGTATCAACTACAATATTTCTAGCATAGCTTCCCATGGTGATGCACAAAGATGAGGATCAATGAAAATCTAATGAAAGCTGAAAATGGAAAACAAGGTAGCAAGAATATTCAGTTAGTCACAGATTACAGGGAAAAGAGAAGGAAAGCAAAATTCAGTTAATACTGGCCAAAACAGTTAAGGGCAGCATGAAAGGTTTTCACAATTATATCAAGTGAAAGAACACTAAGGAAAAAAAATAAAGTAAATCCAATAATAAATGACTAGGAGATTGAAGTTAATGACAACTCAAGAAATAGCTGAGACAGCTAGGCAAAAACTCCCCCTTAAAATCTGTCTTGGACATGAAACATATGGACATTTGTATTAAAAAAAAATTAAGGAAAGCTAGCAAAAAAACCCAAAACAAAACAACCCCCCCCCCCCCCTCAACTATTACTGGTAAAGAACAAAAAAAGAAAAGAAAACAGCACATGTCATGAGCTCAGTATAAATTCTAATACAACTACATCTGACAGCAATCTGATAAACATGGCTAACTATCTTTCTTTAGGTTGAGAGAAACCAGTATCCCATGCCTTAGAAAGAAAATAATTCTATCTTTACATGATGCCTCTTTGGGATGGAGCCTGAAGCTGTTAAATTGCATTGATCTCTGAAGCATGAGTCACTCGTAGATCTGGTCTGAAAATGATCTTTAAAATACTTTCCAAAACATACTATTTTCATTGAAAGATTATATTATTTATTCAATCAAACCTTTTACAAAATAAAATGAATGTCCTATTTTGACATTTTTAGAAAGGAACATTTTCTCTCTTTCGGGAAAAAAAAAAATACTGAAAATGAATTCTTTATAATATAAGTTTAGAAAGGTCAAACCCAGTATGCGTCTCAATCTTAGTGAAATGAAACATTCTGAATGGCCCAGAAATCTAGTACTTGAGAGACTGCCGTCCTTTAAAAAAGTTGAAATTCCTGGTCAGAACAAACAGTATTATCTTTAAACACAGCAAAACATTTGGATGGGGGGAAATGTAACAAAGACAAACAATTCCTTTTGGAAACTATTGAACTGGGGCCCAGGCATTAGTTCAGATACACTGAAGTCTTTGTAGAGGACACGTTTTTAGGCTTTCATCCTTTGACTGCCTTGTCTGTTTGGACTGAAAGGTGTTCAAGGCAGAGACTGTTTCTTACAATTGTTACTTCTGATGCCTAGAACAACGGGACAAACACTTGATTGGAGCCTTCAGGTACTACTTTAATACAACCACATAATACCAGTATTAATTTAAAAAGGAGGTGGCAGATATAAAATGCTTCGCAACATAGTAAAATGAATCCCCACATTATACTTAGCACTAATTTATGTTGACATTATTGCAAAGCTTCTGTAACAAGCACAATAAAATGCACAGAGACAGCAGCAATGCAGAGAAGTGTTACCAGGCAGCTCTAGCAATCAAAGCAGACCGTCTGAACATCACAAAAATTCAACAGATATTTTGACTATATATTTCCTAATAGGTATTACTCATATACATTGTCAAAAGCTGCAGTCAGAAAGTTGACTTCCAAATTAATCACAAAAAATGAAAACATTGCATTCTTAAAGGGGAACTGAACCAACAGATCCAACTTGTTTGCTAACTGGTAATCTTGCCCTGTTCCTCCCCCATACACATGCATCTGTCCAAAATGCTTGTGAAATTCAATTAAACCCAACTCAAAACCAAGAATCTTCACAATATGTCTGGTTAAAGAGTCTAGGCTATACTTTTATATTTATGGAAATGCCTGCTTTTAGGGATCTGTTCAATGTTTAAAGAGATAAACTAATACGTTCTACTTGTACAGGATTTTCTGTTGTATGTGCAGCTGCCCTGAATTTACCTGAAAGTGACTGCAAAAAAACCCCCATGAGCAGGGAACAGAGCCGAGTAAGCAGTAACAAAAATCACAAGAGTTCATTTCCATAAAACTACATGTTTACTTTGATAGTCTTTGCAATTGTAGCCCATATTGTATATATGTGCCCCCTGGACTTTCATACGATTTATTATTAATCTCATTATTTATTGTTCACAAGAAATGGTAGGGGTGACTGGCATGCCATGATACACCTAAGAGAGTTTGGGAACGGTGTTCATTCCCAGACCAGAGTTAATCAAGAAACGAAAAGGTTATTGACATTTAAAAATTATTTACATGTACTAAAAGTGGGGTTCAGTAGAAAGGTACTATAATCCCATTGGTTAGAGATACCGGGGGCTACTCAAATAATATACTGTCTCAAGTCATATTTAGAATTCCATTTTTCCTCTAAGAATGGCTTGGAAGTTTATTTTTTTCTTTAAAGAGTTTTCTTTCTTATTGCTCGTCAGTATTTGTCACCTGGACTCCGTCATGCCAATAAACATGTTCAGTTAAATCCTCACCCCCCACTGAAGGCAATTGCCAAAATGTCACCCATTGAATTATTTTATTCATTACTATTTTTCTGTAAAAATTTTATAAGCAAAAAACAATTATGGTATAGTGGGAAAGGGTTTATTTATTTTACAGTATAGAGGGCACAGTATTCCTTAATTTACAATGACAAGTTCAGTTTACTTGTTATTAACGTGACCCTGCAAAACTGCACATCTGATAATAATTTGACATGCTATAAAGAGGAATTGTGAGGCAATACAAGACTACGTAATTATGTCAGGGTGTAAAAACCTTTCTTCAGCACTTTCATGTCCCCCTATGCACAAATAGAAGAAACAGGAAAAAAAAGAAAAAAAAAAAACCCTTACGTGTTTAGGAGAATTAGGAACAAAACACCCCATTTTCAAGGGCGAATTAAGCACAAAGAGGCAATTTTCAATAGGAGTTAAGCACCATGCTTCAAATATAAGCATTTTTTAAATTCAGTGAAGGGCATCTCTAGGCATTTTCCAACTTTAGAAAAATAAAGCCTTTAAGTTTCACTGAATTCAATAGGATTTAGGCTCTTAAAAGTCTAAGCTACTTTTGAATATGCAGTTTATCCGCTTTTGAAAATTGTAACCAGGTTCTCTCTTGTACCACCATTACCATTACATCCCATCATGCAGTTAAAGGACTAACAGGTAGTTACTGGCCCTGAACGTGGAAAGAAAAAAATCCCCTCTAATTGTGCCCCCACTGGTACCAAACTCACCCAAGAGGGGTGCAAATATAAGATGACAGAGGATTACAGAACCAACCCAATTATACCACATCAGCACATTGTACCATTTAATGGGACAGCAAACTGTGCCTCTGACTCCAAACACTGATCATTTCTGTTCCTCCTCCCCCACACACTGACAAATTTGCAACAACACTTAGTTGCCTGGGGGGTTACTCCCAAGTAAGTGCTTTGAAAATGAGATTTTGGCCCTGTTGGGAGTTACCGTATCTTCAGGTGGGAGTTAAGGTATGGTACAGACTGTCCCTATTGCTTCCTTTGGGTTCGCTGAAAATAAAGTTAGTGGGACATAAGCAGATACAATTCCACTAAGCTGCCATAATTTGACTGGTGGCTATAGAGCTGTGCATGTTTACACCATCACTGAATTTACTCCAAATATAAGATGGCCCCTTTCATATACATTTAAGCAGGTTAATATTTAACTCAAATGATTTTAGCCGTGCCAAAGTCTGGGTCATGCATGAGTAAGCCGATTTCTATTATTTTTGTGCACCTTTTTCAGTGTTTCTCTGTTTGGTGTTTTAAATACTTTACAAAGGTAATGTTTAACTGGGATACATCACAAAGCTAAAATTTAACCAAAGCACTTGCCCTAAATTGCACTGAAGTTCTGAACTGTTTATGTAGCACGGGAAATAAGGTGTAAAGCATAAAGGATTGTCAAGACTATTTCATTGTCTGATGATGTCTAGAGCATTTGTTGAGGAAATACTTAGGATGGAACCCATCCATCTACACAAACCCACAGAAGCTTACATAATACCTGCTCTAAGAGACCACCAATTGAGAAGCTGAACAAATATGTGCAATGGGACATTATTTGCTACCCCAAGTCCAATATAAAAGGACTCAGTGGGGTCGGGCCACTAATGTACAGCAAAGTGGCTCTAGTTGTGTTGATGATCTGTGCAACTTGCACAGAGGGACTACAACTGCTACCCTGCGAGACCCACTCACTGATCCATTTTTTTGCAGATGGGTTTCACTCCCTTGACATGCCATCTGATCCAAGGCCTAGCAAAAAAATTAAATATAAATATTTCCAATTACTTCAATGGGCTTTAAGACTGCAAGGCATTTCTTACTTATGACAAGTTTTTACCCTGGACTTCATTCTGCATCAAGATTATATGAACCTTGTTTCGAAGGAGATTCATGCTATCATGCACTGCATAAGTTTTCCTTCTAAATCATTTTTTCATGACAGTTAATAGATTCTCTTATCATTGTTGAATCTGGTCCAAGAAGTAAGTTACAAAAAATAAATGAATGCCATTCTGCCTAGGATTTAGAAAATGCAAGTTAAGCGGCTGTCAGTTATCCCAAGTAATTAAAAGTACCACTTTAAAAATAATTCTGCCAATTAATATTTTCATTCTTGCCAGGTTTTTTTCCAGCCTCTTTGTGTTCCTTAGTGTTTAGACAACACATGTACAAGCTTCAGTGCTCTAGTTCTGAGGATTGCCAAGCAGCTGTTGAGAAGCAACTTAAAACAGCACAATTTGCAAAACATCTCAGACTGAAGGACTGGACTTAGGAAAACTACTGTCAATGTTATAGAGTCAACTCAAAAGACCTTTGCTTGATGATGCTCTTTTAAATGACTAATACTTTATAACAAGCATTACAAGACCTTCAGAATTAAGACAGGTTAAAAATAATAAAGGCAAAAGCAGCGCATATATATTACTCAGACTTCTACAAGATCATCAACCCTATTTGCATATGGCCCAAGCTCGTTCATGTGCTCTCTCAGGACCAAGCAAACTGATCAAATTATGTATTTCTGGTTTGAAACACAAGCTTTATAAAGTAGATTCAATATCACCATCTGAAACAGTAAGATGCCAAACTGTTCTCTTCTGACTTCAAAGAACCAGCTGTCTGTTGGGTTTGCCTTCAATTTTATCTGAAACAATAATCCTTAATGCCCAACTCCTACAAAACTATTTGCAGGACTGGGGCCTTAGACCAAACTGTACAGTTTACCCCCATTTCCTTCCTGAGCAGATTAGACTTTCAGAGCTTCCAGACTCAGAGCCATCATTTTTCTATTTTTACTCCTACTTCAAAAGAGAGCTCCAGCCTTCTGTTCCTAAAATAAGCCATAAAAATGGCCCAGAGTTCAGAAGCCCGAGACAAACTCCACTGGCATATATAATAGGAGGACCTTCTTACTAACATGTGATGAGAGAAATTAAATTATAGTTTACCACGGTCAAGTGAGAAAAAAACCAAACAAACTTAGAATTCATATGTAATCCAAGCTCAGACTTCAGAAAAAGCACCAAAATGCACTGTAATTCTGCAGGGGCAACACCTGCTTCAAGTGAACAAGCTGCACCAGACTGGGTCTAACAACTTGGTACACAGTATATCAGTTTACTTCTCGATTCTCCAACCTTGGCACCAGAAGGGTATCTGTTCCTAGATACATTTGTTTGCTTTTTAAGGATATAGTTTTCTAGATTCTGGTGTAAAAAGTAATTGATATATGACTCCTCTCTGAAACTTGTGTAAAAAAAATAAGAGACAGCCAATTCAAATACTTGCTTTCAACTGTCTGACTCACAATAATGACCATGCAAAAGTTTTAAACAGAAAAATATTCCCTAATTAAAACCACCAAACAATAATGATAAATCTTACCATAGGATTGCTGCCCTGGTTTAGGCCATTAAAACAATTGTTGTAATAATGACTCTCGATTATAATTTATATATTATTCTTTTCCCAGGCTAATTTTCTTCAAAGTGCATCTGATGCAAAGCTTCCAAGTCTCATGAGAAAACATAAATAGCACAACTCAAGGATTTTAAGCAAAAATATCATGCAGAACATACCAAAAAGGTGACACATTCTTTGACTATGATCAAAAATAAAATAGGCACTATTAAACAATGACATATCAAGGTACTTACCTGAAAATCTGTTGAATATTTTCAGCTTTGATTTCCTTGAGGATTTCACCATAGGGATGAGGATCATTTGGTTCTGCAGTTGCAGGGGAAGGAGGGCATTTTTTGTGTGCATAATACCCTACCACAAGTCCAAAAATAAATAAAGTCAAAACAGTGCAGAAAAGTTTAAGTATCTGACAAGAATTGCAGCGGTTGCTCTTTGGTGCCGGTCTTGTATAATGTGAGACATAGTCCGGGTCTTCCTGAAGTCGCTGAAATCTTCCTTTAGGAGAGGCTGAGGGCTGAATGGGCTCAAGGTCAAGATCAGGATTCTGGGAGATTCCCAAATGGTGCTGGGCTGTGCCATCCAGTCGGAAGTGGTCAAAGCCAGGCTCCTCCAGTTCCTTCTCCATGTCCCACTCCAGCTCCAGGGCAGTAGCCTGAAGGTCATCACTGTCAAGGTACTGAGAGGGCCCCTGTGGTCTCTGGTCTGCATTTACTTTGTGATAAGCCATCTTTTTACCTATTTAAAAAATAAGGGGGGGGGGGGGGGGGGAAATTAAAGTTTTTTCTCCTG
>NW_005842001.1:223516-234034 GCF_000455745.1 Alligator sinensis
GGGGGGGGGAGGGAAATATCAGTGTTTGCTCCAGTGTGCATGACAAATATTTAAAATTCTGCAGATCCAGTTTCTGTCTTCCCAAAAGGTCCAAGAGAACTGTGCATGCATACCTGAAGGGAGAATTAGGTTCGCAATACTTCATTCTGTGTGTAAAACTTAAATATACTGATCAGAAGCATTTGAGAGTCAGCGTTTCCAGTGTTCAGAGGCACCATAAGGCCCCTGAATGGAATTCTGGCCTCTAATGCAATCATACAGGCTAAGGACAGATGTTACACACAAACCGGTTTACCTAATCAGAAACCAGTTTAAACCTGTAACGGAAACAGACATTCAATGTATATAAACCGGTTTCAAAATGACCGAAACAGGTTTAAGATAGATCTGGATAAATGCAGGATCAAACTTAATTGATTTAGGTTAAACCAGTCTATCAAATTTCTGTCCCAGATCCCCTCCAGATTCAAGTTAACTCATAGTCCCCCAATATCCCAGAACGCATTGCACCTCCGCCACAAACCCTGCCTCGCAGGACGGGCAGACTAGCCTTGGTCCCTGCTGCCTGCTCCAGCCAAGGAAGGTCACCCCCACCCCTGGGCTGTCATGCAGCCAAGGCAGTGAAGCCTCTGTTGTTCAGCCCTGGTCCAGGCTGTGCCTGTCCGCCTGGCAGGACAGCTGGAGTGGAGAAGGGGGAACAGAAACTCTTCCAGCTCAGGCCTAATCCCTAACATATGAGGCTTTCCCCTGGAGCCCACAAAAGTCACCGACATGCAGGTGGGAGGGAGGGGGAAGCAGTCCTTCCAGTCCGGGGCCAGCCCAGATCGCTGTGCCTGAGAGGGGGTCCCCCGTAGCAGGCAGGGTTCCCCAAGCCCTGCAGCCAGTGCAGAGAGGCAGTACCCACCTCCCACCCTTCAGCATGGTCCAGCTTAGCCCCACCCCCAAAGGCGCTGGGGGAACAGTCCCTCTAGCCTGGGGCTGAGCTGGTACTCCACAACAGCCTACATGGGAGGGATCCCCAAGCCACAGCAGGGTTCTCCTGTCTTGAGCAGGCTCCCCTGAGCACCGCTGCTGATATAGAGGGGAATAACCTCCCCCCCCTCCAATTCCTCAGCATGGTCCAGTGCCACCTTTGCCACACCACTGGGTGTGGGGGAGGGGGGCGGGGGATAGTCCCTCCAGCCTACGGTTGAGCCAGCACCTCACATAGAGGGATCCCACCACCTCAGGGGGTATTCCCGTTCCCCCCCACTCCCCAAGACCTGATGCCAGTGCAGAGGGGTAATTTCCCCCTCGAACTCTGGGGGTTGGACTCAATGATCTTCCGAGGTCCCTTCCAGCCCTAATGTCTATAAAATCTATGAAACTCTCCCATGTGGTCTAGTGATGGCTTAGACCTGCTCCTACAGGTGCTGGTGTGGGGGGAAGGTGGAGGGAGATAAGACTCCCTCCAGCCTAAGGCCAAGCTGGCACTGGACTGCACTGAGGGATGGTAGGGGACAGATTACCCCTCTGCATCAACCACAGGACTTGGGGGGACCCTGGCCAAGGTGGGGGAAACCTCCCAGAGGTACAGGGATCCCCCACATGTGGACTGATGCTCAGTGCTGGCTGGACCCTGAGCTGGAGGGACTGTTCCCCGCCCTGGGCTGCCGGGGGCAAGTGCTCGGCAGCCAGTTAAGGATGGGTCCAGCTTGGCTGCATTCGGGTGCCCTCAGCAGTGGTCAGCAGGCTAGAAGGTGTGCTCTAGTGCCCCATGGCTTCTGGTCTGGGCTACTGCAGGCATCTGGCTGCCTTTCCAATTCAAAAGTGAACATCAGTTCATTCATTATCGGTCTATTCTATGCAGTTCAGAGAAACCTGTGAAGATTGAATTGATTAAGCCCCGGGCTTTTTGACTATCTGTACTTAGTCTCAATGTCAATTCTCCATTTAGTTTCAAAGAATAAGCATCATTTAATGGCATAATATATTAGAGGGATATAGAAAACATTCCAGTACTGACAAGGGAACTTTCCTTTAATTTGAACAATATTTTATGCCTTTGATATCTATAATTCTTTAATAGAGGAGTAATCCAATGAATACCCCCCACCCCAAATAGTTATAAAATAAATATGTATAAATGTCCTTCAAAATCATTTTGGAGCCATCAATGGTTTCACATGTTCATTTTTGTACAGAGATTTCATCTTACTTGCTATCTAAATAATGCTACTATGATGTATACATACAATAACTTTAATGGTCTGACTTCAAAAGTAGAACGTTGGATTAAGAATGAAATTTCAGTCAAGGCAACACTTTATTGTACTTGCACGTCAATAAAGGGCTGCCGTTTGGATCAAGTGATCTATAACTTAGACGTATTTAAATGCAGAGTTTCTGAATGACTGATAAATTTGCTTAGAAACTGTCCTGGCTGCTTTGCTCCAGTTACTTTTTTTCCAATTTAATAAAGCAAAATCATTGCTAAGTTGGTATTCTTACCTAAACCATTTATTTAATATTAAAGCATCTCTGTGGCACTTCTAGATGTTTCCACTGCAGCATGAGCCTTCTAAGTGGAACTCTGACCTCTAATACAAACATTCAAAGTCAATTCTCTACAAATCATTTTTAAACTGACTGCAGTGATGAGGCTCAGTTTTCATCCATACTTTGACAATAGACATTCCATCACACGAGCATCAGCAATTTAACGCTTTTCAAACATCAGAGAGACCCATCAATTAGAATGAAATGCAGATACACATATTAACTCCTCACAGTGATGGATATCTGACTGACATCCATACTACTACTTTCTCCCTCTTGTTACCCATAGATATATTTTCTTTATGTAAGTAAAAAAAAAGCATTTCCAGAAAGCATTTTTGAGGTCACATATTGGATGAACCTACTTTGCATCGCAAGATAGAAATTTAGTTTATGCTTTCCAAACATTTATTTATTTTGTAATGGGAATAAAGAAGACATGCATCGATACATTGAAACAACCTGTTGTACATTTTTTTAAGTGCATCGTACTCTGTACAATACCCGATTTACAAATCCATTCCCCTCCACTGCATCTGCCATTTATTTAAATGTCTCAACATCAAGCAGGCTTGCAACAGCCAATGGAATACCCACTTCAGATACACAGCAATAAGTGCTAAGCCACTACACGCATTTTCCACCCAAATGCACCAGTCCTAATCGGGGGGGGGGGGGGGGGGGAATGAAAACTCCCCATATGCCTACACTGGAAGCAAGTAAAAAAGTATCACTGTAAACTGTCAAAGTTACAGGAAGAATAGCAGACATGAGACTACTCAGAGAATTAGCTTCAGAAAGTCCACAGCAAGCCTTTCTGTTAGGATTTTAAAAGACAGGAAGATATTTAAATGATCTTAAGACCATCTCTGAAAGGAATTCAAAGTCTTGCCACCTTCCAAGGGTTGAAACTCCATTGCTAGTTTTACTTGATGCCACTGTCATATCTTTATTTTTCACTAGTACTTCTCAATCACTAGGCTATTCTTCAGTCAATCACTGCAAGGAAATATACAGGTTGCATAGCTTCATCTACTTGGAATATAATCCTGAAAAGCCTTCCACATGTGATTTAAGTTTAGGTAGGCAGCTGGTTGCAGTTTGCTTATCAGCAGACTGAAACAGTTTTAAAATCAGAACAAAGTGCACCTAAATGAAGGCCCTAAAACCTACATTTAAATACATTTCTAATAGAAACTGACAACATTCAGAGCTGATCATGTCTGCCTTAACTGTTAAAGACCCGCTGGGGGTGAGCTGTACTTCATTAACAAGGACATGATAAACTGGTTCTTAAGCCTGTTGCCAGTTCTCCTAGAAGAGTTATAGGCTTGATCCTGCAAGCTGCTGAGCAATGTGACACCTTTCCCTGGCAAAACATTTAGTTATGAGATTATGCATATGTTTTGGTGCCTCACAAACCGAAAACCAAACTGTCAACCAAGCAACGTAACGGGGGGATGGAAGGGGGCACAAAAATAGAAGCAATGGCCACAGCCGGCCTGGCTGCTGCCATCACTTAGGCACAAAAACTGCCTTGTTATACCCTTACTGCCAGCCTCTTTGCAAGATTAAGCAATAAGGCCATGATCCTGTGGAGACTCAGACACCCTCTACATGTGCAGGTAAAGGCACGATGGGATCTAATGCACAATCCACACAATCGCACCTCCTGCCATGCCATGCGATTGTTGTATTGAGCATTAGATCTCATCACACCTTAGCACTGGCACAGGGGGAGACCTGTCGCAGGCTCCCCATGCACCAGAAAGCAAGCTCCTGTGGCTGGGAGCTTCTCAACTGAGGGGACTCCCAGTCACAGGAGTGTCCCACGTACGCTAAGGGCTGGGGAACCATGGCAGCCATGATCCCTAGGACTTGGGGGTGCGTTAAACCCCCAGGCCCTGTGGATTGTAGCTGCCTCAATCCTTAGGGCCCAGGGGTTTCACCCCCGACCCCGCTCCAAGTCCTAGCAAATGTGGCTGCCTCAATCCCCAGGGTTCAGGGGTTTTCACCCCCGAGCCTGACAGGTCATGGCTGCCTTGAGCCCTAGGGCTTGGGGCTTTCATGCTGGGCATGGTGCTGCACCATTGCAGTTGGGAGCCCCATCAGCTGAAAGGGCTCCTAGCCACAACGGAGATCCTACTACATGTGCAAATTAAAGCCCAACAGCAACCAGCTATAAAGTTAGTATACATTTTTGAGGTCTAACTTTACAGCTGGTTGAAGTTTTTTATCATGTTACAGCTATTTCAATGTGTAGCTGGTCTTAAGGTAACTGCGCAATGCACTGGTCAATTGTGAAATACCTCTAAATGTGTCGAGAGGGCCTTATATCTTTGTACTTAATTCTATGCAATGGGTTTTCTAATGAGACTCATAGGGCACATCGCCACAAGCCTGCACATACAGGACAAATCGTGGCATAGCTTTGAGGCGCTGCAAACTGCATGCGTGCGCTCATGGGGATGTGCCCATAGTGTTCTTCTAGTGGATTTGGGCTTGGGTTGCATGACAAGTATAAAACTATCATCCTTAAAAGGTAGCATTTAGTAAGAGCTGGCAAACACGACTTTTGAAACTCCCATTTTTATTGATTTCTCTTATACATTGATTTGAATATATTTTTTTTGTGTGCCTATGTTCCTTTGAAAATAAACCCAGTCATTATAGGCAATTTTAAGATACATATTTTTCACTCTAGAGCTATTCTGGTCATTTTAAAGGCCATTTAAAAAATGTCAGCATTTCCCAGCAATTCCTACAATATCACCCTCCAAGTGGAATAGGAAATAATAGCAGAATTTCAGCTCCTGTGGTGGGGCAACTGCTCATAACTACTGGCTTTTTAATGGTAACCACTGTACATTGGCAGCATGCAAGTACCCTATGCATTTATGACATTTTAAAAGGTATGTTATTGCTCAGTGAAATGTATATTAATAAAGGTCACTTAAATATGTACTTAACCACACCATATAAAGACTCTTATGAAATTTTTTCAAATGGTTGTTACTCTGCATGAGCACAGCCACTTTTTAAAGTTTAATCTCTCAGCTATTTTACTTTTCTCCCCTCAAATTACCACAGCTAGTTAGATTAACTGAAATTCAAAATTCAACTTGGTTTTAAAAACCCTAGCCTACGCCCCTCATACAAATTCATTGTTGGAGTAAACAGGCATAACTCCAGTTATATTCTAGCAGAGCCCAGAGTCCCCAGCCAAGACCAAGGCTCATTATGACTTTACCTTTGCCAACTGTAATTTTAATAACTAGTCTTTTTCTAGTTTCAGTTCATGTCCTAAGTGGTTATGGAAGATAACTTCATTTCAGAGATTATACATGAGACTATAGAGAACATTCAAATATATTGAAAGGTAGAAATAAGGAGGGGGAAAAGAAAATAGTACAAAGATGCTGACATAATATGCTTAGGCACCAAGGATATTAGTAGATTGTAAGGCCCAAGAAAGGTCTATTACGATCTCTTAGTTTGAACTCCTGCATAATATAGACAATCATGTGTACTTCCATGAATACCTGCCCTCCCATTAAAGATCCCAAGAGAAAACCACCACCTATCTTGGCAAGTTGCTCCAATGGCTATTTACTCTCACCATTAAAAATGTCCCCCATTGTGATTTTTTAAATATTTTTATAAGGGATCTGAGCCTGAGCCTGCATGATGTGAACATCAAAAGCTATCCTAAAAATGCAGCTGAATATTCCCCTAATACACAGTAGCCCAAGATCCTTTAAAGTTTACGTTCATATGCAACTGCATTTCACTGTGGGAATAAGTTGTAATGGTTAGACACCAGATTACTACTATTTTCCTTGGCAACTAACTACATTACTTCTTGCACAACTGCCGTGTCGGAGCCACAATCCCTGACTCTGGGCTGTGGATATTTAGCAAGAAACGCCCCAAGCTTCCCATTGCCATACCATTGTCTGGCAATCTTAGATCCCGCAACAGTGAGATCTTTGACAAAAGCTTCCAGATTTAGACTGATGCTACTAACTGTTTCTGCGACAAGTTATGTACAGCCCTATACACCATAAATAGTTGCGAGATCAGTAGTGGGCTCACTCACAGGAAAGGGTTGCAATGCTTAACACTTCCTCGATGATATACAGAAGATTGGAATTTAAAAAAAAGCCATTTAGAGAAGGGATGTCAAACATGGTCCATGGCCTGCATCCAGCCCAGGGAGCCATATGATTTGCTCTGTGGATGGTTGGTCTGACCCCATGCACCAGCCCTGGCCCTGCATCCTGCAGGCAGCAGAGAGATCAGTCCGGGATGCCACATGTAGCCCATACCCAAGGCTTCCTGTGCTACATGCAGCACCAGTCCAGCCCACGCTCACTGGACCACACAGAGCCCTAAGACCAGTGTGTGCTGCATGTGGGACTAGACTGGCTGCATACCCTGCAGGCAGCAGAGGGGTCAGTCTGGGGTGCACATTGCATGCAGCAGCCTGCTGGACTGACCGCAGATTGACTCCATGTACTTCAGCCCACGGTGGGGTGCACATGTCCTGTGCTGGCCTTGGCATAGCAAATGCAGCATATGGGCTGGACCTGGTGCCACAGGTGCTGCACAGGGTGTCAGTCTCAATTTAGCCCTCAGACCAGCCCAGTAACCAGATGAGTTTGACACCCGATTTAAAGTATCCTACTACTGAGAAATCAGCCTTTACCAATGAATGTCCACACGAGGGTTCTAGAGCACTTCCCTTTCAGTTTGCAATAAGAAATAGCTGCAATGCTTGGCAAATCTCATCTTAAGGGTGTTTTTTAGTCCTTATTTTTCCTCTGTCTCAGTTTATCCGAAGTGTTTTTGCTTTAACTCCCTGTAATAATTGTGTGTCTAGGCAACCCCCAAAAACTGAAATAATGTCATCTGTTTAAAGGGCAAATGGCTGCACCTGTTCTCAAAATCAAAATACGCACACGTCTTTAAAAACGGTATGACAACAATTCATTGCTCTATCAAATCAGTTGATGCCAAGTTTCAGTCCTAGCCAGATTTGTTTGCTAGAGTTATAAATCCCTGAAGCTAGAGGTTTGCAGAGGAAGTGGTAATAACCTTGACAATAGCAGTGCAAACAACAATGCTACACTGCACAGTAATTCAGATAATTGTGTGTTATTTCCATCATCTCGTCCTTAATTTTTCATGATAATGATTTTTTTTCCCTTACTTTCTTTTGTGAAATGGCCTTGGCAATTGTTTTAGTTACAGTAGGAACATTAACAGTCCTTTATTTAATTGTCAGTCTGCATGTTGACCAGATAAAAACAAATGACAATAATTATTTGTTGTTCATGCTTCACTAGCTGAATAAACAATATATACACAATAGGAAAAAATGTGTACCATTGTAGCAGCAGGCATTAGACTTAAGAGAAAGAACTCATGCAGAGCAGAGCTAATTGTAAAACTGAATTTATCTTTTGGTATAAAACTACCATACATTTTCTGGCATTTAAAAGTGGAAGTAGAATCTTTAACAACTCAATAGCACATCTAGTATTATTTTATTACCGTATTGTCAAGAGCCGTTATTTGGGATGCGGCACCATCTTGTAGCTTACTCATGTAACTAAAAGGCAAGGACAGACCTCCACAAAACACCTTGAAAGCAGCAACTAGTGTATAGTTTCATTTGTGGGGAGGCAAGATGAAGAGACGGTCAAATAGCAACCTTGAAGTCAACCTGGAGAGTCTGGTTAATGCACACATGCCATTCGGTGTCCACTCATCCACTACATGAAGAGCTCAGAGTCCTGTATCCAAAGACATGACGCAAGTCAAACACACAGTGTTACCCTTAACCACGCATTTCCTTCTTTTGAGTTTCAGCTTTAACATCAGCATCCACCTTTAGCCTCTGGACAATACTTCCAAGGAAACACAAAATAAAAAGACTTCATCGCAGCTGGACATAGTTCTCACTCACTACTGAGGTTATTCATACATCGGATTCTGGGGTTCAGCTTTCAGATCCCACTGCTTCTCCCCCTCAGGCACACCCTTTGCATAAGCCTGAATTAAACCACCATTGGGATCCACATAAACCCAAAAGGCTCAGCACTGAACTTGCCAGCCTTCCCTCCAAAAGGGTTTTTATGTAGACTCCTTCCCTGCAGTCTGCAAATAAGCCAGGTGTCTCCTTTTGCTCCTTTTCACAGGCCTGACACAGGTGCAGGGAGTGGGGCTGATTGAACTCACTGCAGCCTCTTAACTCTTTCCACCCTGTGTAGGGTTTGCATACCATATCACAGGCTCTTGTGAGGTTGGTATGTCCTGTAATATACAAAAACATCCAGGCAATTTTTAAAATATTTACTGTGTGTACAAGTGGGGGAAAAATATTAGTTATTCAAATGTTTCCCTCCTCCCCCTCAAAAAGTCAACTGATTATGGGTTACAAAATGTTCTAATATCTTCCCACATGCATTTTTTTTTCTCTTCAAATGCAAACTGTTTCGGAATAACACACCACATCTTTCTTCCCCAATGGCCTGAGGTTTTAAAGATCCAATCAGTTACTTATTTGTTCAAGAAATAAATCATTGCTGGGGTGAAGGTCTTGTATGCCAGATTTATCACTGAGCTTGATATAAAAATAAAATCACTACAAATGGGGCTTAATTTGAAAATGCTGACTCTGCTTGAGCTGCAGGAGCAAGCTAAAGCATAACTTGCTCTTACTAGGTCAAAGTAAGTACTGCACAGGACTCCTTTGTGCTCCTTTCCCCCCCTTCCGTGCTAATATTTGTGTAGGAGAATTTTCAGTCCATTTTTTCTGGTGACCTCTTTGCTGTTTGATTCCTACAATTGAATTATTCAGACTCACTCATCTGAAAGTCATTATTAAAAATAAGTTAGCTTAAGGCTACAAATCCTGCACTTGCATTCCAGTATATATAAACTGTGCCATCTTACAGATCTAAAATGCTAAAAGAGTTGTGAAATAATTTAGGAGCCCACATCCCATTTTGAAAAGCGATTTAAACATTTTGACTGAAGAGGTGCTTCTCTGTATTCATGTATAAGTAGTCTATTTTGACCTGAATGCTAGGATTTTCCCTGTATGACCATATTGGCTTAGCGTAATAGCAGGCTGGAAAGAAAACAAGCACTAAAAATAAATCACCGCACAACAAATGTTTGATAACTGTTATGGAACAATGGACAAAGCCATAGGCTCTAAAGAGCCTCGTTCCACTTCCTGAAAGCCAAAGATCCTGGGTTTAAATATAATATGGAGGACTGAAATCCTGGAAAAAGAGAAGAACTAAGAAACCCTGGATGGATTAGAGACAGACAGACAAAAAGGGAGAATTTTTCTCTTTCTAGAGCATAGGCAGTAGGGCAGTGCAAAGTTTCAGGTGCTGACAGGATTTGGAGGAGATTTGGCCTGATTTGGCAGATGAATCTCTGAATCCAAATCCAATCAGGAGACCTATAAAATGGTCCGAATTGATTCAAAGCTCTCCAAATCAATTTGGAAAAGATTTGGAGAGCTTTGGAAATTCAGGCAGTCTCCACTCGCCGTCGCAAGGAGCTGGACCTGGACTCCATGCCAGTAAGTAGGGGGTGGGGGAGGGGAGGATGGAAGAGGGGACCATGAGGGGACCTCTGCCAGGCCCCATCCTCTGCCTGCTCCCTCAGCTCCCCTGAGTGCCCCCTGACCCCTGCCCGCTCTCCCAGCCCACCCATGGCTACCCCACCTGGCCCCAGCTCTGTTCTTTAAAAACAAAACAAAACCAAAAAAACCGCCACTCACTAGCTCCTGCCAGATGAGGGGGTGATCCCCACGGCCTCATACTGCCCCACGCTGTATGGGGGGCTCTGCCATGAACCCCCATCCCCCGCCTGCTCTCCCAGCCCCCTCAATGGCTGCCCTGCCCTGCCCAGCACCCCGCCTCAAAAAGCCCCGCACTCACCAGCTGCTGCCAGGGG
>NW_005842001.1:234046-273417 GCF_000455745.1 Alligator sinensis
GGCCTCATGGCAGAGCCCCTCCACGCAGTTCAGGGCAGTGGGGGGCAGCAGGGATTGCCCCCTGCCTGGCAGGAGCAGCGCTTTTTTTAAAGAGATGACAGTGGGGCCAGGCAGGGCAACCATGCCGGGATGCTGGGAGGCAGGTGGGGGATGGGGGCTTGTGGCAGAGCCCCCACACAGTGCAGGGCAGTGGGGTGCAGTAGGGATCACCCCTCTCTCCACCTGGCAGGAACTGGTGAGTGCTGGGCTTTTTTTTTTTTTTTAAGTGCCAGGACACTGGGGCTGGGCAGGGCAGCCATTGATGGGACTGGGAGAGATGGTAGGGGATGGGGCCTGTTCAATTCAGAGATTCAGCTGATTCTGCAGCAGCCAGATCTCTGAATCAGATTCGGCTGAATTGATTCAGGACAGTGATTCAAATCACCGAATTGAATCACTGTCACCCAATTCAGCCGAATCCAAATCCGAAGCGAATACTATCTGCTTCGCACAGGCCTAATAGGCAATTATTAAGAACAGGCCTAATAGGCAATTATTAAGGAGCCATTTATGGTGACCAGGCTGACGTGGACTCCCAGTAGTGTGTCTGAACAAGCTCAGCCTGCCTGAGGGATGTCAAATTTGTTTGACCTAGGGGCCAGATCCAGACTGTGGGGCTTCTGATGAGCTGGATCTGAACCATGGGGCTTCCAGTGGTCTGAAAGAGCTGTTAACCGCTGTGGCTGCCAGAGCCATTGTTTCAGCACAGCTCTAGAATATAGGGAGTTAACACTGCTGTCACGTGTCTCCCCCAACCATCAACCACCAATTTTAGTCACCAAGGCAAACTGAAAACCCTGATTTCAGTGCCGGGGACTAGGGAGGCCTTAACTTCCTGGGTTCTGGAGCCAAAACAGGAGGGATTAACACTGTTATCATAGGGGCTCCAGCAGCTGCAGCAATGAGCCCTGCAAGGAAGATTCAGAACCCTTATGGGCTGGAGGACTGGACAACCCACCTCTGTTAGCCAGGACCAGCCTGCAGGCCATATGTTTGACACAGTCTCAGGGTATGATGAGCTTCTTCCTTCTCTAAATGCTTAATGCTCAGTGGAAAAGTAAACTGCCCCCTCCCCCCCTACACACACATGCACACAAAAGTACAATAAATAAAAAACCAAATGAGATGGCTGCTCAATCCTCGTTCTTATAGGGAAGAGTTGCAACAACTAAGCTGTCAAACCAGTTAGAAAAGCAGAGCAAATGAGCAAATGTGTTATCAGTGAGATGCAATTAATATGGAGCCCCACAAATTTGTTGACTGTACAGGCTGCCCCCCCACCCCAATATTTAAAAATTTTAAAAGATTATTTTTTTCACGATAAGTTTTAAAGAACCTTCCCCTACCTCTTTTCCCTCCTCCCCCTTTTTTGGGGTCACCCTGGTTTTATGGTGTTTCATGACTTTCAATCCAGGGTTGAAACCCTTAAAAACAAGACATTATGGAGCTGAACACGGCATTGTTTACAATTTGGCTATATTAGTGTTTCACTCTGTTTTTGATGGATGGTCGCCTTAATGATTTCCTGCACGGTTTATAACAAAAATAAAATGAAACAGTAACATAATTTTCCGCTTTTCTGAACTATTTGTATCTGAAAAATTCAGAGCTGAAGTAAGTTTACTCCAGCATCGTACAAAGGGTATTTTCTGACTGAATTTCATGTTCAAGCTCAAGTAAGTACAGTTAGTTGCCATGACAACTGGGGCTGCAAACCAAGCAGAGAATATAGTTATGAAAGCATATTTGTGTACACATACACATATACATACGCACAGACAGGCTGATGCTCCATAATTCTATCAATATTCAATCTATCCATCTATCCACTGCCATGCATTGGGCCTGATTCTGTTGTTGGCCTGTCATTAGCATGTTACTGAAGTCAGCTGAGTTATCTTGACTCATAAAAAACCCGAGTGAAAGCAGAATCATTCTGTAAATGATATACAGCATATGACAGTTTCTAAATATCCAGTTAGTAAAGCCTTCAAGCAACAACCACAGTTTCCATGAACTAAACAGAGACCAAAATTTTCTGTAAGATACAATATTGTAAGGTTCAGGGCTACTATACCTATGGGCTAAGAGTAGGGTAGTAATGTGCCTGGTGACCCTTGACCTTTCTTCTGAGTCTCTACTGAAATAAGCTGTCAAGTTTGAGAGATGTCAGTGTTTGGTCATTTGGGTCCGCCTAGAGGCATAATTTCTCATGGTGTACCATTCCTGTGAATTTATTACAATGTTATTTCTCACAAAGACAAAGTGGTGTGACATTCAGCATTCTGAATGAAACAATGTCCTAATGCACACATGCTGAATTGCTTTTATTGCTTCACTTTAAACCAAAATGAATACATATCTAACTAAACTCAATAGAGGCCATTACCTGTGTTAGTCTGAAGTCAGACAAAGCAGGTTGTTGCCTATGAAAGTTCATGCCTGCGTCCGTGTCTATATGTGTGGCGGGCTGCGCAGTTGTTACTATGCAGTCATTTAGTACTTGCAAAAGCAGACCTGTCCATAAGCAAGTACTAAATGACTGTGCAATAACTGGCATTACTGCACAGTACCATCGCCACATGGTTTTTTCCTGATGCTATTGCGCAGTAGCAAGAAGCAATACTGTCACCGCAACGTTAGTGCCCGGCAATGCTACTGCGCTGTAGCATCTTGTGTAGATGCTCCGTGTTAACCAGTCAGTCTCCAGGATGCCACCCTGCCCTACTGTTGTTATACAATGTAATACAATTCCATAGGTTTTTCAAGCTTTCGCTATTCTAAGGAAAATCAGTGAAAGCATTAATAACTTGGATATATATACATATGACACAGCCTGTATGTATTGCAGTGTTACATGGAAGAGTAAGCAAAGAGTAAATGTGCAAAACATTATTATATATTGGTAAGATATCACCCAAGTCGACTTAAAAACAGCAGGTGTTCACTGGATCCACTTTCCATTCGGTAACTTAGCGGCCATTAATTTCAAGAACTCAGCATGTGACAATTGTGTAGTTTATGCACGTGAAACTCAAGGATTTTCACACTGGTACTGAAATTGTTGAGAGTTTTGCCTGAATAAGGACTGTCTTAGTCTATCAGTCCTTTCCCACAAGCTTTTGGCATGTTAAGCCTACCCCTTTACTCCATAAACCACAGAAACATTCCTGGCTGCTGTTACTACCATGACTATGACCAACACCCTTAATATATCGGCTGCTGGTTAATCTATACCCAATATCCCTTCTCAAGAAACTGTGGATTAGCTTTAAAACAACACCAAGGTCATACGAATCATGTGTATTGAGCAATACTTGCAAAAGGCAGGCATTCTTCTCTCTCACCCTTTTATTTATTTGTTACCAAATCAGCTCCAACAGCTAATCTCAATGGGCAGAGAAATAATCAATCAGCTAGCAGTACATTTGGTGTTAAAGCCAATCTGATTTCCTTCAGTGGTGCAAAGGAGATCCTTCACAACAGCGAACTGCCCTTCACTGCAGAGATCTCTTGACCTCAAACACATCAAACCACACCAGACTATAAAGCGAGGCATCCACGCTATGAGCAAAATATGGATCTCTCTTCCACATCGGGAGAAATAAACTGGCTCTGTAATATTATTTTTCCTAGTAAATTTGCAGGGATTCCTTAATTTTACATAGGAGGAAAAAAGAAACATGTCTTTGTTTACTGGGAAATGTGCACAGTTTAAAACACAACTCTCAAGATATCCTAAGGATAAGTTTTGCATATTTACTACATATCATAAAAAAGAATATCTCTGCATCTTCTTTCATTCTGGCTGCATACAATCCATCAGCCCCCTGTGAATACGTTCATAACCAGAACAACACAGTCCTGAAGTTCTTGCCTTGAAAATCCACTTGCCCTGCAGTGCTGCTTCATCTCTCTCTCTTTTTTCCCCCTCAAATGTTTATTTCATTTCTTTTAAATACACTATTTTATTCAATGTACTTTACACTGCAGGAGAGGAAATTCACTGCTGGACCAAAGGCATTACAAGGCAAATGGACCACAATTTTATTAATTTTAAACGTCTGCATTCTAGTACAGCTTTCTTGTAAGACGGCAATGGGAGAATCAACTATCTATTCTCTGGGTATATGTTCTCATGTAAGGGTCATATGCATGTAACTAGAACTAGCTGGGAATTAAGTTTTCCCAACTGTATTTATTCATTGGAAAATGGTAATACATTACAACCAACACTTTTACAATGGACAAAGACCCCAAAATATTCACTGCCCCGAGCGTTAGGGCACTCCCCTGCTAGACTACTCCTAGCTCTGTCTGATTTAGCATAGTGTCCTCCACATACCAAGCGAGTGCCCCAACCAGGGGCTAGGGTTTATTCTGGGCATCCTTCTGATGTCCTTCAGAGGTGCTTTCATGAAAAGGGTTGAAAAGTCTTGTTTCTGTTCTGCACTGGAACTAAAACAAGCTTCAAAACCTTTACTTTTTTTGTGAAATAGAAATCCTGGCTTTCCAGTCAGCCCTAATTAGACCACCATTCTTTTCCAAGATGATTCATTTGTACAGACCTGAGGACAATGGGACCCTGATTAAATACAATTAAATAGTATGCTTCTGTAAATTGTATGGCTGGCTATTTGAAATCCAGTAGGCCCTATGATGCATGAACGACGGGGTAAATTCTCTGCAGTGCAAACAAGATATTCTCATTTTCATCTTGCCATCTTCCAAGACTTACTCATTTTCTCTATACAAAGCTTCAGCTAATACGCTTAACACGAGTGATGGATCCTCTGTAACTGGAGTCGGATCATACAGCTCCTCTAAAAGCTGCTGTTATGATTCCAAGCTGCAGTAGCCTGCTTTTATATCCTGGCAGTGATGTGGACCGCCAGTGCATCAATGTATTCTGCAGGCCCGCTGCTCACACCCCACTCCTCCTCAATCCCAAATCCTTCTTACTTAAGAACTAAAAACAAACAAGCAGAAAAAAAACCTACAGGAGCAAGGCTAGATAATTTCTTGAAATCACTTTTCAGCCACTGTTTTTTATGAATCTGAGACCAATAACACAAGAGAGGGAGGTTTCCCCTGGCATCTTCACTGGGTTCCCATCAAGGAGAGACAGGTGAAACAACACTTACAATTAAGCAGTGTTTGCATCACTATGAGAAAGAAACATTGTGAGCACCTGATGTTGTCTCTCTATTTTTTAGATTGGCCAGTCTTTGGCTGTATTTATTACATTTTACTTTTACATGTTTCTACATTTTATTTTATGGAAAATAAAAAAACCTTTCAAGAGCAGTTTTAATTTCAAGAAGGTTTCAAGTGAGAAGAGCGCAGTTTAAGTTCTCTTTTAGGGCGTGTGTAGATGAAACAGGGGCCCTAAATTGAAGTGGTGGGTTTTAAAAAACACCGTTTCAATTTAGGGCTGATTAAACCCCCGTGTCATGCACACACCTTACCTGCCTCTCTGGCAGGGAGGGGAAGGTGAGCTGCCGGTGGGTGGAGTGGTCCCTGGGCTGCCGGGGGGAGGGGCGGGTCAGGCTTGCCACTTTTCTTGGGCAGACCCTGCTTTCCTGGGCTGCTGCCAAGCTGCCTGCAGGGCTTCCTGCAGAGCTGTGGTGCTTTGCTCCATGGCTGTAGGGGCAGCAAACTAAAACTCCTTGAAGGAGTTTTAATTTGCAGCATCCCAAGTCATTTAAGGCGCATTACGCCACCAAATTTTCTACAGCAGCTGGAATTAATGCACAATACGCCACCGAGGCGGGCAAACACTGACACCATTAAAGCGGTGCAAAGGCATTTAGCCCACTTTAAAGTGTTGTGCTTACACACCTCTCGTTTCTACACACAGCCTTAGGCAGGTACAGCTAATACACTCTTACCAGTATAAGTGATCAGAAACCAGTCTATACCCTTAACAGAACAGAAGATCAGCACACAAAACTGGACTATACCTGTAACAGAACAGAAGTTTGGCACGCACAGACTGGTTTAAAAATGGTGAAACCCAGGCTAAGATTTGCTGCCCCTCCAACAAAGGACAAATGCATATTCTGTTCACTACCAACCTAAACTATGCCGAATACAGAAAACTGCCTTGTTTCTGCCTCATGCTTTTTGAATGTCCGTACCTAACCTTATAGACAGACATAAAAACTGTCCATTTTATAGTATGACAGAAATAACAACTTTCAAACAATCCTATTAATTCTTAAAATGTTTTATTGAAAGCTCACAGGAAGCCTCCAACTGAGTTCAGTGAACACTGAATCATACTCAAAATGCTAATATTAATTGATATACATACACATATATGGTAGGTTTGTTTCCTGACTGACAAAGTTAAAAAGAGAAGGCGACTACTTATGAAAAAGTCATATAAACATTCTTTCCAAACAACCCAGGGGAGAAGAGGGGCAGCTGCTATAGTATTTATAGACTGTAAAATAATTTCTGTTCTTGGGGGATGGCAGTTTCCAGCCCAGAGCTCTATGTATGTGAACTATGTTAGTCCCCTAATATGAGCATTCACTGGAAACTCATGAGAGAGCAAACAACTATAAGTGTACAGAAAGCACAGCAGATTGGCAGCTTGCTAACAACTGCCCTCTGCTCTGTGCTTGACTTGTAACCCTAGGACTGAATTAATGCAGCAGATTTCCTGGATCACTGAGAAAGTAGAAAGAAAGCAGATATTTTTTCCTTTGCTAATATTATATCACAGCCTCTGGTAACCTGAAAAATGATATTTTTCTAGGACATTTTTCTTCTGACACAATGTGGACCAAGTAGAGAAATACTGATCTTTTCATTTCCAGGTGCTGCATATACTTACCTTGGAAAAGCATATTGTATCCTTCTAAGATACCAAAAACGTCTTAATAACCTCTACTGGATTGGAAAAAGGTAGATACATGAGAAATCCCATAAGGACTAGCTCAAGTTTTAGAATAAGTGTACACAGCCCTTTCCCTTCCTATACTTGTGTAGGAATCTGATGACCTCTTGGAATATGCAAGACAGAGGTTAGCTACATGAACAATGGACTTTGTCCATTTTTAAGGAGTTGTTTCTACACAAACCCTGGAAGCTGAAAGAGAGGGAGAGAGCAGGCAAACCTAATTGTTTTCTTGTTTTGGCTGTAAGTCCAGTTTTTTCCAGTGACAGAGATAAATAGGGAGTCTCTCTCCTTGAGACAACGGGGAATTGGAAGTACCAGAGAGTTTCAAGGATCCTTCAATTTTGTTGAACCTGTGAAATCTTTTTTTTTTTTTAGAGTGTTTCTCAGAACTGGATCAGAATGCCATTATTTATAGTAGCTGGCCAACTTCTTCACTTATAGCTTTAACCATGAAATAGATCCATTGACTTCAGCAGAGACAGCTGGTGGAGAGTTACCCAAGTCGATACACTTTTAAAACAGATGAATTTATAAAGAAGGTGATTCAAGAGGATGACAAGAGGAGGTACTTTGTACAATTAGCAACTGGTGCTTCAAGGGTTTAAGTTCTGATTTACTACTTGTGTGCAGTATGCTTAAACAGCATTCATTGTGTTTTAGGAAATTTACAGTATCTATATGAATTAAAACTATATGAAAAACCTATCACACACTATTTTAAGTACTCTTCATAGCTTTTATACTTTATTTATGAACAGGGACATTATTAAAAATAAAAGATCTCCAATGGCACATAAAAGTAATGCTGTTATGAGATTAAATGTCAGGCAAATGGCATGAAAATGTAATATTCAGTAAGTCATAAACCACAGACAGCATTATCACAGGAACTTTATGCTATTAGCATATAGCTTGAAACAACTATGTGTATTATAATGTAAATGCAATTATTACATTTGCCTCTAATTTCATGTGTAATAGTTATATTAAATAACTACTGTATTATCTTCTTGCTTGTTCTCTTTCTTTTGCAAATGCATCCACTTATAGCTAATTTCTGGGTCGCCCTTTAATACATATTCAAAGAATTAGCTGCACTATAAATATTGTATAGTATATGTTAGCATAAAGTATATGCAACAAAGACATCAGCTTTATTTCCTAGTTTCGTTTCTTTGACAGGAAGGCAAATATAATGCCATTAAAGATGTGCTACAGGTATATACCTTTAAAAGTACCTGAAAATCTACTTAAGCCTTACCTTCTGTTCTAGATCATAGAAATCATAGGAAATTAGGGTTGGAAGGGAACTCAGGAAGTCATCTATTCCAACCCCTGCTCAAAGCAGGACTAGATCATCCCAGCCAAAGCTTTGCCTAGCCAGGTCTTAAAGATCTTGAGAATAATTAAATGACTATAGTTTGCCTGATTAAATATCGTGCATGGTGGCAGAATTAAGCTGATTTTTTTCTATTCTACTCCTTTGTTAAAATTTAAACCAAAATAACTGCAATAAATTGAATGACCTATTGCAAGTACCAGCTGGGTGCAATAGTAAACACCTTAATTATTCAGGCTATAATTTATTTTAAAGATTTGCAATGCCATTACTACAGTAGCATATTAAACCTATCTCCTGTTAAAAGAAGATCCAAAACTTAGATATAGATGGATACATTTGTATTCGCTGATGTCAAATGGATAGAGATTATGATCAGCATTTGTAAGCAGGGGTGGAATAAATATCCAACATAGTATATAATCCTTATTATGCACTTGAGGTAGCTTAGTAGTGAGAGCTCTGATATGGCACTTAAAAGAACTGGCCAGTCAGTTGGCCATTGATTTATTGGGAAACTGTGGCCACATTGCTGCATCTCTCCACTCAGTTTCCTCACCTGTATAACAGGATACGAATACCTGTCCTTCTTTCTAAGGCATTATTAGGTAGGTCTTTTCACTCATCAATCCCAAATCTACTCTTAATTATACCTGGCCTGATTATCAGAGCAGTAGAATTCCTGGCACTCCTAGTGATTTCCTTGTACAAGCTTTGTACAAGTACAGTACTTGGGTAAAACATGCTTCAGGTCTATCATTAAACAATGCTATATCCCAAGGTTTGTACAACATTATGTAAGTATATGAGATATACAGACCATATATAGTCTGTTCTAATAAGGCCTAGCTTCAAAAGACACTTAACTCCTTTGAAGTGTGGAGGTTTCTTAACTCTCAACGACATCAAGGAAAGTCAAGAACACTCAGAATTTTCTTGCAGGATTCATAGTTTTATAGATTTTAGGGTTGGAAGGTACTATTCAAGTCTGACCCCCTTCCCTGGGCAGGAATGAGTGCTGGGGTCAGATGACAATAGTTTTCCAGTATACAGCAAAAAATGTCTTCTCAATTAAACTGTTGTTATCTATACCTTTGGCATTGTTCTACAAGCACAGGCATAAGGAATTCTCACTTAGACTTTTCACTATTTACGGGACCTACAAAACTCTGAAGAGTGGGGATGTTGCAGGTAATTCATAACAAGATGCAAAACTGTTATCCCTAGAATAGACTACAGCAACACGTTCTATTTCTGTCAGACAGCAAGCTATAACTCAGTCAAATCACAGCTTTCCATCTCATATGCTGGACACCCAACATGAGTGTATTACCAAGATTATCATGCTCCTAACCTTGTCCTCAAATTTCTAAAGAGATGAGTATCTAGTTTGTGAAAGCAGAGGTCGTTATGTATTCCATGTATCGTACCATATGCTATGGAGGACTCTTCCCCTTCCACTTTGCACTTCAGATCGGACACAGAATTTTCACCAAAAAAAAAAAAAAAAAAAATTGAATTAAATCCCAGACACAATGAAGTTAATGGTAGTTTTTCCTTAACTGGAAACAGGCTTTTGCTGCATCTTATGTGGAGACTTCAGATTTGTATTTGGTTTTTAGCTAAAGCGGAAGTTAAAGCCAGTGTTAAAAAATATTTTTTCTTTTTGTTTCATTAGATAGCTGGAGGCTAGGAGGCTACTACCAGCTCTCCTCAAGCACTGCATTTTTGAGGATATTTAACTGGGCCAGACATACGCTTAACTTTAAGCATGTGACTATTCCTAGGACACTGTCATGTGTAAAGAAAAGCAAATGCTTGAAGTGCTTTGTTAGATGAAGACCTTATTACTGACCCACTTTATGTATCCAGTCCAGTTGCTCAGCTTCTCTACTTGACCAACTGCACAGTGTAACAAAGAGCTAGTGGACTGAAATGTCTTTTTTTCTGGAGGAAAATGAGTGAAGAATCTTGTTGAGTAGAGAGTTTTTTAATAACTTCCTGTGCGATATATAGAAAATTAGACAACTTTATATACAGACTTACATCCCCAAAGCAACAATTTACAATTGCAAACAAAAATACCTCATTTCCACCTTTTTTGGGAGGTGGGGGTAGGGTGGGAATTTAATCTAGAAAAAGTATGCTTAACAAATCTGCCTGGTTGGAATGTAACGCTTCTCCGTCCACTTTGCTGAGTAGATTTATTGCTTTTCTGGCACTTCCTTCAATTAATAAAATGCATGTGGGGGGAAAACAAAGCTACAAATATTATTTCTAAACGTAAAAAGATGGTGATACAGCAGGTAATAATTTAATTAAATAATTCAAGGGCACAAACAAATTGTTCCAAAGATAAATAAACATGATTTCTTTGTTTGGTTGGTTTTGGTGGGGGGTTTTTGGAGGAATAAGTTGTTTTTTTTTTTTAACTGGGGTGAAATGCTAGAATGCTAGTGTCTTGAACTGGGCAAAGAGTTTCCACCTGGCTACCACAGAGTTGAAAGCAGTAATTAATAGCAAATGCATTTGATATCACATTTCATTCTGATCAAAATATTTGAGATAACAAGAAAGGGAAAAAACCTGTATAGATACAACTTGTATAAGACAAGAAAATAACTATAATCATATGCAACTGAAAAAGAAAATGCATTAACTACTTTGCAGACACAAAGAGGTCAGAAGGATTCATACACAATACAGTCATTTAAGTCAGAACAGAACATCTTTGCTGCTACGGGTGAAAAGCATCAAGGAAATCTTATTCCTTTTGCAGCAGAAATAATGATAAGGGCAAAGAGGAAGAGAAAGACTAAAAATGATGTTTAAGGGAAACAAATCCACACACACAAAGATGCACATGCACACACACACATAACTTTTAACTTATATTCTACAGACATACCAAGACTCCCTACTTGAGAGCACGGAGGCGGAAAGGGAGCTTGGTGTCATTATTGACTCCAAGATGAACATGGGCCTACAATGCGAGGTCATGGTTGGCAGGGCTAACCGGACCTGGTCGTGCATCCACAGGTGCGTCTCGAGTAGAGCCAGGGAGGGGATCCTCCCCCTCTATGCGACGCTGGCCAGGCCGCAGCTGGAGTATTGTGTCCAGTTCTGGGCGCCCCATTTCAGGAGGGATGTGGACCACATGGAGAGGGTCCACAGGAGGGCCACCCGCATGATCCGGGGACAACAGGGCAGACCCTCCAGTGAGAGACTGCGGGACCTGAACCTATTCAGCCTCCACAAGAGAAGGCTGAGGGGGGACCTGGTGACCCTCTATAAACTCACTAGGGGGAACCAGAAGGGTTTGGGGGAGACGCTGTTTCCCCTAGCCCCCGCTGGCATAACAAGGAGTAATGGGCACAAGTTGGTGGAGAGGAGGTACAGATTGGACATCCGAAAAAACTACTTCACAGTTAGGGCGGCTAGGAGCTGGAACCAACTTCCAAGGGAGGTGGTGCTGGCCCCTACCCTGGGGGTCTTTAAGAAGAGGCTGGATGCCTCCCTGGCTGGACTCATTTGAGTCCCGTTTTTGTTTTTAGGGTTTTTTGTTGTTCTCCCGCCCTGGCGGGGGGTCGGGCTGGAAGATCTATTAGGTCCCTTCCGACCCTAAAACTATGAAACTATGAAATCTATGAAAATCATCATGTATATATGTGTGTGCATTTGTACACACACACACACACACACACACACACACACACGACAAAGGAAAACAAGAATTAAAAAACAAAATATTTGCTTCTGTTGAACTGAGCTAATTAGAAAATTATGTTCCTAAATGAGGATAGAAGGGAAGATATTAAGGCTGAACAACCTCTAAGAGATAGACTCCTAGAAAGAAAGGCTCTAGCAAGAAAGGAAATGCTGTAAGAAAAGAAATGCTATCTATGACACAGAAAGTAGAATCACAGGCAGTCAGAAAAGCTAACAGGTGGACATGAAAGCATATCAAGCTTGATTCACCGCACATTAAAAACACCCTGACTTTTTCTATTAATTTCAATAGTCTTTAGCTCATGCTCATAGAAAATCTGGGCATCCCATGGGGAGGTAACGCTATAAATAGGTAAGAAAGAGAACCAAGAAGAAAAAGCTAAATCAGGGAGAGGTAATGCAGGAGAGATTTAAACTTAATTTAGGAGGAGATGAAAGATGTGACATCATTAAAGATTCCCATTGTCTGCCTCATGCATACTTGTAGTAGTAGCAGTATCTCTGTATCCCTTTGCAAGAGCAGCAAATAACAGGCCCATGTACACACTGCTAATGGGATTTCATCTTTTGAAAAGGCAGGTGGTGTCAAGATGCGTACATGATACAACTTAAGATCTAGTAATGGCACACTACCATAGAGTTGGAGCCCGGAGGTATCTTGGCCTTGTTAGAGAATCTTATCTCTCTCGATAAAGGTGAAGATGAATTACTAGGATTCACTCAAGGGGGCCTGACATTCACATTCTACTACCGTTTTTGATTAGCTGTGCTACACTATAGAAATATATGAAATTATATAAAACCATTGGCTAAAAAATCACCCGTTAGTCTTTTCACAGAATTTATAGTTGTGTGAAACGTTGGTCAAAAATTATTTGCCTAATGATTTGAGCAACTATATATGCAATTAAATGCAACTAAAGAGCCACTGAATAGGATAGGCAATACATATTATTTGACCAGTTTAATTAAAATAAGTCCATTTCTCAGCAAGTTTGAAGAGAGCCTAGGGTTTTAATAGGTGGATTCTGGATTTTATGAGGGTGTAATTTACCGTATTAATGAAGTTTCATAATGTTATGTTCTACAGATAAGCCAAGTTGATCAAATTTATTCTAATGATGTGTCCTTTAAGTTCCAGATGGGCCTATGACTCCCTTGCGTGATAAACAGTGTAATAAAGTGCCATCTTGTCTTAATACAGTCATTTTTTCTACTCTTTTGTTCAGTGGGTGCAGTGATGTCTTAGAACAAATAATATAGGGAAAGCATAGGAGAGGGCAATGGGTGGGATAAATAGTTGCAGCTGTTTTGTTCTAATTTTGTTGTGTGTATTCATACATTTTCTTTCCTTTTGAGCTAACAAAACACTGAACACAAACATCACAAAAGGTCACTTTGATGTGGAAACATCAAAATCCCCCAGTGCCTCTCCAAACTGGTTTACACATTTGTAGTTTGAAATGTTAAACAAACTGTGAGAATGTATTAAAAGATTTCTCCTAATGAAAATACATCCACATACATATTTGTGCCATTCTCATCTCTTCAAGAGGCAGGGAAAATCAGATCTTAATAAATATGACACACTAGTTCATAGAGTACTGGTCCATTTAGCATTTCAAGACAAGAAGATTCTTTAATTGAATGCTGCTTAATGAACCTTTAATTTACTTTTCATTCTGCCAGCACTGAGCAGCGTAAAAAGGCAAAATCTGAAGTCAGAGTATCTAATTAGAGTCGTCATATGTCATAATGTCCTACTATATAAATCCATATGCTGCTTTTCACAGGAATGCATAGAAATATTGAATAATTGTGGATAAAATTCCTCCAGTGATTAACAGAGTACCACTCATTCACCCCCCTATAGTGATATATATATATATAGTGGGGGGGGGGGTGTGTGTGTGTGTATACACACACACATAACCCAGATCTTAAACTTCTGATGAGAATGGCTTGTGCCACCGTGACCTGGAAATCTGTTCTCACTAATCAGCTGAGGACTCTCCCTTGGTATAAGGGAATCACCAGCTGGTGATAGTCAGGATAGTCAGCTGTAAATAAACTGCTCCCTGCCCTTTTCTAGTTTACAGGATACATCAAGAATACAGTATAAAACATATCTATACACACATGCTAACACACATAATAGACAGATCAATGGGTATTCGGAGTGAGAAAGAGAAATATAAAATATAAATATCCGCCTCCAGACAGCTAATGTACACATTTGCATATACTAATATGTAAAACCAGATAGCATTGTTCAAAAATTAGTAGAGTCAATAATAAAGCTGTTTCATGAAGTGCAAAAACTTCATCATTCTGGTTCTGAACAGGGTCACATTAGCAGTGTTGCCAAAGTTCATAACACTCCAACTATGCCTGTAGATGTCATGGCCTTGAGGCCTTTGTAACTTATGCCAGAGGTCAAACTGAGTGCCTGTCTCTGAGAGGGAAAGCAGTGGGTAACTTTAAGGCCAAATATGTTACTCTCTCCCACTCTGGGGCAGGAAGAAATGAAAATATGGCCCCTAACATCTCAATGATTGATTTCTCCACGTGATTTGCATAGTTAAAAAATTATTTCATAATAATGCTCAATAGCAGTAAGTAAAAGCATGAATTCCCAGCATTCAAATGACAACAACATACAGCAGCGATTCCCAAAGGGTGTGCCACAACACACTAGTGAGCTCTGAGTGTGACAGAAGTGTGCTGCAAAATCCCTGTGTATGAGGAAGTAAATGCTGCCTCTGCTGCGAGCAGGTGGGCAGGTAGGCAGATGCACAGAAAAAGAGCAGCCTTGCCTGGGTCAGGGATGCCAGGGGGCTGGAACTAAACTGGAGACAGGGCCTGGCACTCAGAGAATGAAACAGAGCCAGGGGCCTGAAGAGCAAAACCAAGGCAAGGGGCTGAGGCTGAGAAAGCTGGGCCAGAACAAGTGGGCCGTGGCTGAATGCCTACAGCCCAAGTAATGGTGGGCTAAAGCCAAGAGGGTTGAGACTACACAGGAAGGTAAATGTCAATGGAGTAACACCTGCACAACATGGGCATGATGTAGGGGTGGATGGAGGCCATGATTTTAGCCCTTAAGGCAATTAGGACCAGAGAGGTCTGATCCCCAGGTAGAAAGCTGGCATCCAGAGGGCATGGACCCCCACAGGGAAACCAGTGTTGAGGGCAGTCAGAGCCCCAGAGAGCAGTACTGTAGCAAGGGGGAGGGGGGGGCGAGTGGGGTGACTGCCCTGGGTGGCAAAGCAAAGGGGCAACAACAGGTGCTGCCCAGATGAGGCAGGGTGCGGGATGGAGCCACGAGTGGCTCATTTTGGGGCAGACAGGGGGATGGAGGGAGGGAAGATCCTGCTTCTGTGTGCACTCCCAGGCAAGCATGGCAGGGTGGTGTCTGCCCCCGGATCTGTGCACAGGGCGAGGGTGGGCTGCTGCTATGGGCTTGCCCTGGGCACCAAACTTCCTTGTTACAGTACTGCCAGAGAAACTGTGGACTGCAGGGTTAGAGACTGTGACCAAGGGATTATGGGAGGCAGGAGCGGAGCCCCAAACCAACAGCAAGCTGAACCCAAAGAGGGACAGGATACATAGAGTACCCAGAACTCACCAGCCCTTGAGGACAGGCTTCCCTCTGTCAAGGCATGGCAGTGAGACAGCAGGCTGAGACCCTAAGTGCCTAGAGTGAGAGCAGGGCAGGGCCAAGGCAGCCACCTTCTTGCTGGAGAGGTAGTGCCCCTGCCAACTTTCAGTGGCACCAGCTAGATCAGTGGTTCTCAACTTTTTTAGCCACAAGCCCCTCTTCACATCTTTTCTGAATTTAGACCCATCTCAGTGACTTTCAATTGGAGTGTTGCAAAATTCAGAAAAGTTATGGAAAGGTGCCTTGAGGCTAAAAAGGTTGAAAACCTCTAGTATAGAGACTAGTCCTTTGGTTAAAGAAAGATGTATTTGATATCACTTTTAATAGTACACCTCAGTACTGGTCTGGTTTCCTGTGGCAGAGGAATGGAATATGTTACAATTTGAATACACACACCTTACTTTTTTGGGAGTACAAGTGAAGCTCCTGCCAATTCGAATTCAGAAAAAAAGCCCCAGGTATCAGAAGTTTGGAAAACACTGGTATATAGGCTGATAGCAATGCTACATTTAAATAAATAAATCTATGCCCTACAAATCTAAGTAATCTCATTACTAAATCTACAATGTAATGTCATTCTCTAATACACCCACATACCTTTAACAGATGTCAAATACTTCCAATTTCCTTTCTCCCCCTCTTATTCAGGCTCTCAGAACTGCTCAGTTATTACAAAGCACTCTCCTTATCTGAAATAATGTTACAGTACATTATTTTGGCAAATGAGATATTTGACATACCCTTATTGAGTATACCATTCTCGTGTCAATCACCCTGTGCAAAAGAAAGATGGCAATGACCAGAAAGTTGGAGGGAGTGGATTATATAACATTATTATAATTTAGTTCATTCTCTGGGATTTTTCATGATACCTATACCGCTACTGAACATTACTACTAAAACCCAACTGTGCTTAAACTAAAGTAACTCACATACCAGATCCTACTGTAACTATCAAATGTATATGCCAAATGGTATATGCCAAATGCATTGTCAAGGCTGAGAAAGCTATCTCAACAGCATGATTATGTCCCTCATGTGGATATTTATTTATATATATATTATTGTAAAATGATAAAAATACTCTGATTATATTAAAATTGGAGTTAAAAGTTAAAATGCACAATTTAAGATGTAGCTCAGGAGGTTAAAATGTTTCAGTTTAAAGTTATTTTTCTATGGAAAAATATGTTTTGGGGGTTTTCTACACCCTCAAAATTCTGATGAAAATTACATGAATTATATTACATTTTGCAAAAATTCCCAAACTGCTGGACTGACTTCATTAAATGAGAACCTCAGGTTTTATATAAAGTAAGTTTCTTCTCCTCCTGATTGAAGGGACAACCTTAATAATATGAATTCTCAAGACTCAAAAACTAAAAATACAGTGAAAACCATCAAATGCATGCTTTTTTAATAAAGGCCATTACTTCTAAGTTGTTCTTGAATTGTGCAGGTCCTAGCATTTAGGCTTTTGAATAACTGTGTCTGATAAATATAGAGTGGTTAAACCTAACAAACAAGAATCCTACCCCTCAAATACAAAAAGGAACAGAGAGGCATAATGTTTCAAGGAGACAATTACTTTCATAAACTATATGTTTAAGTGAATACACTGTATATTCAGTAATAGAAGTAAGCCATATGCCGAAAGAGTCACTGGACTTGCTTCAATAGTGAAGTCGAGCAATGCTATATGATTAGAAAGCCTTGGCAGTTCAAAAGACCTTAAAGCCAAGTCCAGTGGTTAAAAAATGAATTTTTAATGATATTTTTACCATCTGGGAAATTTGCTTTGAGTACTGAATGGGCTCAATAAATTAAATATTGTTTTTAGAAAAGTCTACTTACCTACAGCATATCTAACTGTTATTTATTTATATTATGTATGCAGGTAATTTATTTATATTTATGAAGACAGGTAGAAGGCTATGATCAAAAAGTAGTAAATGCTTATTTTAATATTCTTTGGGTGTATCCATCCCCTCATATTTAGGGGTGTGTAATGTGTATATCATAGAAAACACTGATATACATTGATGATTTTTAATCCAAAAGTTAAAAGTTCTTAAAGTCTGTGTTTGTATGGCAATATAATTACATTTTAACATAAGGCTGCATAGCAGAAAAACATTCAGCATGAAATCAAATCAAATCATGTAATGCCGTTTGGATTGAACCTTTATGTCCAAAGGAAAGTAACCATGAATGACTACATCTCCTAGCTACCACCAGAAATGCATACACAGCCATGCAATGTACTTGTCCACGGATGGCCATATTCCAGTCCCTTTGAGGTCAGCGACAAAATAGGACAGAATCCTAGGAAGATGGCCTAAGCAAGACCAACATTAGCATTTTCAGTGTTATGGGCAGGGCAGTAATGAGGGCTGGTAGGGGAAGAGTGCAAAGCTGCTGCTGCTTGGGGACCCACCTCCTCCTGGCATCAGCTCTAGCTTGGTACCTGGGGCTCATGCCCAGCTCACTTCCCTCTAGTTATATTACTGCACAAGACACTTAGGACCTTGTTACATGGTATTTTTGGGTGGCTCCTGGAGCTCTTAGCCCCTGGACTGTCTGCACATTAATACCTGAAACTAGTTTTAAACTCTTGTTAGGTGACTCAAAGTTACGCCACTCCAAGGCAGAATTATCTCTGGTCCATGTTACCCAGCTTATGTGACACTAAAGTATAGCCTAGAGTGACTACACCTTAGTGTAAACACCCCACCCAGCCTTGAGCTAGCACTAACACCAACCAACATTTCTGTGGCTCACAGTAGAAGGTGTAACAAGGCTCTTTTTCTGTCTCCTTTAGACATTTAATCAGACCTACTGGTGCCAGCTCTACAGAAAGCCTTTCTGCCACCCAAAGTTGCCTGACACGTGCACCGCGCTGTTCGAACACATCCCAGCCAGTGTTGCTACTCTTCTGTTAGCAGCCAGGAAACCAACCATTCTTGTCAATTTCGAGGCCATTAATAGGGGCATAAGTTGCTTTGAGTAACAAGATAAAGCATCTTAATGAGGTGTGAACAGCTGGGCACACTGTTCCCTCATGATTTACCTGGAATGGTTAATTTAAATGATACTTTTGATAATGAAATCAATGGCATATTTCAAATGGCTAAAGCCATTTGACCAATTTAAATGGCTCTGTTTCCGATGTGTATTTTAAGTGGTTTATATTGCATATCTAAAATCCTATATTTTCTGATCCATTAGAAATCATTTGCCTCTGCAAAGGCCTGTTTGGCTACTGAAGTACATCCTTCTTCTATACCTGGCAGTTGCTTCTCCTGCTGCTTTTCCCCATATCAGTGACCGAGTGGGTATCATCCAATCAACACACAAGTATCAGCGCCGGCATTCTGAATGCACCTATGTGGAGAGTGTCTCCCCTGATTTTGTTCAAATATCTCTTCTTTCTCCTGTGGACTGAACTATAGGAGTTGTTGCAAAACCAGACTTTGCCTCTAAATAAAATTGATTGCTTTTTCTTTCTTTCTTTCTTTTTTTTTTTTTTTTTGAGAGAAAGGGAGAGAGATCAGTTTTCACTTGAAAAAAGCAATTTCTTCACAACTGAAATACTTCACAGCAATGTGTCATTTTGATGAAATTTGTAAGGGTAAGAGTTGACATATATTTTAGATTACTTTTATTTCAACTTTCACATTAAATTATACTGAATATTTTAATATAAAACTTGGTAGGAAACAATTTGACATTACTAAACTGAAATGTTCCAATGATTCCACACCACCATTTTTCACTAGGTGTATTACATGGGAATTTTCAGATTTTTATTGCAATTTGTAATGTTTTATGTAAAGGATTAATTTTTTATTTTAAATAATTCTCTACATATCATATTTGTATATAATTCATATTTCTATATTTTATAAACATTTCTGAAAGATATTTTATCTACATATACTAGTTTCAGAAATCCCCAAAGAATGAACATTCTAGGTTATGAAATGCTCTAGCCCTGGTGGGGATGCTGTTATGCTGACCAGCCACTTTCTTTTCAAATCTGTCCTCCTGTCTGTTCTGAAAGAGTCTGGAATTGAAGTGCTTTTAAATTGGGAAACTTACTACATGTGGGTACTCAGGATTTTTTCCTTCTGTAAATAAACTTCAGGCAACTAACAGCTACACACCCTTTCTTCAAAACAGTAAGGCTCAATGAAACAGATGTGTAGCAAACTACTTTAGCAAGCTTTTTGATCTGGCTTGGGGCGGGTTGGGGGAGGGGGGCACCACTAGAAAGGGAGCAGGGGGAAAAGGGGGAATGAAATCTTTCCTACCTCTTCTCTCTACACAGGGGAGGCAGGTGGATATTGCTGTTCCTGCTGCTGTTGTAGCAGCATTGGCTGGGTTGGCAGCAGCCACATGATGTGCATTTCCTGGAAACTTCCCCTGGTGCCCACTTAGTTACACTACTGGTAACAAATGTCCCATGCTGATGTTACACTTAACACTTGATCAACTAGTTAATCTGAACTTCGGCACAGCTTTTGTCAAGTTCCTGCACTACCTTCACATAAACAAACTAGAGAAATGCAGGCTGGACAAGACTACTAGGAGGTGGATAGATACTTGGTTCAATAGCTGTAAGCAAAAAGTAATTATTAATGAGCAGGGATCCTGGTTTTCTCTGATAAAAACATCCTCAATTTTTGGATTAAAAAAAGTAACCCAAAACCCACATTTTTTCCATGATCAAAATGAAACACCACTAATATGTATCTATATATTAGAGAGGTTTCATTTTGATCATGGAAAAAATGTGGATTTTGGGTTACTTTTTTAATCCAAAAATTGAGGATGTTTTTATCAGAGAAAACCAGATCCCAGTTAATGAGTCCATGTCAGAACTCAGTAATGGCTGAAGGTTTTGAATGGAGTCCCAACAGGAGTGTGTCCTGTGCCTGGTGCTATTCAGGCAGGCAGCAAAGATGATCAAGGGCTTGGAAGGCAAGTCATATGAGGAAAGGCTGGAAGGACCTCGGCATGTTCAGTTTGCAGAAAAGGCAAGGAAGAGGGCACCAGTCACCAAATACTTAAAGGGCTGCCATAAAGAAGAGGGAAAGCACCTTTTCTCTCCTCCTACAGAGAAAAGGACACAGACCAATGACTTAAAGTTGCAGCAAAGTAAATTTAGATTGTATATCTGGAAAAACTTCTTCACTGTGTGAATTTTGAGGTAGTGGAATAGAGACTGACTAGGGAAGTTGTGGGCTTTGCATCACTGGAGGTGTTCAAGAAGAGGTTGGACAGCGAGCAGTTGGGGATGATCTAGGCATAGCTATGCCTCTTTTCTACTAAGGATATTTCCTATGCTTCTGGGCCTTTCTGGTTGCTCCCATCTCCCCTGTCCCTCCTCCTACCCCCCCCAAAGTTTTTTCTGCTATAATTGTCAAGGTGTTTTAAGCCTCTCCATTGGTATAAGGCTGGGGACTTGAACTGAGGTTAGCTGATTTTCCTGCTAGGAGCAAAGCCAGAGGTTCCTGTCTAAAGGGTCTTGCCCCTCCACTCAGGGCCAGACCAATCATCATATTTGGTGTCAGGAAGGAATTTTATTCCATGGTCAGATTAGTATGTACTGGCAATAGGGGGATGTTAGGTCTATTTTGTGTCAGGGTTGAGGGTAGTTTTATGTAGAGTTTAGATTATGGTTGGGAGGGGTGATTTTGATAGGGATGATCCTGCCTCTGGTAGAAGGGTGGACTAAATGACCTCTGGAGGTCCCTTCCAGCCCTACTTTTCTATGAATCTAATCACATCTTAAGTAGTAAACCAGCCAAACAATTCAAGCAATTAATGGCACAATAAAATTTGAAATAAGTCACAAAGTTATCACAAAAAATACATAATCCCTGATCCCACAATCGCCCCTCCTGCCATGCTTGCATGCATATGTGGCATGGCAGGTGGCCTGATAGTTGAAGTCACAGCTCAGATCCCATTATGCCTTTAATTGAATGTCTGCCAGAGGCCAAATGCAATGAAACAGAGTTTCAACAAAGACTGCCCATTTTACTACTTTAATCTGGATATTTAATCCTAATTGCCCAAATGTAACACAAGGTAACAATGCTGAGACTTCATACGGGGACCCCATACCAGTTTAACTTACTATTCAGAGGAAGGTCTGTTACATTATTATAGGACTTAAATTACTGGAACAGCATTGCCCTGTTCTAGTGCAGGGCTATATTTTATGGGTATTTCTTTTGCAGTCATCTTCCCAATGAGTGACAGAAACACTCCAACTCTATTTCAACAACCTTAGCTAGAAAAGACGGGCCAGTTGTCAGCTACATCTGTGTGGGGAAAAAAAAAACAATTAGCAACATGACTGGAGTAGTGATGCCTTAGGCATTTACTTCCAAATGAAGAGAGTTTATTAGTGTAGCTAGGCAGGCGTATTTAGCTGTTGCATTTCTACTCAGTTGAGAATTATGTCAGGTGAATTGGGAAGTAAAGAGCCAGCATCACTACAACAACCCTGAGTCTTACTTCGATGGTGAGATCATTTCCTGTGTCATGGGATTATTTACAATAATACATCCAAAAAAGGTGCTTCACGTGGAAAAATGACGTTATCAGTAGAACTAATTGTGAGTTTTCTAATATTCATTTTTTCAGGTTGCTGTTGCTGGAAAATGACAGTTCTTTCACATAAAAATTTGTTGTGGAAACAGAAGATCAGTGTCTCCTTGATGCAAAGGATATTAAATTATTCACACTAAGGGGAACAGCTCCAACAGGTCAGACTGGAAGATACCATTTTTAAGATCCTTCCCTGCCTGATTCTCTATCTGGGTCAATGAATACTTAATAAATCCAAGCAATGCCTTACTCAGAGCAGGAACCTGAGCCTAGAGTTCACTTCATCAAGCTCATGGGAATGTCATATAAACATCCATACAGACAGAGAACCTGCCTGCCTGTCTTACCTCCATCCTGTGGGTTTTACTGTACTATATTAGGATCAAGTCTACCATACTCAGTTTCATTGGCTGATTTTAAACATAGTAGCTCTTGGTTACTACAAATTGCAAAAATCCCAATATAGCTTGTATAGGAATTTTACCCAGCATGATGGCATTTTCTAGGGTGGCACCATACAAGCCATGCAATTGTAAAACAGTGGTTGCCCGATGCTATATCATAATTCTTTTAGATACACAAATTCTTCTCCAATTTGTTTTAATGTTAATGCACACTGTACAGGCAGCAAACAGAAATTTTCCACAATCTGGACAAAATGTCTGAAATGATACCTTAGCCTCTTTGGAGAGAAAATCAACATATTTACCTGAAGGGAATTAATAAACAGACCTCAATTACTTTTTGTTCCCAGTTTATCAGAAAGCTACAAGAATTAAAGTGGAAATTCACACTACCAAAAATATACAGTTAAAGGTTGGAAGATTATTATTTGAAAGGTCACATTATCTTAACAAAGTGCCACTTTTTGACAACATAGCATTGATATTGAAGTAATATACCCCATTTAAGAGAAAATACTCTACAAGATCCATGCCCTCTGCACTCTAAACAAAGACATTAATAATTTTCCTAAAAGGTCACACACATAATGTGTTATTTAAAACAAGCATTCACCAATGGCGAATATCACCGTATGAGGAGACAGACATCAGAAATGGGGTCTCTGACTGTTCTTCTAAAATGCCACAATCTTGCGCGTCTCCCAGTGGAATACAACTTATTAAAATTAAAAAGTCAGCTTCCCTTTAGACCACACATTTCTATGCCGTTGGTGCCAAAGGCCAAAATCCTACCCAATAGGTACACACAATCTCTGAAATTGGCTGTTAACTCTAAAAAACAAAACAAAACATGAATTCCTGCCTTAGGCCTCTACAATCCTATGCTATATACAGAACTATTTCCCATTTTTTCACCAGTTTGTTTTCCTAACATATTTTGTTCTATAGCTGGGGTGTCAAATGCATGACCTAATCCACCCTAAAAGAAGAGGTAAATTTGACATCCCTGGTTTATGGCCTCTGTCTCTTTTTAGCATACCTGAAAGAAAGTGACACCTTCACTTTTTAAGTGTTATTAAGGTTGGGTATAAAAAAAAGTGGACACACTGGTAATAATGTACCACCAATTGCCTTCCTGTTCTGTTCTGAATATGAAAGTCTGAATGCTAGTCTAAAGTTAGGAATGTTAAGTAAGGAATCATCGATGTGGAAGAGTTCATGGGAACTCTTCCATAACAACAGAATACCCAGGATATTACTTAATGTGTCACTGAGATGATGATAGTCAGATAATAACACATGAGAAATGTAATGCGGCCTAAAACACTAATCTATTAGACTCTATTAGAGTCCCTTTTAAAACCCTTATGACATAGAAGCTAGTATGCTAGCTAGGAGTAGGACCATATTTAAAGGTTATTAAGAGAACAAAAATCAAGAAAACAATAAAGTTCAGATCTGAGAGGCGCACCTTTTTAATGCACTGACATACTTGTATAAAAAAATATGAAAACTTGACATGGAGAGAATAAATTCACTACAGATACAGACAAAGAACACCCATATGGAGGCACTATGGAAAAACAGGGTCAAGAAAACAGTTTTTAAATATTCATTCATTATTTTTTTAATCTTAATGTTTCAAGCATTTTCTATTTGTTACAGTTGTTTAACAGCAAACAAACAAACCGACCAGATTATTACGAACGATCAGATTCTCAAGGGAACACAAATTCCAATTTAGCCAGAAAATACCGTTTTCATCCAAGTAGTTTATTAAAATGATACTCCCTTGATTACTTTCTTTATCTAAGCTTATTGGGATGCTTCTATTTGCATTTTAATGAAGGTCTCTAGGAGAAAGAGCCTTAATAGTTATACAGAAATATTACTTTGGTGATATAGTACTACTTATGTGATTATACCAAAAAACAAAACAAAACCCCACCCTTCAAAAACCCACCCACAAAAAATTAAATTAGTTTTCAGTGAGAAAATATGTGGATTTTATATAATCTGGCATTAACTATAATGGCTTCCCCTTGACCCATGATGAAGACCACAGGGCCCAACCCAAAACACAGCAGAGAATCTAGGGTGTCCAGAGCATCTTGCGTGGAGATGCTATGCTCTTTCCTATCCCTATTAGGCCCATACTACAGAAAATATCATGTGGCCATGGATACTTTATGAGTGCTTCTCCTTCTCCCTCCCACCACACATTCCCCTCCACTGTAAAATGACAGCCACAATCAGAGTGGAGGTTGTGTGGAAAACATAATTTATCCCAAGCCTTGCTATATATTTGGGGGGATATCTACAGGATAGAAAGAAAATTACATATTTTTCCCTTAACCATTCAATCCTCTCTTCTCTCACCCAGACCTCACCCACTCTCCCCACCAAATGTGCAAAGTTTATGCAAAGTCCCCCCTGTTTGGTTTAGTGGAGGTTGGAACAGTGCCACAGAGTTTGATGGGCCCCCATTTCTACAGAAGTGGGACACGGTTCGTGAAAGCAGATCTCAGGAATGGGCATTTCCCTTCCTCCCAAACAACAAGGGCACCCCAGCGCACCCCCTGGAATGACAAGGAACAATGGCCATAAGCTACTAGAGAGAAGGTTTAGGCTGGATAGTAGGACAAAGTTCTTCATGGTCAGGGTTGCCAGAATCTGGAATGGGCTTCCAAGGGAGGTGGCGCTTGCCCCATTGTGGGGGTCTTCAAGAGGAGACTGGATAGGTACCTGGCTGGGATCACATGACCCCAGGGTTGGTAACACTTTTCTTGCCTGCCCGGGGCACGGGGTCAGACTACATTGCCCACTGAGGTCCCTTCTGACTCTAGGAATCTATGAACCACAAATTAATAAAATTAAAAAGAAGCATGTTTGTATAGGCATAGTGGCCTTGTCAGTGAAGCAGGATTGCAACAGACCTGAGTTCTAGTTTTCTCGGTCCCACTAAACTTTCTACATTCGTGAGCATATCAAGGACTTAATTTCAAAAAATTACTTCTAATTATAAGTGACCAGCTTCAGACATAAAAAATTAGACCATATTCCACTGATTAGTTTTCAAAGTGGGTACTTAGGTATCTAGGACTAATCCTATTGTACCTTACTCAAAAAAAATTACTAAAAAGGCAGGTGGATCTTCCTCTTCCTTGAAGATTTGTGCAATTTAGTCTTAAGGTTAAGATGAAGGCACACTGGAGCAGTGATAGTTTTTTAGGATGGAAACAGTTCTGGCCTCTAGTGTCTGATTATCAGAAGTGCTGGGCATTCTCAGCTTTCGATGATTTTTTAGACTTTAATTGGAACAGCGGACTATTAATACCTCTCAAAGTCAAGCCTTAGGTCCAGTTTACCAAAGAGCTTATGCACTGTAATGTTGAGAATTGCAGCATCCTAACTTTTTCGGTACCTGTCCCCATAGCTGAAGCCACAGATCTGAATTAGGCATTTAGGCTCCCTACATTATGTACAGGATAGTTAGGGCCATAATAAAGGGAGCCTCAAAAGCCAGTGTGCGGAATAGGAAGCCACCTGACTTATCCAACAGAACTATTGAGAGGTCTTAAATCTTGCCCCTGTGAGATTCTGGGAGTTAAGTGGGTTTTTTCAAGATAACATTGGAAGACAAGGAGATATTCTCCATTTTATACCACAATGCCACAGTAAAACACTCACATAAGTTGTGGAATACCCAGGTTCAGTTGCAAATTTGGACTGAGGCACCTGAATCCTACATAAAGGCTGACTTTAGGGGCATTTTTACATGTGCTATGGGGCGCGGCACTGGTCGCTTTACTTAGCAAGTCGCACTAATTAAAAGCACCCACGCATCACGTGTATCAGCGTCCCCGCACTGAAAAAATGGCAGCGGGGCACTTTGAATGAAAGTTCATCAAACGTGTTTTATTTCAAAGTGTCCCACAACTTTTTTTTTCAGGGCAGAGACGTGCAGGAACACTGATACACTTGATGTGGAAGACTGCCACGGCTCATCAATTTTCCTTCTCCAGCAGACTTGATTAATCCAGCGTGTCGGAGCACAGAGCGCATTGGATTTCCAGCACGTCCGAGCAGGCTCTGCACATGTGTATAGAAGCCTTAGGTGCCTAAATCCTTTTGTTGTTCTAGGATGAAGTTTCTAAAACTGAACCTGCAAAATTAAGGCAATTTTCAACAGTCTTGACCTCAGTGGCACAGCATTTATATTTTCTGTGTGAAATGACCTAGTGGTACTTACCAGACAGGGGTGGCATCTAGTTGATTAAACGTTATGTGAAACTATGAGATCATGAGAAAAAAAAGGGACTATGGAACCAAAAATGTTATATAGTATTCCTCTAAAGGGATTTAAACCTCAGAGATCTGCTACTAGTAATATAAATCCATTCCTTTAATAAACAAATTATGTGTGATACTGATTCTTGCCAAATTAACAGTTCTTTTTATTTTGCAGCACACCTTTTTACAGCAAACACTTTTTAATTTCATGCTTCCTTAACTTTACTATTGCTAATTTTACTCATTTAATTCTATCTACCAATTTTGTACTATTTCTTGTGAAAACTGGAAGAGCTCTAAAGTTTTCAAACAGTGTTGTTGCAAACACTTACTAATAAAGTATACATATTTGCCCAATGGGTTTATAACCCTCCACAAGTCTTCTCAGATCCCACCACATTACATGTATATTTAAATAAAGCCTGGTCAAAATCTGTTACAATTAAAATGGAAGCAAACAATTGTATCATGAACAATCAAAAGGAATCTGCTACCAAATTAAATGAAGTTTTCGGAAGGATTCCCATTGACTTCACTGGGTTCTGAATCAAAAGCAGTTAATCTTGACTAAGTGTAGAGTTTTGGACTTTTAAACTTTAATCAGTCTTGCTCACACTCCAATGAATAAATTGATTATAGTTAGATAGGCCTGATCCAAACTTCCCACACAGATTTTTCATTGGGAAATGTGCTTTTTCATACATAAAACCTTTATGAAAACATCTGGCACAATAAAAAAAGAAGATTTTCACATTTCCCAAGATATTTTGAATCAACAGTAATGAAAATCATTTCTTTAATTTCAAGAAAATGTTACTTTTGGTAAACAAAACACTTAAAATATTTTGATACACACCAGGAAAATTTATCATAGAAAATGATACAACAATGAAAAATAATAAGCCTGCGAAAAGGGAAAACCTGATTTGCAAAACTTTTCTTCTCATTTATTTACCTGGGTATACTTTTAGCAATGATTTTGGGAGGGGTAGGGGGTTGCTATTACATAGAATAGGATATGTGGTTTGTTTTCAGCTTGCATTCTTGTGTATTATTTCAATAATTTCCCAAACATAAGGGATGCTGCTTATAGGCTACATAATCCACACACGGTCCCATTGGCAAAGAGAAATAAAAGCATTTTTTTTTTAAAGTAACTGAGCACAGTATTATAGGTTTTTCTTATTCAAATGAAATCAGTGACCTTATTTGTGCGAGTAGCTATTCATGTAAGTGTTTTACAGGATGTGAATCTAAGTTGTATTACCTATTCAATATAGACCATTGATTTACCTGCATTTTACAAATACCAAGGAAGATGACATTTAACCATGTTATAAAAAAGTGATCAAAATTAATGCCAAATCAAAACCGCTCTACAACACCGCCTGTTGACAGAGGAGAGCAATCTGAAACCAAGTTTCCAAAATCTTTCAGTGTGATTTTATTACTGTAGTTTCTGTATAGGCAACTACATTTCTTGTTAGCTTTACAATGGTCAAAGTGTACTCTGAGCAAAATCTAATTATAATGATTACATGAGGGACTATTATGAATATGCTGATATGGGAATGTACAGGTTTCAACTTCTTTCCTTATTATTTTAGTGTGCGAATTGAAAGCATTAACATGATTTGGACTTTTTATACCATTATTTAGTGCCAAATTGAAGGGCGAAAAACCCCAGAACCTTATTTCAAATTTAACACCTCAGGGATATTACATCATTATCATAAAGTTGTTTAAAAAAAGTGAGCTCTGTTGAACATTTTGGGAATAAAAAATCCTTTCAGTAATTCATGAAAAGACAAGCCACAAATCATCTGCAAATAATGACATATTTATTGGTAAGCAATCCACAAAAAAGCCAACAATTTAGTAAGCCTAACTGCAAGCCAACTATTTTCTTCTGCTGAACATTTACTCAGATACTATTCCTAGTATACTTGCAAGGCATGTGTGGTTTATGTATGTGATAAGGTGCTGAGTGGCAGTATAGGAGATCTGTGCATTAATGTGCATTAAAGTGGCCAGGAATAAAACAGTTATTTTTAAGGTTTTACATCTAATGGTAGACTGCATTATGGAAAAGGATTTGAAGACAACTGAAAAGATCATTGTTATGTTAAAAAGGGAACAAACTAAGTGCTGATCCATTAGTGTGTCAGAGTTTGCCATCATTTCATCTTTATCATTTCCTAAATTAATGTGAGTATAGAACAGAGCTGTTGTATTTCTTTTGGTCAACCAGTATGATGCAAAGTATTATTAATCAGTTTAATAACTTGCTGCCATTACCACTATTATGCTGTGAACACACTGTGTTTTTGTGTTTGCAACTTTCTTCTGCATTATTTTTAAAAGCTATTCCAGTAAGAACATCTCCTTTCAAATGACCAAACTGGCCATTCAATATAATTTTTCATTTGGTTCCTAATTCCCAATTTGCATTATGCTCTCCACATGCAGTATAGGCTTTCTGCCATACAAACATAAAGGGCTCCATTAATTTGCCTTTCCAGTTCCTTTGTGCCTATATAATGAAAAGAAGGTTACTCACTGCGCTTAAGTTCTTTGCTATTGCATGTTCCCATTCAGGAGAAGCTATGACAGAGCAGGTTGGACATTAAAATATTTTTGTAACAGCACCAACAGAAGAGCTCTCATGCCCTTCCCTGAACTTTTTGAGGGCAAAAGTATAAAAAGGTACACTGGAAACTTCAGTTTCTCTCACTTGCCCTCTGAGAACAAAATTATAATTAGCACTCTGGAGAAGAGGAGAAGGTTGCAGGGAAACATGGATGTGCTTTGATTAGATGTGAATAGCCTTCATTTGTATTTTGAGTGGTCTCCTTACCTTTCACTTATAGGATGGTTTGATAAGCAGCAGTACTGCAATCTGAGGAAGGCAGGACATGGAATCTAATTAAAGTTACCTAGGTACCATTGCTACTTTACCAAAGAGCACTGGTCTCAGGTGTAGGTCTAGAGTGAAACATTTTCTAAATGTATGGAAATAGTTCCTTGCTGTTGCTCCACAAATTGCTAAAATGGGAATATGCGATCTATGTGTGCAAGGCATCTGCCTTTGAATTTGTGGAAGGTAAGGACTGGAGACATCGCCAATGCATCTCCACTTCGTTTTTGCAAAGAAATTGCCTGACTTTTATTATTTTTGTGTATAAGAAATCAAAGTTTTAATTACTTTCTAAACTCTTTGGCCTTACTTAAGTGGAGAGCTGAGGCCCTTTAAACAGCTCTGAAATTAAGTTTACCTTCACCTGAATGCGCATGAGAAAGAATACTGGCAGGTTAACTGATTGGTTGAGATGGAAATCCCTTACCAATCTGGGCAAAAATCTATGATGGAAATGGAGAACTGCCTTGTCCTTTTGGAAAATTGTGAAGGGTGGTTCAAATGGATATCAGTTCTGGTTTGCTTATTCTTCTGGCAGATCTTATGACTCTAATGAATACTGTTTTGAATGGCAGATGCAACTGAGTATATATCTGAAGGCCAAAGGGATTCTTTAATCAGATGAGGAAGAACTAGGTTAAGATCTCTCAGCACAGTTGGTTCTTTGGTAAATAGATATTCACTTGTCACTTCAGAAATCTCAGTACCACCATATGTTTTAGTGGTTAGGGCATACCATTACTAACAAACCTTTACAGCTGATAAGGAGAGATTGGAAATTCTTAGTGGAAGCAAGTATTTAAGTAGAGACCAAGTGAGAGTTGAAGTTGGGACTACATTACTGAATGCCCAAACTCAAAATCATTACTACTTGAGAAAACTAAATAAATAGGTACTTATGAGCTAAAGAGCTGAATGTCCGTTTAACTGGAAATTTGCACTTACATTCTTGATACATAATTTGTATCTATTTTCACATTAGTCAATACTTTGCTCACTTTCGGCCGCTGCATTAAATACTTGTCCTTATTTTCAATGGCCGCATCTACACGTTCATTAATGCGCCTTAGCTATTGCGCATTTAGTTTAGTACTTGCTTAATAAAGTACTAACTACATGCACAGTAACTACAATTACTGTACAGTAGTGCTGGCACACAGTTATTTTGTGATGCTAACTGTACATTAGCCTAATAACACTGCACCATTTTTAACAGCCATGCCGCTGCACACTGTTAAGAGCAGACATCCTGGTTTTCTCTGATTAAAAAAATTCCCAACTTTTGAATTAAAAGAAAGTAACCCCAAGTCCACATTTTTCCGTGATTAAAATGAAACGTCACTAATATATATATATGTGTGTATATGTATGTATATGTGTGTATGTGTGTGTGTGTGTGTGTGTGTGTGTGTAGTGATGTTTCATTTTAATCACAGAAAATTGTGGATTCTGGGTTACTTTTTTTTAATATGAAAGTTGTGGATTTTTTTTTTTCCAGAGAAACCCAGGATCCCTGGTTATTAAGCTAAGCATCTCGTGTAGACGTGCACAATGTCTACTTATTTTCAAACATTTTTTTAAAAGCTGAATTGGTGATGAATTTCACAACTCTTATGGGCACATTTAGCTCATAATCCTGATTTGACCATCCAGAGTCCCCTTTAACACAACAGACCTAGAGACATGTTTAAATTACTTGATATGGAAAAATGGAGAATAAGGCCGCCCATGGGTAAACTCCATTAGTAGTCCCATTGACTCCCATGTGGCTCCATAAGGACACAGGGATCCATATGAGCAAAGTGCATTATGGAATTGGAGCTGAAAAGGTTCTGAGACCGGATTCTGGTGCTGCTCGTAGGTGCATGTTGGTGCTTCTGCTGCAGAGGTGGAGCTAATTGGGGGGGAAAAAATCCTACAAATTATTTATTAGAATTGGTGGTTTTGTTGCAATTGAAACATTGGGAGGGGGAGAGTTTACTTTTAAAAATGTTCTCTGAACACATTCTCCCAGGCAGCCAAAACTTGCTTGGGCTTCTTCCCAGCTTCATATGAGCAGCTTTCCACCTGTTGGTTCATTGGCAATACAACCAGCAAGCTGATGGGGTGCAAGGACTCCCAGGCTCTTCAGCGATTCAAATTCCCAGAGTTTCTAGGGTACATAACTCTGAGGCAACCCTTCAAGCAGACTTTCTGTAAGTCAGGAGCCCCAGGGCTTCTGATATTGGGGCAACATACTGGCCTACAGTCCCTTTGGTGGAGGTTTTTGGTTCTCATTCTAAATCTCAGACCCCCATCTCCACATTACACTTAAAATGTGATTAAACAATTTATCACAACTTAAATTTTAACCCAGCCACACGTTCAATCAATTAATGGAGGAATAAAAGAAGGAACAAGCCATGAAGATATTACAAAAAATGTGTAATAACTTTGTGGCTTGGTCTTATCATGTCATTAATTGAATGTGTGGCCAAGTGCTCACCTGTGACTGGGTGCCCCATCGCTGATGGGACTCCTAGTCACAAGGGTACACCATGTGCTGCCATAGCTGTGAGCTCTGTCAGTTGAGGGACTCACAGCTGCAGCAATGCTTGGAGCCTTCCCCTGGCTGTGAGCCCAGTCAGCTGTGGGCGCTTGCTACGTGCCAGTGCAGGGGAAGCCCAGGATCATGATCCCAGACTCCACTTGCACGAGTAATAAGACATGATTGGATCTGATGCTGGGTCGCACAATCACACTTCCTGCCATGCACATGGGTCAAGGCAGGAGGTGCAATTGTGTGGATCGTGCATCAGATCCTATCACACCTTGATGTGAACATCTGGCCTAAATCATTGAAATCCTCAGTGAAACTGCATTTCCGTTCTCTGTCTGACTTGAGTCATAATTCTAGTGTACCAAAACCGGAGAGAGATTTTGCTTTACCTCATATGAGAAGGGACTGCTCATGTCCCCGAGAGGAAACAGATGTGACCCAGCAGACCAATTTAACAGACAAACCTCCAAGCTGAATATTGCCAGGTAGGAAGCATTGTGTATTTTCCTCTAATTAGGGAAGCATATTAACATCATTATAGCTAACTACTAAATCACACCATTGTAGCTGTGCACTTCATATTACACAGATCAGGCTCAGTTTCTAGAAATACCTTGTTTGGTGGTTGTAAAATAATCTTGATTGGGGATTGAATGCAATGTCTCTGTATTCTTCTGTCTCTCTCTCCCGGGCGTCATGTATGTGGGCTCTTCTCAAACCTCGCTGTGACTCTTTGGGATGGACAGCTTGATTATCGGGGTGACTCTGGTTCGGTTCCCCAGGGGCCTCACCTGCCACATCTTTGACGATGATTATGTTCACATCAGGAGGACGATGTTTGGTCCTGCCTCCCCTGGGCGTCTTCCCTTGGTTGTTCTCGCTGTTCCTTCGTTATGGGGCTCCACCTCCCTTACACCCCTCCTAACGCCAACCGCGATGTTGTCACCTGTGTCATCGAGATTAATGTCCTGAACCCTCTTGGTGCTTGGGCTCTCGGGATCTTAGGGCCACAGGCTAGTGGTGATCTTTCTAGCCCAAGTGTCTCCTACGGCCCCCTTCTCTCTGCCTATATGGCGTCCGGCCTTGGCACCGTTCCGTCCCTGGCACATCGCCTCTTCCCCAGGTTTGGTACCTATCATCCATTAGTTGTGTCCGGATCCGGGTACTTCTGGGTCCTGCTGGGCTCCAGTCTGCACTGCAGCCAACCCTGCAAATCAATCCTCGGGCCCTCTCTGGCCCTGCATTCTCGTGGTGACCCCTTCCTGGGGTACCCACCAGGTCCCCTTACTGGGACCGCTCGATAGCTCTGGCTCCTCCAGGCCAGCTGGGGACGCCACTTCCGGTCCCCCACGCTTGTCTTTCTGCCGGGTCTTTTATTCCGGCCCCGGGCATCTGGCCAGCCAATCAGCCCTGGCACGCTCTTATAAAGCATGCCCATGTGGACGCGGGAGTCGTTCCCGGCTCTTCTCGGCTTGGCCGCAATTATCCTTCTGTTCTTTTCCCACGGCGGTTCCACCTGCCGCAGTTTCACTTTTGCCACATTCAGCTTCAGGCATGGCATCCCACCGCCTCCCTGTCTCGTCCGGTAAGTCTTTTCCACAGTCTCATTCCGCTCTAAAAAAAGTGTTTCATGTTGGATGCAGATGTTTTTAAAGTGTTACCTTTATTTTTTTTTTAAAGAAAATTGATCAAAAAAAAATAAAACTGAAGGAAATTTGGAAACAATTTCATTTTGAAAAAAATCAAACAGTAAAAGATTTGTTTTCAATGATGCAGAAACCAAGCATATTGGTGCTGGACACAGAGCTTGTCCAGACCTACATGTGAAACTTAAATAACTAAATTATAATATCAGTGCCTTTTTGCACAAGAATATAAACTTGTGACTGGGACCACCTAAAGCATAACAATACAGCTAATCTCATCTCTGGCTCTAGTATCAAGTACAACCCATGACCAACTACTCTAATTTGATTATGAACAAGCTCCCCTTTCAGAGTGATTACCTCTCCCTTGCTATCATATTCCTTGCCAATCTAGGTGTCTCTGACAGTTGGAAAATACTTGGGGTTCCGCCCTGCTATCACAATAACCTATACAGCGTCTAACAATTTAGAGTCTAAGGTGCTCAATTCAAGTAACTAAGTCCTACTGAAATTAAATCAAGTAATGTGCCTCCGGTTTTGGGTGTTGGGCTTAAGCAATTAAACCATACCGTAGTTAAACAAATGATAAACCTCCGGAGCAATCAAGAGTTTTATGCGTGTCAGTCTCACCCACAACAACCAAAGATGGATCCAAAAGGCTAACATTCATATCACAACCACAGAACAATAACCCTCCACCCTACCAGCTTTGTCTGGACCCTGATCTTCAACCCATTAAGAGAAATATGCTTTCAAGAAGGTGTATAAGAGAAGAAGGAAGCTGCCAGCAAGGAGCGCTCATCCCAGAAAGGAAAACACTACACTGACCCACCATAACCTGCACCCAGCTGACCACCCTTGGCGACGGATCCATGGCTGGTGAGAAGTTGCAAAGATCAGAACCACTTCTTTGCCCATGTTGGTGAGAAAACTACTATTACGGCTAATAGTACTGGACTTGAATACAGCTTGTTTGGTTTGTAGATTGCAATAAACCTACTTGTTATTTTCCTGTAAGAACTCGTTATTTAATTAGTAAAGCCTTTCTGTTAACTATCAATGGAATTGTTGTGTCAGTCTTTCTAAGCACTAAGCATCCCATTTTTTCTGTGCAACAAATTGTACAACAATTGGTTTCCTTTTTATTTTTTAATTCAATTTCATTGAATTTTTCAAGACAAACAAGCCGAGAAAAAAAATGAGATGCATTTGTGAACCTTTATGATTTTGCCAAATTTGCATTTCTTTGCCAAACAGAGAACTGATAAAAAATGTTGTCCAGATCATTTTTGACTATCTGTGCTTTTGGGCTCCTAGAGTATGTAAAGGTTTTTTGACAACCATGAATCGAACTGGGTTTAATAAGATCAAACTAAACTTATTTGTACAAACCCTTCCAGAGCAATCCAGCCAAGTTTCTTAAGACCCTTCAGACTGTACCTAACCACAGTTGTGCCTCTGTCTCTGTTGCACACACACAGCTCTCACCCAATTTCAAGGGGGAAAAGATAATAAGAGAAAGGAAAAAAAAGATCCTGTGCTTTCATTTTGCTTATACCACTCATTTTTAAACTTTTTAGACTTAGAGGCACCCCTGAGAAAATGCTAGCTCTTAGTTTCCACTCTTTTTTGACTACAGAAAAACAATAGAGCAGCAGTTGTGTTGCAAATAATTCAGAACAACCACCACTATGGATTTCTATTAGACATCTTTGGGTTTATCTTGTGAATCATGTTTGCACAGTGCTAACACTGTGTGGCACCCTGCAGTATCCTTAAAAAGATCTCAAGGCACCCCAGAGCTGTGTTTGGGTGAAAATCACTCTTAAACAAGTAGGCCACCATTCTCATAAATAGCTTTCTGCTTTCTTGTTAAAAGCTGATTTGCATTCAGCAATTCACCACAGAAATACAGCAAACTAAGTATCTGTGGTCCCAACCAGAGCCAATGATTAAAGGAAACGCTCAACTTAGACCAAGTCTAACCGATACGTTTTAACTTCAGGCTGCACCTCTGGGAGAGTTACAAGTAAAAATGTCATTATTCCTGCAATGAAGCTTTTTATGTGTATTTTTATTTTGGAATACCATTATGCCATTTTACTGTTCTATTTTATTATATGACTCAATCAATGCAAAAGAAAGTAATGCTTTAAAAATTCCCTTCCCCTTGCTTTTTGAAAAAAATATAAACATGTACAACTTCCCAGAAATGAAACGAGTTAGCAAAGATCGCAGCCAATTGACTGCAATATTTTAATTTGCTACAAAAGCAGAGAAACAAATGCACAGAAGTCACTACTAAACCAGCTAACTATGATGGACCGTGAAGGACCCTCTGTCCCTAAAGGCACACCATTGAATCAGAGACAAGCACAGCAACAAACATCTTATTAAACAACAAGTGTGCAAAAGCAAAAGGCAGAAGCCTCCAGGGCCGTGTTAATTATCTCAGGGTCGAAGTCAGTAGGACGGCTGTCTCGCAGATGCTAAGGCAGTCAGATGGCAGTGCCAACATACTAACGTCCCCAAGGTCTTGCAGTTACAGCACTGTCATATTTCAAATGACAGGTAATACTTATGAACACGCTGACACTAACCTCCTCAATTATATTCAATGCCAAGGTTTTACTACAGAAGGAACTACTAATTTCCAACATATATATTCTCTGACAAAAGGTACTTTATCAAAGGGGGGAGTTTAGGATATCTATTGCAAAATGCTAAAGATAGCTTTTTGACACTCACAATGGGAATAATGTCCTTTATACAAGCTCTCAACTGATGAAATAAATATTGCCTTAACTTAGTCAGGCATACAAAATCACAGTGTACTATATTTGCTTTGCTGACAGACAGTGCCTTCGCATGTAAATCTCTCTCTGCCTTTAAATGCCGTGTGGATGAGAAAATATTCACTTGATGTTTATTTGAAATTCCTCTGAACAAAAAAGGCATAAAGAGGCGCATGTTATTGTAATGCCTTAGGTGCACCAGGAGGCAAGACCAAAAAGACACAGTACCTTCCACTATTGAAGAAGTGCAACTATGTGTGCCCTTGGACAGTTTAGTGCAATTAAAAAAAAGAAAATCAGCATTTAATTTAAACAGAGACATGCAAATATGCTTTCCCACTTATCAAATCCGTTCCTTATATCATTTAACTGAAAAGAGTAACTACTGGATCAAGCACATTTAATTTTTCAGTAAAGAAATTAGCCAACACAGATATAGTTATGAATGAAAGGACTCGCTTTCATTTGGATTTTCTATCTGCTCAGGATGCACCTTACCTCATCACCCCACTGGTCCTCGTTCAAGGGAACGGGAAACAGATTCTACATTAAATTACAGTGACTTAAATTCAGAGTAACTTCTGTCTGGCTTCCAATTTGCATTAATGCTCAGAGGTATTACAGTGACATAAGACATATCCAAAGCAGACTTAAAGGTTTAAGAAGAAAATAGCATTAGCAACAATAGAGTTGCTTTGAATTTAAAAAGGTACATGATTGGTATATAAAAGACACTTCTGATTGAGGAGTGCTGTTGTTTTTATCTGCCATTGTTACATTTATCACACCAATAACTGAGAGTAGAGGGAAAGAAGTATTTCTTTCTGTTCCTATTTTCTTACTTTGCAGCAAGGAAATTTCTGTCTTTTCAGCATTACAACTTGAAATTGGGGTATTTAGCATGTAAAGTAAGAGCACCATCCCTGCTCCAGCAAACACATACATAGGAGTAACCTTATCCATTTAAGATATATAAAATCTTGGCCAAGTAAGTATGTACAGTATTAGATCCTGGAGGTCAGCTTTTCATCTTCTTTGGGTAAAATCTTTCACACTGAGACAAAGAGTGTATTATTTTAAACAGAAAAACGTGATACTTAAACCATATAATGTTGACAAAAAGTTAAGGGACAGATGTTTTACCCAGAACATATTTTGACTTAATCTTTCTTTTTAATTGCCTATGTTTCACGTAGATGGTAAGTAATGTCTCCCTTTCACAGACGCAGGAGATTTGACCCTCCTCTTTATGCTAAGTTAGATGGATGCAAAGGGAAGGATTTCTCAAAGTCCTTGTTCTGGTTTGGGGTAATTCCACTGGCTCTGCAGGATTACTGGGGACAAGGTTTTAGTGACAGGAGCTAATACACAACGCTGCAGACATTTTGTATGGCAATCATGGGATGTGCTGTCTTAGGTTTGTAAAGAGTTACATTCTGCTATATCAGATTAGTTCGATAAGCTATCACTGAATTTCTGTAACCCGTTATATTTTTATTATGATAAAGTGTTGCATATATGAAAATGAAAACAGAAGCAAGTGTGATAAAAATATCATATATCATAATTGCTATAACACTGTCACAGGCCCTTTTTCTCTTTGTCGTTATAGTATTACAATGGCCTATTTAAATTCATTTGCGACACTGACAGTGAAAGTAAGGTAACAACATGCATTTTTATGTTTTTCAATGAAATTTTGCCCACGTTCCAGATGGAAACATGGGTAACATTTTTATGTTGCAACAATGAGATCGCTCTCCAGTGCTAACATATTCTACATAAATTTGAATACATTAAACTTTTTGAAATGAAGGGACAAAAACAGTTTGTCTGCTTTGTTCATAATAAGAATCAGACAAAAGAAAAAATTATTAAAGGGCCTGAAAAGTATAGGCAATTTGAAATCTTTTATAATGGACTAACTGGGGTAAATGAAGAAAGTGACCACTTTGCCCAAGAAATATCATGGTTGCTGCTGAAAATCCTTTTAGATATTCTGATGGGTTCTCAATTCATTGCGATTCTCTAGACAAGATGCTCTTTGTTCTTCATTTATATTTGATAAACACATTACATTTAAACACACTGTGTTTTAGAGCTGATGCATCAGCTCTCCAGGTAAGTATGCATCTGTGGTTTAAAAAGTAGATGCATCTGCAATGCAGACTCATTCTAGATCTCATCCTCATAACACTCATAATGGTCAGGGCCCTTGACTAGGGCCCTGAGAAAAATCACAGATTTCTTGTAGAAAATTCATGACACATGTGCGGGCAAAGTATCATTTTTCATGGAGCTACCATTGCTCTTGGCAAATGGGTCCTGGTAGTTCCGTGAATATTCACTGAAAATTGATACTTTACCCGTGCATGTGCCACATGTGTGGCAGGCATAAGTAGTGGGAGAAACTATTATTGGGGGGGGGGGGCTGAGCCCGACTGACCCCCCCCCCCCCCCCCCCCGCGTGCCCCCGGGGCA
>NW_005842001.1:273490-274822 GCF_000455745.1 Alligator sinensis
CCACCCCAACAGTCCTGAAGCCCTGGCCCTCCAAACCCCCTTCCCCCTCCTGCTCCCTATACATTTACTTTCATCCAGCTGCCTGGCTGCATCCTGGCCATGGCCCCAGCAGCCGCTTGCAGGCTGGGATGCTGTGAAAGCTCGGGTTTCCCCTTGTAGGCTGGAATGCTGCCAGACCGCAAAGGGAAACCTGAACTTTCATGAAGTTTTCTGGCACAGGCTCACGACCCTTAAAAACTGTGGTGTGGGGCTAATTTCATGGTATCTGCGCAGTCTGCGAAATCGTGATTTTCTCAGGGTCCTACCCTTGACCTATTGGGTTTTAGTGTTTGCAGTGGTGGTTGAAAGTCTAAGAACGATAGTGGGTGTTGTCAGAGGCCACAAGGAATTAGCCATACAGTTTCCCATTCGTTTTCAATACCTGGTAATGGATAGACTTGTTTGGAAGGTAAGAAATAAGGGGCCCCTTGGGACTCGGAATGGGGGGGCAGCAAAGGCACCTGTCGCAGGGCTCAAGTGCCTATACACTAATGCTAGGAGCATGGGGAACAAGCAGGATGAACTAGTGCTCCTGCTTGCAAAAAACACCTATGACTTAGTAGGGCTAACGGAAACCTGGTGGGATTCATCCCACGACTGGGCGGTACATATTGAGGGTTATAGGTTGTACAGAAAGGACAAGGTGGGGAAAAAGGGGGAGGGGTTACGCTCTATATCAATGAGCAATATACATCAACCCTCATCAAAACAGAATCCAAGGATGAGGAGGTAGAAGGATTGTGGGTTAGGCTACATGGGGCGCAAGGAGAAAGGGATTTGGTGGTAGGGGTCTGCTGCAGACCCCCACATCAAGGGGAAGAAATAGATTCAGGGCTCCTGAGGCAACTCTCGGAGACCATAAAAGCTAAAGAGGCGGTAGTCATGGGGGACCTAAACCACCCAGACATCTGCTGGGAGACACAGACGGCAAAGTCCCACCGCTCACGCAGGTTTCTAACCTGTGTACAGGACCTCCACCTGACACAGGACGTACATGGTCCCACTAGGGGGAATGCCATACTGGATCTGGTATTGGCAACGGGGGATGACATGGTAAGGGACCTCCAGATCAGTAGCCATCTGGGGGACAGTGATCACCTAATAATAGAATTCACCATAAGACGTCGAGTGGGTAAGGTAATTAGTAGGGTGAAAGTGCTAGACTTTAGGAAAGCTGATTTCAATGAACTCAGGCGATTAGTCAAGGACGCACTGCAGAGTAGGAGTTTTGAAATGATGGGAGCCTAAGAAGGGTGGCTGTGCCTTAAGGAAATGATCCTTCGGGCACAAAGC
>NW_005842001.1:276054-278647 GCF_000455745.1 Alligator sinensis
AGAGGGTCCAGAGAAGGGCCACTCGTATGGTTAAGGGCTTGCAGACCAAGCCCTACGAGGAGAGACTAGGGCACCTGGACCTCTTCAGCCTCTGCAAGAGAAGGTTGAGAGGCAACCTTGTGGCTGCCTATAAGTTCATCACGGGGGCACAGAAGGGAATTGGTGAGTATTTATTTACCAAGGCGCCCCCGGGGGTCACAAGAAATAATGGCCACAAGCTAGCAGAGAGCAGATTTAGATTGGACATTAGGAAGAACTTCTTCACAGTTAGAGTGGCCAAGGTCTGGAACGGGCTCCCAAGGGAGGTGGTGCTCTCCCCTACCCTGGGGGTCTTCAAGGGGAGGTTGGATATGCATCTAGCTGGGGTCATCTAGACCCAGCACTCTTTCCTGCCTATGCAGGGGGTCGGACTCAATGATCTATTGAGGTCCCTTCTGACCCTAACATCTATGAATCTATGGATTTTCCTGAAGATTTGGATCAAAACCACAAAAAACAAAAGCAATGACATTTCTCATCTATCGATCATCCTGAATTTTGCACAACACTTGTCCTGAGTCAGGACCAGGAACCAATAAGATTTTTTTCCCGTAAGACAAGAGGAGACAGAGGATGTCAAAGAATGAAATTGCCAGTTGGAACAGGGAAACTAATATAAAAGATTAACAAAAGTAAAAGACATAACTGGGAGTGGATAAAAACCAGCACAGAAATCTTCAGGGACTTAAACATGAGTTGGTATGTGCATTCTTAGAAACTGGATTTGGTCTGGAGTCCCCTTTTTGTTGGTATATATACATATCAATTTAAAGGGATGCAGAGGGCTTTGAAAGGAAGAATTATAAAGAAACTAAAAGGCCTGCTCTCATAAACTCTACACAAAACCAAACTGTACATCTAGAAAATTCAGAATCCTTCCCAAGGGATTTCTTACTACTGTACTGCTTCCTTATACATATTTATATACTCTCATTATGTGTACATCTGCCTTGTATATACTGCAGTATACACCTAAAACATGCTATATTAGAAAAATTACAATTCCATGCATGTCACTCCTTCATTTCTTAAATTGGCTGGGGAAGGAGAGAAACAAATGCACACAAATATCTTTATTGGCCAGAACCAGACACTCATATTCTATGTTGAACTGTGATTTCTTTAAGGAATAGCTCCCATTTTCTTTGGAGTGAAGCATTAACGCAGAAATCAGGAAACCATTCATTTTTTTCAGTGAAACTCCTTAAGAAACAAGGATAGCTGAATCTGAACTTACTTCTCTTCCAATCTAGAGCTTTTAATTTCTCCCATCCCATTAGGTGACTCATATTAAATACCACAAAGTTCCCGTAAAAACAAGAAGTGTATCCCCTTCTGGCAGTACAGGTGGAAAGTTAAAGTTCTACGAATTTATCAGGATACCACAAGGTCACCCAGCTATAATTCAATATTAACACAGACTCTTGCGGGCTTGTTTGAGATAATTTAATGTCTGTCTACTGACTCCGTTTCAAGCAAACAGTTCAACCCGTGTAATAAAAAATCTTCATTGGTTTTCTATCAACAAGTCGGACTTTAAAAGTCAGTGCTCATAAACACGGGGTCTCTTTTCAAATTTGTTCAAGATCTATATCCTTTGCCTCAGTTGCTCTTAGTTAAGATCAAAACTCCTTCCTTCTTTATCTGAACATCTAGACACTAAGGCTAGGGACAGACATTCAAAAAGCCAGAGCCTGAACTGATTCAACCTTTGCAGGTTAGTGTAACCTGTCTAGGCTGAACCGGTTCCTAACCAGACAGCCATGCTCTCTGCACTGAGGCAATGCGGACACATGCCTGCAGCTGCTCAGGCCCAGGGCCAGGGGGCGCTAGAGTAGCCCTCAGCTGCAGGGAAGCTGGGGTGGGTGTGGGCACTGGCCAGACAGGGGTTTAATTCTCCCCTCCCTGTGCCACCACCAGGGACTGGAGTCAGGTCTGGCCGGCACTCCTCCGTTGCTTCCTGCCCAGAACAGGCCCTCAGCTGTCCCCTCTACTGGAGACCAGAGGGAGGAGGAATAACCCTATCCCTGCCCACCCATGCCTCCTCCCTGCTGCTGCAACGGGAGGGGCAGGGCCCTTTTTAGGGGCAGCAGCCCCTGTCATGCTGCGGGAAAACGCAAGCCTCTTCCTGGTGAGAGGCTGTGCTGCAGGGTCAGCAGAGCTGTGGCCAGCTGCTCATGGCAGCACCGGGGCCCTGAGCAGTCCAGAGCCCTACAAACCCCCCCGCAGTGCTCCACAGCACAGCCCCCAATGGGAAGAGGCTTGCACTCCAAGAAGCCGTGACGGGCTACTGTCCCTAATGGTTACTAACCAGTCACTGCTCCACCTGCCAGGCAAGGTCAGGCCTGTTCTGTGCTTGGGGCAAGCCCCCTCCTGGCAGGACGGGGCTTATTCAGCCATTGGCACCGGAGTGCGGTTTGCCTGGCCGGGCTGCAGCCACCGCTGCTCTGTACTGGGGCCAGAGGCTGAATAAGCCCCCTCTGGCCAGGAGGGAGCTGGTCTCAAGCACGGAGTGGCAGGGGGGGGGCGCCAGGCCCGCCAAACACCCCCCCCC
>NW_005842001.1:278703-280354 GCF_000455745.1 Alligator sinensis
GGGGTGTGGCGGGCCGGGCCCCCGCCCGCCGCTGCTCCATACTGGGGCTAGTGGCTAAATAAGTCCTCTCTGGCTGGAAGGGAGCTGGTCCAACCACAGAACAGTGGCAGCTGCAGCCCAGCCCGGCAAACCGTGCTCACCGCGGTGCCAGCGGCTTCTTGGAGCATGAGCCCATTCCCAGCCGGGGCTATGCTGTAAGTGCTGCGGGGGGTTTGCAGGGATCTGGCCCACTTGGGACCCTGGTGATGCCATGCACAGCTGGACACAGCTCTGCCGGCTCCTCAGCACAGCCCCTTGCCAGGAAGGGACTTGCGCCCCCGCGCAGTATGAAAGGAGCTTCTGCCCCCAATAAGGGCCCTGCTGCCTCCCACTACAGTGGCAGGGAGGAGGCACAGACAGGAAGGGACAGGGTTATTCCTCCTCCCCCCGGCCTCCAGCAGAGGGGACAGCCAGGGGCCTATTATGGGCAAGGAGCGAGGACAGAGTGCCGGGTAGACCTGGCTGCAGTCCCTGCTGGTGGCTCAGGGAGGGGAGAATTAAACCCCTCTCTGCCAGACCTCCACCCCTGCCTGCCCTTGCTCAGGCTGGGGAGGTGAGGGGTAGAGACAGCTTGGCTGGGCTGGAGCAGAGAGCCCTGCCCAGCTGAGAGAGCATGCAGGGATGCTGGGGGTGGGTCTCTGATTTAACTCAAACCAGCAGTGTCTGTGACAGACAATGCATAAACCGTTTTGATATAGTAAGTCTGATACTATATTCTACCAGGTTTATCTCAAACTAGTTTCAGCCATTTTCAAACTGGTTTATGTGCACTGAACATCTGTTCTGTTACAGGATTAAACCAATTTTTGATCACTTAAACTGGTGTATGTGTAATGTCTGTCTCTGGCCCCACACCGCTTACAGACATGAATAAAAATTCCCAACACTTTAAGCTCAGTGCACCACTGTGCTGAGCGCAGCGCATGCCCGATACAGGCAATGAGTTAGTTCAACCCGGCTCGTCCAATGTCTGTATAGAGTGGGCACTTCAGCGCAGCTTTTTGGTTCTTCTTTCTAATAGCTGATTCAATCAATTCAATAGCTGTTTCATTCTCTTCCAGTAGAGTTATGTTTTTTTGTGGGGTAGGGGTTTCATGTCTGTCAGCAGCTTCAAAGTCTAGGCAGATATTTAGTTCCTAATGCAAAGTTTTCCTGAAAACCATACAAATTGTGTTACATTTTTAAAAACTTCTATTATGATCTGGTTTTGAAACAGCACATTTTTAATATAGTTCACATTTTTCAGCATTTCGCGAATCTTCCCAAAAATTAGACACCAAAGCATATGATGTAGCCTGTGCTTTCTACCCTATGGCTTTTAAAAAAATAGCAGGCAGAACAGATCAGAATATCAAACTTGTCCTGGTGGGGGACATAACATGTGGGTATACAAAATTGCACCTTTCACATGTTCATTTCTTGTAGATGAATTCCCTGATAGATCTCTCATTGGGCAGAGCCAGGTTTAGAGAATTAGTATTTTGCTGTCCCTGTCATTGAAATCCTTTATCTGTTGTAATTGTCAGGGAAAAAAAGCTGCAGCTATGCTACTGTTATTTATACTTGTTCTTTAATGGAGACTAATTTTGGCCCACATTAATTATGTAGGGAA
>NW_005842001.1:280364-319110 GCF_000455745.1 Alligator sinensis
TCATTTTCCCCATAAATGTCATTATACTCTTGTCATTCCCTTTCCCAATTTTGGTATGTTCCAAGAATCAAATTTTTACTGCTGCTACATTTTTCCCTAGCTACATAACACACCTTCAAATCACCTGGGAAAATTCTCCCAGTTTTGTTCTCCTAGTAGAAAACAATTACCCAGCATAGCACGTACAGACATTTACTCTTCTGGGAGTGATTTAATCCTACTTGTTCCCAAGTTATTTTTTCTCTTGGGGTGGTCATTCTGACTCTGGGAGAAAAAGGGTAAACATTTGTGCACTTCTGGTTTCTCAGTGACTCTCCCAGAAGAGACAGAATTTCTGTATGAGGCCCCTACGTATGCTTATAAATTCTAAACACTACAGTTTTCTGTGTTACAGAATTCTTTTTTTTTCCTGGCCATTGCTGTTTGCAGATCAGATCATGATATTTCTAAAGCTGATCAAGATTTTTTGATGAAGTTTTTTCATCCAAAATCCTGATCCCTTGAAACCAAATCCCAGCATGAAGGGCTGGGGGTTGGGAGTTGGGAAAGAGAAAGAAAGCAAGCAAGAGAGAAAGTGAGTAGGCACAGAAGCAGAAAAGCCAATACTACCTTTTCTGTGTGATTTATAGCAAGAACCTGAACCTTTTGGCTGTTTCAGGATGCGGGGGTAGGGGGCAGACAGATCAGGGTGTATTTGAAAAACTATTTTCTTCATTCTCATGTGTACTGAAAAATTATAAACACTACAGTTTTCTGTGTTAAGAATTGGGTTTTTTTCTGGCCATTGCTCTTTGCAGATCAGACTTTCTTATACTTTTCCACAGCATTCTTCCCTTGACCTACCTAGTCATCCCATGTAGCTACCATGGATGATATTGGCTCCCACCAAGACTGAGTCCTCATTGGATTAGGTGCTGAAAAAAACATACAGAAAGAGAAGTTCCCTACTCTCACATGTTGGCAATGTTAATAGAAAATACAGATGAAAGCTGAGTTGCAATCTTGGCCAATGAAGTCCATAGCAACATTGCCAAAGGGACCAGAATTTAGCACTGTCTGAGAGGTATTATTGTTGTCCTCTGTTCTTAAGGTCATATGTCGGGAAAGTGCAGAGCCTGATGGCTTTCACCTAGAAAAGCCTAACTAGTTCTATTGGTTTACATGATATTATTCAAACGAGCACAGCTGAGTATGTGTTTTAAGGACCCTTAATGGACTGAGGCCAGATTAATCAGCAGTTTGTAGCCCTGACGGTGCTTGTAGATGTACTGGGAGGCTGCTCTGATGTGCTGTAATTACAGTGCATTGGAGTAGACTTGATTGAATCAACTGGAGTGTGCGTATTAGCGTGCTCCAGCCAGCCTCCACGTCTCGTGTATTGGTGTCCATGCACTTCAAAATGGTGGCAGGGGTGCTTTAACTAAGGCTCATTCAATGAGCTTGAGTTAAAGTGTCCCCACCACCATTTTGAAGTGTGGGACCATAATACACAACACACTGAAGGTAGTTTAATTAGAGGAGCTTTCATAGATTTCATAGACATTAGGGCTGGAAGGGACCTCGAAGATCATCAAGTCCAGCCCCCTGCCCCAGGAGCAGGAAGTCAGCTAGGGTCAAAGGATCCTAGCAAGATAAGCATCCAAGCATTTCTTGAATAAGCCCAGAGTAGGTGCCTGCACCACTTCTGGAGAGAGTCGATTCCAGGTCTTAGGGGCTCAGACGGTAAAGAATTTTTTTCTTATGTCCAGCCTCAAACGGTCTTGTAGGAGTTTATGACCGTTGGTCCTTGTTTTTCCTTGGGGCACTCTGGTGAACAGATGTTCTCCCAGATCCTGATGTACACCCATTACATACTTATAAGCAGCCACCAGGTCCCCCCTGAGCCTGTGCTTTTCCAGGCTAAAGAGTCCCATGGCTCTCAGCCTCTCTTCATAAGGCTTATTCTTTTGCCCTCTGATCATGTGCACAGCTCTCCTCTGGACTCTCTCAAGCTTCTCGACATCCTTCTTGAATTACAGAGCCCAGAATTGGATGCAGTGCTCCAGCTGCAGCCTCACCAAGGCTGAGTACAGCGGGAGGATGACATCCTGAGATTTACTTGAGAAGCATCTATAGATGCAAGCCAGGGTTTTGCTTGCTTTACCAGCTGCGACATTGCATTGGTGGCTCATGTTCCTCTTGTGGTTAGTCATGACCCCCAAGTCTCTTTCAGCAGTGGTGCTAGCAAGTGTAGCACTGCCGAGCCTATAAGTATGCTGTGGGTATTTTCTTCCCCAAGGTGGAGTACCTTACATTTATCAGTATTAAACATCATCAGGTTTGTGTCCGCCCACTTACTAAGTTTATCCAAGTCACTGTGGATCACTACCTGTCCTCAGGTGTGGACGATATGCCCCAAAGTTTAGTATCATTGGCAAATTTAGCCAGTGCACTTCTGACACCAATGTACACATCATTGATAAAGATGTTAAAGAGAACCGGTCCAAGAACAGAGCCTTGGGGGACACCACTGGTCAGGGGGCACCATAATGATTCACTGCCATCGACCACTACTCTCTGGATCCGACCTTGGAGCCAATTTCCCATCCCTTGGACTGTGGTGTAGCCGAGGCCACAGTTGGCCAATGTTTCCATGAGGAGATAATGGGACATCAGATCAAAGGCTTTTTTAAAGTCCAGATATATGACATCAATCTCCTCTCCCTTGTCCAGGTGATACGTCACGTGGGCATAGAAGGAGATGAGATCAGTCAGGCAAGACCTACCCATGGCAAACACGTGCTGGCTATCCCTCAGGATGTTGCCATCGGCCAGCTTATCCAGAAGGGTCCCCTTGATAATTTTCTCAAGAATCTTACCAGGGATTGAGGTCAAGCTGATTGGCCTGTAATTCCCAGGGTCTACTTTCCGCCCTTTCTTGAAGATGGGCACCACATTGGCTTTCTTCCAGTCTTCAGGTACTTCACCTGAGCACCATGATTTTTTGAATATTTTTGCCAATGGTTGGGCTATGACACCTGCCAGCTCCTTGAGTACCCTAGGGTGTAATCTGTCAGGACCAGCTGACTTGAAGGTGTCCAGCCTCTCAAGGTGACCCTTTACTAGATCAACATTGATGCTGTGTATAAATACACCCTCACTCTGGCCATCCTGTGTCTTGCTAGCTAGGGCGGTCCCACTGGACTGATAAAAGACTGACGCGAAGTACCCATTAAGCAGGTTGGCCTTTTCCTGCGTGTCGGTTATCAGTGGTCCCATTTGGTTCAGCAAATCATACAAATCATACAAAAAATACCTGGTAGACCCAGAAAATAAATTCAAATTCCTGAGTCATATGCCAGTGTCCTAACCAGAAGGCCATCCTTCTTTTTGACATGTCAATTGCTAAAATACACTAACCTTCTGTCTCTGGAGTCTCAGGTTCAAAGAGCACGTATGAAAACAGCAAACATAAATCAGAATTTGTAGCCCATTAACTCTAACACTCAACCGACACTCTCTGCTTAGCAGAGGGATAGCAATGGAAAAAAGATAGATTAAATTTAAACTGCAGTTGGGGATCAGTAGTAGAGTTGTGTGGGAACACTGTACACCATGAAATACTTTCTGTGTTCTTGGCTTTGCTCTGAAGTATACCAAGTTCACAGACAACCTTTAAAAGAAAATACTTCCTAAGGCAATTTTTTTTGCAGCCCACTATAACAGTTGTTAAAATAAAGACATTCTGGCACATCTAACTGAAGCTGACTGCCAGAAATATTCCAAACAATTTTTAAAAAAGGGAAGATAGGTTTCAAACACAGGGAATTATAAGCAATCACCCATATCAACTAAAGAGAAAAAATGTTTAAAAAAAAAAAAAGCCCTGAAGCAATTTCTGAAATGCTGCTTTTAAAGTTCTCTAACTTTAAGATGATTTAAGATAAAACATGCTTTTAAGATACCTGTATACTTTCCATTCCCTTTTTTCCCCTTAATAAACATTTTTAACATAAAATCCCATTTGGATGTCTAGCGTGGGTGGCAATTTAAGCCAGATCCTCATCACTCTTTTTATTGTATTCACTTAGAAATCTCAGTGGATCCACCCCACTATCCCATGCTCCAAAAGATATAGGTTGCTCTGACAACCAAAAGCCTGTATCTTCTACTGTCGCGTATATAATTTTGTCAGCCAAGACTACCTGTCAGCAGTTATTAGAGACCAAAATAAGAAGAGTCTCATATCTTTTTCAAGCATACTAACATCTTGTCCTATGTTTGCAAAACCTTGAAACATTAATGGAATACTTAAGCTCCTTTTGCACTCTAATGCACATCCTAGGTAGTATGACAACTTCCCCCATTTGTGTGTTATGCATAATGTTTATGTGCTTTCTTAATGCTTTTTGTTGCTTTTGTGTACTGATTTCTAAAATTCCTAAATGAAGGGATTTTATACTTTGCTTTGTTGTACCCATTGTTTCCTTGTTTTCCAGTTTCCAGCCAAGTCCACTTATTCATTTAACATTTTACACAGAAGATGAAAAACATGACTTCAAAATGCATTACAGTGATATACAGTACAGATGGGTAAAAAGGTGAACTCTCATACCTTGAATGGAAACTCCACTAAATGTTCTTTGAGATGCTTCCTACGGAGATTTGACTGCAATTTAAAGCTATTTCCTCTTAAGGAAACCATAGGGGACAGCAGGCAGGCATCCCAGTTTATATCTTCTTGGGCAAGCTTAGCTAAAAGTAGTCCGTTCATGAAAATGTATTAGGCCATGCACAAAATCTCACCCACTGTTATCATGATAATGATAATTGTGGCAATAAAAGAAGATTTTATTTTACTTGCTGGTTCAAAAAGAAAAAAAAACAAAACAAAACCAAAAAACCCCAAAAAACCCTCAGCCTAAGCAAGTAGGATTTTGTAAGTCTGTGAAGCAAGTGTTCTCGGATACTGCCACTTCCAATAACTCTTTCAATGTTAACATTTTCCTCTTCCGGGTTCACTTACTATGCAATTTTCATTCCAATGAACTGGCGAGATTAGCTGTAGGGATTTTCTTCCCCAAATAATCTGCACTAGATTTGATTTACCGTTAAGGAATTCCTACCCCAATTATCAAAGGTACTGAGCCCCAGAATCTTCCCCCTTCCCTTGATTTGCAGGTATTCAACAATTTTGAAAATCAGACCAACAATCCTGAACATGACAATATGGCTATTTTGTGTTATTTTGATGGACAAAAAATTGTTCCATGGAGTGCCAGCTGATATATGCAGTTGGACAGTTCCACAAAATGATGACTATGGGATTCCATTAGGGAACTGCTTATGTTATCATGAAAATGTAATAAACCAATCTTGACTTATCGTCTGAACAATGAAACATCAGAACGAGTGTTTGACAGTGTTTAAGGTCAATGTTGAGAGCTATACTCTTTAGTTATTCATTATGAGCATACATTATATTACATACACCTCAGTGTGACAGATACAACCTTAATATACAAAGTTAGACAAAACAAAAATCTTGCAAAGAAAGCAGAGTAATATGTGCTTAAAGCAAATATTTTAGCTTTGAGAACCAAGGTTTCTAGTAAAACATTAGGGCACAATAAGTTATTTCTTCTACAGACAAATAATTTAGAGTTATAGAATCATAGGGCTGGAAGGATCATCCGGTCCAGCCCCCTGCATGAGCAGGAAAGACATCTGGGGTCAGACGACCCCAGCCAGGTGACTGTCTAGTCTTCTCTTGAAGACCTCTAGGGTAGATGATTGCACCACCTCTGGGGGGAGCTTGTTCCACAGTCTGGACACCCTAGTGGTAAAGAAGTTTTTCCTAATGTTCAGCCTGAAACTATCTTCCAGGAGTTTGTGGCTGTTGTTTCTAGTTTTCCTCCAGGGCACCCTGGTGAACAGTTGTTCACCGAGCCCCTGATGTACGCCTCTGATATAGCGGTAAGCCGCAATCAGGTCCCCTCTCAGCCTTCTTTTCTTTAGGCTGAAGAGTCCGAGATCCCTTAGCTTCTCCTCATATGGCTTGCCATGCAAGTCTCTGATCATACGGGTGGCCCTTCTCTGGACCCTCCTGAGCTTTAGCATGTCCTTCTTGAAGTGTAGCACCCAGAACAGGACACATTACTCCAGCTCCAGCCACACCAATGTTGAGTAGCAGGAGAATCGCTTCTTTGGATTTACTGGAGATGCATCGATTGATACATGCAAGACTTTTATCGGCCCTAGTGGCTACTGCATTGCATTGCCAGCTCCTATTCATGCTGGGGTCTATTGTTACCCCCAGATCCCTTTCATTTGTAGTGGTGGTCAGGTTAGTGTTGCCCAGCCTGTAGATGTGCTGGGGATTCTTCCTTCCCATATGCACCACTTTGCATTTCTCTACGTTGAACCTCATCTGGTTCTGTTCTGCCCAAATGCCAGCCTGTCTAGGTCTGCTTGTATCTGCAGCCTATCTGTGGGTGTGTCTGCACAACCCCATATCTTGATGTCATCCGCAAACTTGGCCAATGGGCTTTTCACCCCCTCATCCAGGTCACTGATGAAGATATTGAACAGCACTGGGCCAAGTACTGACCCTGTGGTATGCTGCTGCCCACATCTCGCCAGGATGACACAGATCCATTCATTCTCTGTGTCCTACCCTGCAACCAGTTTCGCATCCACTTGACAGTCCTACAGTTGAGCCCAACAGCTTCCAGTTTTTTGATCAGTACCTCATGGGATACCAGGTCAAAGGCTTCTGGAAGTTGACATATATGATGTCAACTGCTTTTCTCTCATCCAGGTGATGAGTCACCTGATCACAGAAAGAAATGAGGTTGGTTAGATAAGACCTGCCTGCAACGAAGCCATGCTGGCTGTCATTCAGTATCATGCCTTCTGCAGGTTTGTCACATATAGCCTCTTTGATTAATGTTTCTAGGATTTTCCCTGGAATAGAAGTTAAGCTAACTGGCCTGTAGCTTCCTGGGTCTTCATGCTTCCCCTTCTTGAAGATGGGCACAACATTGGCCCTTTTCCAGTCCTCCGGGATTTCTCCAGAAGCCCATGATTTTTGAAAGACCTTTGCCAGGGGCTCTGCAATGACTTCAGCCAACTCTTGCAGCACTCTTGGGTGGAGTTCATCTGGTCCTGCTGATTTATATATGTCTAATTTTTTTAACTGATTGTACACCAGTTCTATGGCAATGGTGGGAATGGTGTCAATCCAACTCTGCTTATTCTGTGCCCTACCTGGCATGTTGTTCCCCTTGGTCTTGTGAAAGACACAGGCAAAGTAGTCATTTAGGAGTTCCATTTCTTCCTGAGTGGTAGTGACCAGGTATCCTCAGGCATTGAGCACAGGCCCCACACTCCCATTAGTTTTCCTTTCACTCCATATGTAGCCAAAGAAGGACGTCTTCTTGTCCTTGATTCTTGTAGCTAGTTTTAGTTTGATTTTTGCCTTAGCTTGCCTAATCTGTTCTCTACAAGTGCGGGACATTGTCAAGTAGTCTTCCTTAGAGCCTGTCCCAAGCTTCCATTGTCTATACGATTATTGGAATTGCTACAACATAGCATCCATTATTTTTAGCACGGGGAAAAAATTCAAGCTTTCTGCCCAGCTATAATGATGGTTGGAAACTAAAATCAAAATATTTTGAATTTACTCATGATCAAAAAATAAATAAATAAATAAATCCAAAATCTGAAAAGTACTATTAGCAGCTCTACTAATAAATTACACGTGGAGACAGGGGCAGATTCTGGGTTTTAAAACAGAGGATTTGGGAACAACAACCAGCACCACAGAGGTGCCTGCATCTCCTGCTCCAAGCCTCGTACCACTTCTCACCTGAACTGAGATGGGCAGACTGTGCTATAGGTGCAACAGCCAGGGACTTTTTGAAATCCCAGAGAAGGTAAGAACTCCCCTGCCCACCCCCTCCCCACTCAGAAGCATGTCTTCTCTCCTCTTCTCCCCATTTCCCCCTCCCTTACCTACCACTACGCATGCCCCTGCTGTTCTGGGGGGGCAGGGGAGCTCCAGAACCATTCCAGCTAGACTCCACAGGGGCTGGGCTCAGCCCAGGATAGCAGCAGTGGGGGGCAGGGTTCTTTTTCCTGCCTTCTCCTGCTGGGGTTCCCAACCAGCCTAGGACCAGGCACAGGGAGGGGAAACCTGCCTGTTCCCCATCCCTGCTGCTGCCACAGTCCCAAGCTGAGCTCAGCCATACCACAGCCAGGCTGGAGCAGAAGAGAAGCTCCCTTCATCCCAAGGGCAACAGCACTGGCAGTGGCAGATGAGGGAGGGGGAATTGAATAGGAGGCGATGCACCTCTGAACACACAGGAGAAGTGAAGGGGAGGGATCCTAAACATCTTTGGGACTTGCCCAGGTGCTGCTCCTGTGACATGGTCAAAAATGGGGGTGCACCCATACCACTGCAGGCCCTCTGGATCTAACCCTGCATGGAGACAAAGGACAATGTGATTCCACACAATTCAAATCAACCCTCAACTCTGAGGGTCATGGTCCAAAGTTGATGTAATATTTCCAGTTGACTACCATCTTAACAGATCAAAGCAAAGCACCAAAAGTACTCTCTCTTTTTTTTCTTTTTTTGACTTGGGGTCTTCCCTATTTTCACTTTTCTGTTTCAAAGGGTAGTGTAATCACAGCTAGATATTTAGAAAGCCAAGCTTGTACGTATTCTCTCTTGGTTATATCAGCAAACCAGCCAGTTAATCAAAAGAAATACAAATAATTTAAATCATATTGGTTGCTTATATATAAAGATGTGTAAAGTTTTCCTGCTCTGAAATTCTGGCCAGTATCTCTGATGTTTTGTGAGGAAAATTTGGGCTCACTAATGATTTTCACTGGACACCTGGTAAAACTCTCATCTGTTATTTTCGTGTTCATCTTGGCAAACGTTGACAGTTTTAGATAATTTTTAAGACTGAATTTGCAGGTTCAGTTAAACCTTACCTGCCATGTAAACAAAGGAAAGGAAGAACATTTAAAACATATAAAAGCCAAAATCAATTTTACAAAGCTGACTGAGGCAAAAGTCCTCGTGGTTTAATGCTACTACAGGTCACAAAATGTGGGTTTGAATGTGAAACTCAATGAACATGGGCTGCTGAAGCAGATATTGTTATATTCTACAAATGTATGCACATAAACACCTCTGCCACTTCAAAATGATTAGATTATCAACAAACTCATAACTGAAGTTAGCATTATTTGGTCACAATACTAATTACGCTCTTAATAATTCAATTAATTTCCTTTGAACATATGTAAGTGCATGCCCAATATTCTTTGGCACATTAACAGTTTCTGTTCAAACCTTTTTGTCAGAACGTTATGAGCTGTGAAAGCACCACCACCAGACTGTGAACCTTCTGTATGCCCCATACACAGATGCAGAACAAGGGGAGGGATATATGTTTAACTCTCTTTTTAACACAGAATAATTCTGAAACATGACAGAGGTATAGTATAAAAAAGTGGCCAAAAAGAAAAAGTCCATGGACATATTAATAACTTTTAATAATGTACCAGTTGTCCCATGCACATCATCTGAAAAGCAAACTTCTTTGAGCACACAAACAACTGTGAAGTTCTACAGAGAGGATTCTTCAGTATTAATGAGCACAGACAGAAGGCCAGCTCCTCGTTGCAACTCACAGCACTTTGCAGGAAGCGCTATGAGTTGCAATGATTCCCTGGACCCAACAGAAGTTTGCTGATGGGTCTGGGAGTTGGGGATTCCAGCTGCTTACTGCCAGCTTGCAGCCTGGTCTCTGTAGCATGCCACTTCTTCCTCCCAGCCTAGACACTGTTGTCAGAATGGGAGGGGGGAAAGGAACAGAGGTAACTTGTTCTTGGGGTTCCCCAGCTGGCACTGCAGGGTGGGGTGGGTGGATTGGAGTCCCTCTACCTCAGGGGCGGGGGCTCCAATCCATTTGCCTGAGCGCTGACTGAAAAAACCCCAGACTGAACCCTCTCTGCTCCCTTTCCCCCCTCCCATTCTGAAAACAGCAACAAGCTGGGAGCTCACAGACACAAGTTACAGAATGCACTCCATTTTGGAGCATGATCATCTGAACACTTATTGCATGAGGGTTCAGATTTTCATGGGATTAGACCCTTTTAAAGCAGTTTGCAGCCACGCACTTGTGTTTGGTCATGGCCGTAAACTGCTTTCTGGGGCCAGATTAGGCAAAAAATGTCACTTCTGTCTGTGCCCTTTATGTCACCGATTTCACCAAAGGAATGAGGTGGTCAGGAAGTGCACAATGGCAGTAGCCCCTAAGAGTCACGAGTGTGATTGACAAGCATGAATCTGTGCATTCTGTCAGAACAGAGCAGCAGCATCTTTTTGTAAGATTCAGCACATCACCCTAATGCTGGAAGTTCTCAATTATGAAAGAAGGAAAAGCCCAAATTAGTCCCTGAGCGGAGGCACCAAGGCTAGGAATAGGAACAGGGAGCTTAAAGAAAAGGCAGGGAGGAAAGCAGAGCTCACTCTCCTGTCTAAGGCTCCCCATGTATCCAGGAGTTATATACGTGTTACAGATCGAACTGCCAAGGGTCAAAGGGGTATGGGAGGTCCTTTGTCCCAAGTGTTGGTTCTGACTCCCATATTTTATAAAGCACTGCTTCTCTAACAAGCTGATAGGACTCTCCGGGTCACAGCACAAGAAAGGAGAAGCAGAATCCTGACAGTTGTAATAAGCTGATTTTTATTACTAAATTGCAGTGGGAAAAGGCAAATACAAAGAGTAATCTTCAACTCTGCCTTTAATGTGCCTTAATCTAGTGAATACTTACATAATCTAAAATGAAATTCTGCCATATTTGTGGGTATTAAAAATGGTTTTGAATAGCAGGGAAACAAGCCTATAAAAGTAGCTACAGACTACAATTTTTATAGCAAGTTTTTCCTATAAATGATTGCAATATATTCAGTATCAATAAAAGCACCAGCATCAAATGTGTTGTCCACAGAGTGTTCCTCAGCAAATTCATTGATCTGATTTTTACTACCAGGTACAAGGATCTCAGATTCTCTATAGCATGCTAGCAAGAAATATTATGTAGATTTTCCCCTCCCTTATGTTGTTAAAGAAGACATAAAGGCCAAGGAGAATAGAAAACAGAGCTGGAAGAGAACTTGAAAGGTCATTTAGTCCACGGCAGAATCAACTATATCAAAGCCATTCTTGACACACATCTGTCCAAACACTTCTTAAAAGGCCCCAATGAAAGAGTTTCTACAAACTCCCTAGTTAATCTATTGTAGCGCTTGATTATTACTACTCTCAGAAAGTTTCTCTTAATGCCTAACCAGGTCTTCCTTGCTCCAGTTTAGGCCAATTACTTCTTTTCCTACCGCAGTTCAACACAGAGGTAAAGCTACAGCCTCCTCTACACGCTAGAGAAGTATTGTAATATCTTCCCTCAGTCTTCTATTCTTCAGATAAAAGAAACAATATTTTCAACAACAACTGTTAAAATAACACCAAGGGCCTAGCTTAACTGTGATCATTGGCAATTAAGTAAAATCCACAGGACATTGGGCCATGGTCAAGAGGACTGCTAACCAGGGATCTGGGTTTTCTGTTCCCATGGAAAAACATGGTAAAACCTGGATTTTCTCATGTTCAGGTGAAAAAAATGGATGTCCTCCTTTAAGGGAGAAACGCACAGGAAACAGGGGGTTTTCAGCCTGCAAGGGGCTAGAGGGAATGGGAGGAGGGTGGTCAGGCAGGGGGTGCCATGGGCATGAATACACATGGCCATCAGGCAGTGTGGAGTGCAGCTCCCACAGGTAAGTCTGGGTGGTGGAGCGGGGATTGAGGCCCCCATAATGAGGGAAGAAGGGAGCTGGGCAGAGCTGGGGCTAGGACTGGGGATGCTGCCCAGCTGGGGCAGTATGTGGCACTTCCAGTCTGGGGCCATGTGCAACTGCACCAGCATATCAGGGCTGCTCAGCACCACAAAGCAGTGAGGGAAGAAAGCAGCAGCTGGCCAGGTGTCCTGGTAAGTAAAGGGGGCAGGGGGAGATCTGATTTTCCATGAAAAAACCCCCCAAATCAAACACCACCATTTACAGGTATTTAGAATGTATTTTATTATAGTGATTGAGGCACTGGTAGGCTTCCAAATTGTTTTAAAATGGTACATATATCAATAAAACATTGTGTTCAACTGATACCTATGCATATAGTGGCATTTCATTTTCATCACAGATTTGGGGCGTTTTAATCAGAGAATTTGTGATTTATTTATTTTTTTTAAATACCAGAGAAAACCAGGATCCCTGCTGCTAACACAAACCTCTTAGGAGGTTACTACATAAGTACCAAAGTCCCTGTCCTATACACAGAAACACGCAGGTTGGACTTCTCTGTGTTTGTGGAGCTCCTGTAGGATCCTAGAACTAGAGCCTTATAAAGCTAGGACTACAGCAAAGAGTTTTGCCAAATAAGGATGCAATTCAAATCTCAATTACTCTTCTCAACCTGATATTCCTACTGAATTTCAGCCACGTACAGGAATAGGTACTAAAATGGTGACTATTTTGTCTTCAGATAAATGTCTAAAATACCCTTAGGGAGAAAGATTTTTTTCAGCCAATTTGGAATCAACCTGTGAATGCTCACCTCATGTGATGTAAAATCATTTAAGACCACTGCTTTGTCCTAGTATCATACAAGTTATTTTAATGCTGTCTCCAAAATATTTGCTAGTGCATAATTCTGAATCAGTACCACTGCTGAATCTAACAAAATTAAATCTTATAGGCCAAAATATTATTAGCTTATTTTTCACATGAAAAAGAACTGGAAGTACTGTTGATTGTTCCAGTCAGAAGAAAACAGTATTATCTGAAAGAAGATGAAGCTACGAGAAACATGGACTGTTCCATATTTCCATATAAAAAAAAGAAGCAATAAAGACATTTTGAAACTAAATTTTCCACATTAAGCAGAATTTCCCCCTTGAAATCAGGGGATTTTTTACAGAAAAAAAAGAGCCCTTTCAAAATAAAAGTCTGTGGATATCTGGCCAAATATACTAACATTTTGCCACTACCCGATGTAGAAATAGTCATTTGATTTGACTACCCAAATGTCTAAGATGAAAACCTGGCTAAAATAAAATGGCAAGGCTTTTTAATTGTTGGTTCAGCTGAGATACTACCAAACAAAATCTTGATTTAGTCACTGGAGGGGATTTAAAAAAAATAATGCACCTTTAACTCTGCCTCCAATAAGGTTGGTTAGCATTTAACACACTAGAAAATAATCAAAAGTACGGCTTCTCCCCAGAGACTTCTTCCAAGGTTGCTTTTTATACAACACAACAGAAATATTCTTTGCAAGAGCAGTACAATACATGTTCATGCATGTGATACCTTTAGTGTGCTGACAGAGGCCGTGGGATGTGAGTGGTTTAGGAATGACTGAATTATGTTCTGGCAGAGAACTTGTTAAACCTGTAACCAATTTAGCCATTCCTCAGAAAGATTAATACGTTTCCTATGTGAAAAAGCTACCCACATGAAAATTATGAACAGTAAGCCAACTCCACAGAGTCTCCTTCATTTTACTTAGTCTGTGAAGCACTGGAGGACACCAAAGACATTTTGAGAGCGATACACCAGAAAACAAACCTGGAGTAGCAAAAGGCAGATTTCTGCCTTCTGAGCACTTACAGTTCATAAAACGGGAGCATCAGTTTTTACAGCCTTTGGAGTAAGCTCTGTGTCCAAGCAAAGCAGAGCGGTATCATACACCTAACATCTTCTTGATCAGTCTTCCGGGGGCGGGAGGGAGGGGAGAAAAAAAATCACTAATCCCTGAGCACTGTATTTTGAAAAAGATAGTGCTGCTTCCTCCCACTACTGACGTTGATGGATGTTTTTTGTACCAAATTTGACAATGACACAGGAGTCTCCAACAAAAAACGATCCCTCCCAGTACATTTTCACTACAGCTGGGAATGTTGCTGTAACTAACTGCCAAGCATGTCAGAATATTAAGAATGACTGACATCCCTACCTAGAAACGTGGTGGCTTTTCATCTAAGAGATCATGCAACTGCTACAGGTGCCGATAGAGCTTATGATGGCTGCCATAGTGACTAGTGTCACTAGACTGGTGGTTACCTTCTTAGATTCAGGGCATACCTACACAACTTTCTTTTTTTTTTTTTTTTTTTTTTTTAATTTGGTGCACCCTCAGCTTACCTCAGTGGTTCTCAACCAGGTACTACCACTGCCACGGACAGGTGGAAGTGCCCTGTGTGCCACATGCAGTCACATTGGGAAGGGCTGTGGCAAAAGTGTACACTCCTGCCTAATGTAGGATTATTTGATAAGCCAAAAGCAGGCAGGTGCACCCGGTCTGCCCTGCATGCCTCTGTTCCTGGGAGATGCTGTGCTGGGCTGGTAGTGCCATAGCAAGGGGGCGGGGGCAAGCGGGGTGACCACCCCAGATGCCAAAGCGAAGGGGCGCCAACAGACACTGCCCAGCTGGGGCGGGGAATGGGAAGGAGCCGTGAGTGGCTCATTTGGGTGGGTGTGGGGATGGGGAAGGGAAGATCCCACCACTGCATGCACTCCAAAGCAAGTGGGGGAGGCATGTGCCTCCTGGATCTGTGCATGGGAGAGGGTGGGCTACCACTGTGGGCTTTGCCCCGCGTGCCAAACTTCATTGCTAAGGCACTGTGGGCTGGCATCTCCTACAAGGGCTGCAACAGGACTGGGCACTCTTACAGGTAGGAGTACACACACATGCTCAGACCTTTCCGATCTGGGCATGTGCAAGGCACACAGGACAGTTCCTCCTTGGCCACTGCCACCACAGTACATGCACTGCAAAACCTCTGAAAGGGTCTTGTGGCACACTGGCTGAGAAACAATGGACCAGACTGTCCAAAGAGGAGCAACCTTTAAAGACTTCCCCTGAGGCCGCCTCCAATGCCTGCCCTGTCTCTTCTGCCAATAGTTAAGCAAAAACTATAATCTCTGAAATGCCCACATACAAAGTTTTGTGGGCTCTTATGTGCTCAATGCTTCTGCTAGTGTGAATGGAAAAATAAAGCAGGGAAACAGAGGAAGCAGTGAAAGGGAAACAGAGATCTAGCAAGGGGTAGCAAGCAACCAGGGGAACTATGAGCAGAGAAGAGAAAGGGAGAAGCACGGGGCAGTCTGAGCATCTCACATGCATTCATCATCCCTTGCTTCTTCCTCTATCCAATCAGCCATGTTTTGCCTTCTTTTCTCAACAAACACTACTAGAACAATTATCTTTGTGTCCTAGTTGCTCCCCTGAACTAAAGTAATGGTTAAAAGTCCAAGATTTCCTAAGGGACAAATTGACTCTCAGACCTTTCATCTCATTAATGAAAAAGTTAGCATCTTTCTAACATGAAGTCTGAAAGCTAACCTTCCATTAGGACTTTGGACACTGAACTAACCTTATCCAGATTAAACCAATTCACATAAGATCAAACCTGTGAAAGGTTTGTGTTTATAACAGGGTAGAGGTTTGTTTCCCTGGGGGGGGGGGGGGGGGGGGGGGGTGTTGCTTGTTTGTTTGTTTGTTTTTATGGGAAGTGAGGCAAATTGATTGAAGTGTTTTGAGCTATGAAAGTTGGGGGGGGAGGGGAGAGAAGAAAATAAGGTTATCCAGGTCTTGAACACTTTAAAAAAATATTTCTTCATTTTCAGGCATGCACTTGGTGCTCTTTTAGTCTTATTAGGAACAGAACCATTCACCAATTTTGGGTTGCAGTTGCTTGAAAAAAAGTCCATGTACATTAACTATCAAGCTTAATAATCTCCTAGTCAGCATTTCCATTTGCAGTATTTTTAAATCCAGATTTAAAAATAGATTTACCTCCGTAAAATTATGCACATCTCAGTTCTTTGCTGGTCAGGGCCTTTGTTATCTTCATGGACCACTTTCAACTAAACTCATATTCCATTGGTTGGCAAGGTTCTTTGGGTGGATGTGGTATCTTTTATTAGACTGAGTAGTTGGAAAAAAGTTCTTAGCAAACTTTCAGGCACAATCACCCTTCTTCAGGCACTGGGAGACTCTGCTACTCTGAGACTCCAAGGAATGAGAGAAGCTAAAAGTGTGGTAGGATGTCAGTGAGAGTGTAAATAGGTAGAAATTAGGAAAACAAAAGGTAAAGCGGGAAAGGGAGGCAAAGAAAAAGGCAAAGGTGAGTCAGGGAGACTCTACAGTGGTAGTGATTAAAGGTAGAAAACAGACTATCTGTGAAAAAGAAAATAGCTGGAAATTAGGAAGACAAAGGGCAGAGAAGCGGGGATGGGGAGGGGAAAAAACAGGGGTGGGAGAAGGAATGTGCAAGAAGTCAGGTCTGGCAGGTACCTGGTGAAATCAGATGTCAGGCAGATTGTAACGTGTCACGAATCCAATGTCTATACTGAATCCATGATTTTTTGTATGCAGTAGACTTATGAAGTGAAGTTCATAGGCTTGTGTTTGAAAGGTGTTTTGTAAATTCTCTTTGAGGAGTAGAGCCGAGAGACTGGAGAGGGACTGTGCTCCCACAAGTAGCTAGGTATTCTCATCTTTGATAGATTTACAGTGTGCATTCATTCTGGTGCACAGTTGTTGTTTGGTTTCCATCAGGGCATTTGATGCACTAGATGAGATGTATAACATTTCTGGAGGTGCAGGTGTAAGATCCAGGAGTGGTGATGGTTCTGTTGTGGGATGTAGTTATTGTGGTGGTGGGGGAGATGTGTTGGCAGGCTTTGCCTTTCTTGTCCTGGCATGGTCTGGTCTGACTCCATTGGTTCCATTGGTTGTTACTTATGTTTTTTAAGTGCCCATTAATTTTAATTAGCCTCCTCTGGCAGGCAAATTGGAGGAGGTTATTTACCTACATGTTTTCAAAGATGTGTTTATATTCATTGTGTAGTTTTTATTTTATGTGTGGAAGAACAACGACACAAAGAGAACCCACTGCCCACGGAACATTTAGCATGAGTTTCATTTAGATTAAGGGTGGGTAAAATATGGCCCATGGGCCAGATTCAGCCCACCAATTGAATGGATCTGGTCTGAAGTCAGTGCCTGCCAATTGACTGTATTCGGCTCATGGCTGCCCCCACAGTGTTCTACCTGAGGCAGCCTGCACCATGTTCCCACCAGCATCTGTCTACGGTCATGGTCCCAGCCAGTGCATGCAACTTCCTGGCAGGGCTGCTCCCAGTGCAGCTGCAGCCACCTGGGTACTGCTCAGCTCCCACTGCCTTCAACAATTCCTCCTCCTCCTCCTGGCCCTGCTGCATCACTCCAGGCAACAGGTAACGCAGGGAAGCACTGACAGCTATGGGGGCCTGTGCTGGACACCATATGCCTAGCCAGGCAGGAGGAATCTGCAGCAAGGTGGATCCTCTATGTACACTATTCAAAAACACATACATCAGGACAAAATTATTATTTTTTTAATAAAATTAAAATATGTCATAGTAGATGTTTGATTTTTAGGGCATGATTTTTTAAAAATCTCTAATTTGTTAAAATGATATATTCGGAAAGATTGTGTGTGTGTGTGGCCCTCAATAGCTCTCCACAACTTATTAAATGGCCTGCCAGCCAAAATAACTGCCAACCCCTTATTTAGACTGTAGTAAGCATTAACAAGACTTAGAAAGTTTTCTGAGCAGTGGCATAGTAATGTAATGTTTACTACAGGCTAAACAAAACAGGTATTTGTCAATCCCAGCCCCACACCACACCTGAGTCTTGAACCAGCTCTGGTGTGGTAGAGGCACCTAGGATCAATAAACAGCTGATTGTCCTTCCCTGTAAGGCCTCTGGACTGCAGCTGGGCAACTAGGTCAGTGATACTCAACCCTTTAAGCTTGGATACTTGAGCCTGAGCCTGCTAAATGGTTCCAGGGTTTCTCTTAAGGCGCTCTTGCAGTACTTGGCCCCTGCTGTGCAACAAACTGGCCTCAGCCTGTGGTGTAGGCAATGGGTTACCAGTCCCTGAACTTTGGAATCCTAGTTTGACCTCAGCTTGCTTCCTGACATCCACTTTTGGTAACCCCTTGGCACAGCATGTGAAACCAAGTTTGATCTTGGCTCATCTCCTGATATCCACTTCTGGTAACCCCACTGGCTTGGCATGTGAACCCTGGTTTGACTTCAGCTTGCTCTCTGACATTTGTCCATCCTTCTCTCCTCTTTGCAAGATAAGCAGAATGATCTACCTGGTTCAAGCTCACTGGAACAGTTTAGACCTTCCCCATTGGCTAATCCAAAGGAAGTAGCTTGTAACTGCTTAGAATCAAGCAGTTCCTGTTTGCACATTCAAGAAGAGGCATATCATAATCTCAGAGGGAAAAATAAGTAACAAACTTTGATATTTATTTATTCACTTCGCTTTGGACAATTGTGCTTGCATAGTCAATAGGGCTGAATTTGCAATAGCTATGTATCTGACCTGCTAACTTATTTCAATTTGGTGAAATAATTGAGTACTTTGGCAAACTTAAGATTCAATTATTAAAACAACACTATTATTTTAAAATAATAAGGATGGGAATGGTAAGGAGGACTAATATTATACAATTTCTCATGGACAACAAAAATTTAATGAATCCTTAAGAAATATTTATAGGTCCAATATATTTTCCTAGTTCCAGGTTCTATAACAATGATAAAAAATTCAATCGAGTTAAATTCAATCTCTGTCCCATAGCAACTTTATAAGAATTATGATTTGCTTCAGAATATTTATTCACCACCTTACAATGGAACAATAAAAGATACCCGATAAGAAATGAAATTGAAAGCTCTGAGTTTGATGGTTTTTAAAATACTCCTATATAAAGCATTACTAAATCACTACTTTTTTTTACAGATTATCTAACACTGTCATAATCGGCAAGACAGGAAATGTATCAGTATTTCTTTCTGTGTCCTCTAAAATTCAATAGATTTATCCCAAGATGGAATATATTGTACAAGTTATGTTTCTAGTCCATCTTGTATCGTACCTATTTAAAAAATAGCAATCTTCAATGATCACAACTATACATACAGGAACCACCTTTGAAGTCAATGGGCATCCCATGTGGGAAGTATGGAGAAGCCATCTTTCAGGTCTACTGCTTTAATCCCTACATACATTTATCGTTATGGAGAGTGTTTGAATACTCCACCTATTGTACTGGCAATAACAAAAGTGGGTGAAGCAGGCAACTAAAAAACAGCACAAACGCCTCTAAAACATTCTCCTCTTATACACAAATCATCAGTTGCAAAGCTAATAATAAAGGTTAAATTCATTAAGTACTACAGAGATCTCAGTTTTCAAAACCTTATTCAAGAAAGTCTAATAAACGGATGTTTACAGCTGAGGTTTTGTTGAAAATGATGACCTTTAAAAGTAAAACATGTTCCTATAGAAGGAAATACAAGTTACTTGATCATTACTATTTATAAGTTGAATTAGCTTGATACACACTAATTACTCAATAACTTTTGTAACAGAACAATAAGAGACTTTAGCATCTTGTTTTCCTAAGTGTACTACAGAAATTAGTGTAATCCACTCATAAACCACCGCAATATATGTCACAGAAATGCACTTTATAGAAGCTGCTATTCCTTCCCCAACTGCTGTATATAAAACAAAACTGTCCACTTGCCTAAAGTGTTAGAGGACAGAAAAGAACAATTACTCTTCAGAAAGCATGCTCTGCATGGATTTAAAATCACCAAAACAGATCTATAATAAAGGCCTCTTATTTCACAGAATGATAGATGTTAGTAGTGGAAAGTCCTGACAGTAGCTTATCGAGTCCATTCCAATTCATATTCTTTGCATAGATTTTTTCAGTGAAAATGTAAGTGTCATGCAAATCTCAGTGCATGTTGTCCAGAAGGATGACGGTTATTTTCTAGGAACTAATGATTCCTACTTGCTACCTTGCAAGTCTCTATGTATGATGACAACATAATTATAAAAACGAAACAAAAAAATCACACCGCTAAATTATGATCTCTTACTAGGAAATCTCGCTAGAAATTTATTTTCCATAACAATAAGAAAAAATATACTGTAAAATGCAATAAATATTTTAAGCCAGATTGCCATCTGAGACTCATTGGTGATGTTTCTGGAATTACTGTGGATTTACTCAAAAAAAGTAATTACAGAAAACAGTTCTTTCAAAACACAGATCTAGATCCACTGTGGTATTTAGACACCCAACTACTATTTAGGCTGTATGCCCCACTAAAGTCCATGAGGATTAGATGCCTAAATATTTTTTATAAATGTGGGTCTTTGGCTGTGTGGATTTCTTATCTAATCATCGTAAGGGTTGCAACAGTGGTTAACTAATTAGCCTGAATCCTCAGTTCTGTCAAGGAAGAGTAAGTACGAATTATACATTCTCTTACAAATATAAATTGGACAACATTTAACATTGACCTGCCTTGAATGTTCTACTAGGAGAAGGCTGCTTTATTGCTATGGAAGCTTCAGCTTCAGTTCTTAGCTTCAAGAAAGACAAGTCTGACTGTGGAAATTATAGAGGGAGCTCCTTGCTGTCCACCACAGGAAAAATTGTTGCGAGAACCTCCTAAAGTGTCTCCTTCCACCTGCTGAAGAGCTCCTTCAAGAATCTCAGTGTGGGTTTAGGGCATCACAAGGCACAATTAATATGATCTTCACAGGCTGCCAGCTGCAGAAAAAATGCCAGGAACAGTATAAACTTCCCTCCATGGCCTTGTTTGACCTCATGAAAGCCTTTGACTTTGCCAGCCAAGAAGCTCTGTGGAAGATCCTTCTGAACTATGGATGCCCACCAAAAGTTGTCACCATTCTTTGCCTACTCCATGACTGTATGCGAGTGGTGGTTCTCATTAACAAATCTACCACAGATCCCTTTGAGGTTAAGATAGGAGTTAAAGAAGATGTATCATCACTCCAACACTCTTTTCAATAATCCTTACTGCAATGCAACATCTGACCACCAACAAGCTTCTAGTTAGAGTGGAGCTAAACTACCGAATGGTAAACTGTTTAATCTCAGCTGACTCTGAACAAAAAACAAGACCACCCCAATCTCAATCATCAAGCTCCATAACACTGATGTTGCTGCAGTCTGTGTTCACTTGGAAGCAGACCTTCAGGCAATCGTCAATGTCTTTACCAAGGCATACAAGAAAATGGGAGTGATGCTTAACATTCAGAAGACTGAAGTCTTCCATCAACAAGCTCCTAATAAGCAGTCCCCAGCTCTGCTAATTCAGAATCATGGTGAGACTTTGGAGAACACTGAGTATTTCCTGCACCTCGGAAACCATCTCTTGCAGAAGGCTGACATCAATGAAGAAATCCAACGGCACCTCAAATGTGCAAGTGCAGCCTTCAGACACCTGAGGAAATGGGTGTTCAAAGATCACAGCATCAGATCCAAAATCAAACTCAGAGTTTATTGAGCAGTTGTTCTCCCCACCTTACTGTACACAGCTGAGACACAGACAATGTTCAAGAGATACCTCAAGTTCTTGGAGAAGTACCATCAGTGCTGCCTGCAAAAGATCCTTTGAATCCAGTGGGAAGATAGATGCACCAACACTGGCATCCTCTTGCAAGCAAATCCCATGAGCATCAGGGCAATGATCATTGAACATCAACTTTGCTGGGCTGGCTACATCATCTGGATGTCCAACTCCGACTCCCAAAGCAAGTCTTATTCTCCCAGCTCAGTCAAGGTGTACACTCAAAGGACGGCAGAGAAAGCACTTCAAGGACATCCTCAAGGCCAACTTGAAAAAAATGCAACATTCACATCAACTCATGGGAGACTATCACCCAGGACCACCCCAAATGGAGGAAGAGTCTTCTACAAGTTTTTTGAACTTGAAGAAGTTTTTTGAAACTGAAGGTTTCAGTTCTTTGAAACCTTACAATGACAACAGGAGAGAAAAGTGGGAGTGGCAGAAACAGCATGTCATGAACTGGCTCAAGAATCCGGAGCCACCCACCCAACACACAAGCATGTGCTTGAGTTGCAACAGAGTCTGTTGATCCTGGATTGGCTTCATCAGCAACCTTTGGACCCACAGCTAAGACAATTATGGACGACAATCATCTTCGACTGCAAAGGACTGCCAAAGAGAAGAGATTCAGTTGCAGTCAGGGTTCCATAGCAGACCCACTGGCAGAAGTTATTACAGGGCATGATGAATTCCTGGATCCAAAAATGTTCATTTCTGGACTTGCACAATAGGGCATTCAATAGTTTATTTTTCATTTTGTTTTTCATCTGAAAGAGTGATTTGGGATATAAAAAGTTTTATATTCCCTGGAACAAGGACTCAATGTTTTCTTCCCCTATGAGTGCACTTTTGCACCTAAGTGAGATTACATATTTTTTTCTCAGAATTAAAGAAAAAATGTGTAAATTTAATTTAAATGTTAGCATTATATTGAAATGATTATATCCTTTTGATAACTGTGAAGAGGAATACAATTAATAATAATGCACCATATTATCCCTATTGCCTCAATAAAATGATATTAAGTTAATATTTCAGTTGTTGTTAGTATAAATTTCTGTCTTTTAAACTGTGAGCAAATGGATTCTAATCACTAATTCTGTACCAGGTGTTGTTAAGGGTACATCAATTATGCTTCCCAGCAATGTGATTAAACTCTGATTCAGGCAAGAAAACATTGTTAGTAAGCAAATCAATTTCCTTTGAAACTCTCTTATGTACTACCAGTTTATGGCTCCTTCAATCAGAACAGTGAAAACAAACTCATCTTGGATTTGATCTTATTCATTTTGTCTGTTCAGCACTAATTTTGTGGTGTTTCACCCTTCCAGTTCTTTCTGACCTGTACTGTACTAATGTTATATGTGAAAATATTTTGACTTCAGTTACATGTAAGTTATACATTTTTCAAAGTCTACAATAATATATATATTATATACATATAATATATATATATATATATATAAATTACTATATACTGAGGTTTTAATATATGTATTCCATCATTTCAAATGCAAAGCATATCTTTACCACATCGAATTCTCATGAAATATTTGGTTTTTCTAAATAATGTGCCTATACATATGCTATGCAAAATAGAAATCTACGCTGTCTCATTGCAAATCATCATCTTCCATTTTTGAAAGAATTTTACACTCATATTACTTTAGTATATACAGTATCAGCGATCAGCTATATATAACAATATATAATACTGTACATTTTTAATAAATGTTATTTAACCTTCATTTTCCATTTAATTGAATTTAATTTTAACATTTTGAATAGATTTTATATTTTAAAATATTTTTAGTTTTTAATACAGATTTATAAATTATTTCTTGGCTATATTTTATAGCTACTAGATATGCAAATTGTATTACAACCCCCTGAAAAGCTGGCACATCTACTTCTGGAGGGACAATAAAAAGAAGATAGGAATGAGGGATCTGGCCATAAAGAAGTAACAAAACTTAACATTCAGACATTCTGAGCATGTCCACACATGCAATTAATGCGCCTAGTTTTCTTCACAGAAAATTCAGGCTCATTAAAGTGCTCCAGGTCGCACTTCTACATGTGCATCCCTGTCAGAAGCAAACTGTGCCTGACAGGAACAGCCCAGACCAGGGCTGCCCTGCCCTGCTCTTCCCCGCCTATATCAGCCAAGGGGAGCTCCAGGCTCTTCCAAGCACCAGCCCCAGGGCTGGCAGGAGGCACGGGGGCTGGTCCTGATCCCCACATGGCTGAGAGTTGTCTTCACTCAATGGGGACGCTGTCTGCCAGCCACATGAGGACTGGGATTGGGATCCCTACGTGGCTGGCAGGCAGTGTCCCCACTGAGTGGGGATGACTCTCCCAGCCACATGGGGATTGGGACCTTCCCCATTCCTACCTGGCTAGCAGGCAGCATCCCCATAAGAGAGGACAGCTCTCTCGGCCACATGGGGATCAGGATGGGTGAGAGACAGAGAGACAGCTGCCCCTGCAGCCAGCACAGCTGCTCCCCATGGGGGCTTACCCTGGCAGTAGCAGGCCTCCTGCTGCCTGCACTGACCAGAAGTGAATTGCTCCCAGTCAGCGTCTATGTGTGCTACTGTGCAGTAGGTAATACACCGTTAATTTAGTACCTGTATTTCCTGGTGCTAGCAAGTGGTGCAGTAGCCTAATTTACTGTACAGTAAATCCCCCGCATGTGTAGATGGTGATGTTTTACTGAGCATTAGATTAGTCTAATGCGCAGTAAAGCCTCTCGTGTGGACACGCCCACTATAAATTATTTACTTGCAATGACACTTGTTAAAAGAAGCACTTTATACATGCAACTAAACCTGACTAATATGCACCAGAACACTGCAAGGGGAAAGTTCCTTATTTAGCCATAAGTGAAACACAAATGCCGGCACATCACAGAACGAAATCAGTAAGGTTTTGAAAAAAATAGGAACTACTTTTAAGGTGTTAGATCAGTAAAATAGAGTACTAAAGAAAAAAAAAGATGGCTTAGATATTATAAGTCAAGTCATTGCATTGATTTGTGCGCATATTGTTAGCTTCTGGCAAAATTAATATTAAGAATTGCTGTAAAAATTGAGACATGCCTGACACTCAAACCCTTCCAGAACAACTGTGGGAGTAAATCCATTGTTACATCTCTCCATCAGCTACAGTCCCCCAAGGAACAAAGGTGCAGTGACAAGCAGCTTCCCTGACATTTCACGGTGTATGGGGAACTATTTTTACTTCCTCCAGAAACTCTTTGCAGCAAGGCCAGTTAGTTACTCATGTTTTGCCCGGTAAGGGAAGGATTTATGCCTCAGTGACCAACTCGGGAAAACGCACATACACACAGACATACCCTCGCACGTGCAGTATCCCATGATTCTTTCCTTCCAATATAAGTTCTTCACAAAGATGAAGCTGTGCTGCAGGTGAATATACTGAATAGTATATTCAGTTTACTTATACTACCAGTATAAGTATAACCAGTATCAGAATAACCAGTTTACTTATCCTACCTCATCCTTCCTTTCTGTAGAGGGTGCCACACTGAAAGCAGACTGTCATGAGACAGTTGCTGAGCACCATAAGTTTCCAAGTACTACAATGGAAGCTCAGGGTATCAGGCCAGGGGGGATTTGGTTCAAGTGACTTTTAATTCTACCACATTACTCTTATCACAATAGTCTTGCTAATAAAAAAACCCCAAAAGACAAGATTCTGCTGTCACTTGCATAATAAAAAATGCAGAGTAATTTTGACTTCAGTGCCTATTGTCCTTTAACTGAGCTTGATGTGTCTAACTCTTATGCCAATGGGAAATTGAGAAGGACACGAACCTTCCCACCTACGTATCTGTTTAAGGATTATACAGACTGCAGGATGACAGTGTCACTGCCCTTCATAATACACCGTGCCATCAAAGGAAGAGCTAGGCTATCAAGGTAAATGACATTGGTACGAAAATTCTCTCAACCTGTCCTCTGCCTAGCAGAACTCCTTGTGCAAAATATCATATTTCAATACCATACTTACATGATAAATTGCTCAATTTATTAAGAAAATAAGCTCTCCCTCGAGATGGGAAACCATAGCAACATATTGAGAGTCAACGTTTCGGCTCTTTGGCTGGTCAGAAGCTGTTACAGGTTGGATCCGAAGATTGCATGATTTGCCTCGCCTGGCATTTCCCCCATGAAAGGAACTGCATGGAAACTGGCTAAAGTGTTTTGAGGGGAGTCAATGCAAAATGACTGTGGAAAGGACACACACAATACTCACCATTTTTTATTTTAAACTGGTGGCCTGCATCTTTCTAGGTATAACTAACAATCAGGAGCTCGGTCAAGGGGATCTGAGAAGTCATCCACAGTTTGGGAGAGACAGTTTATAGAAATGTGAAGGTTGCAATAACACTTTTGAGTGTAGGGAGTTTAGGATCATTACGCAATATATTCATGTAAAACAGTGAAAAGTCAGTTGTTCTTAGTGTTCCAAACATGTAAGCTCTTCCCAACCTTTCTCCTCCTTCACCTGGAGAAAAATCAAGCTCTATACCTTTCCCTAAATATTTTCCCAACACATCCTCTTGGTTGAAAGAACACCTACACCTAGATTGCACATATTTCCTGGGTGACAGATGAGACATGTTTGCATACTTTCTGCTAGAGGTGTGGTTGGCACTCCTCTTAAAGAAGTGAATGGGGTTTAGTAGACAGATGTGTGTAAGAAGGGTCTTTCCAAATCTTAATGACATACGCTAACGTTAGAACAGCACGAGCAAACTATAACTAAACTACAAAAACACCTTTTAAAATAAGTTGCGTGAACATTCGTTTTGCACGTTTTTCACATAAGGTAATATAATATCTCCAGAGAAAAGCAACATCCAGTGTAAAGTGTTGCTTTAATAATTTTAATTCTAAAAAATGCCTGTGTCAAAAGGTTGAACAGCCTCAACTAACATTACATATGCACTTTCAGTACCTAATTAGCTGATAATACTCTGGGCGCTTGTAAGGTACAATACAAGTGCCTTGCTTACCAATGTGTTTAGTATTCTGCAAATAAATCTTCATAGCAATTAAATCCCTTGTTATTATGAAAATGCTTCCATATTGTTGTAATAACAGAGGATAATACAGTCAATGCCACTAATCAAGAGGTTATTCTTTGAATAATTGCAGGATTTATGAGTAATCATTGCTAAAGATATGCCGTTATTCAGTACACTGAGTACACAACATCTAATAATACCTTTCAAATAAATCTGATTAATGTTACAGTACCCTTTAAGTGAGGTGCACATATAACATTTTTCCAAAACTACTGTGCAGTAATATATAAGTGCCCGCCTCTCACAAATGCTATTTCCCTTGCAAGAATCTGAAAATACTTTAAGCATTAGTAAACATCATGGTTCCTCTCCCCGGAAAGCTGAAGCAGAATGCCTGCTTACACAGATAAGTGACAAATTTGGGAAAAATACTCAGATTGCCTAGGTATGAACAGGTGTTCATTTCTAGCACTGGAAATTTCTGGTAAACTCTGATACAGATAAGATCTTCCTCACTGAATGAGGAAGATCTTTCCCCATAATCAGGAATGTTTCCTGCAGAAGAAATTGAATAAACACTTGTACACTCCTAGTTTTTGGCAGGGAGGTGGGAGGGGAATTATCCCAGTAGAAACTAAACGCCCACATATAGTCCCTGTGTCTTAAGCCAACAAATCATGATCCCTTCATAGCATACAAATGCTTATCAAGTCAAATACCAACTTTACCTGTAACATACAATAATATCTGATTCTACTAAACCAGCTCTGAAATATTAAGGAACCACATATCGACTGTTTCCCTCTGCTAGTAACATCTTTCTTCTTAATGAATGTTTAACAGGAAAATTTAATTTTTTTCTCTCTCTTCTTTCCCTGAGACACACTGTATCTGTAGATACTTTTAAATAGCAAAAAAGAGTTAAGTTTGCTATAGGTGCTTTAGAGCAATGTGTTAAGGTAGCAATATATGCATAAATTCTCACTGTTATGTTTGGGACTGTGCTCATAATTCATTTATCTGGGATTTAGGGGGTGGAAATTCCTCCCTTAAAGAAAGAAAGCAGATATTTCATATGCTATGATATACAACCTGCTTTGGTTGCAGTGCTTCTTTTCCCCCTGTGCATTTGGACAGTGCAACTGTGGTTAGGTGATTTATGCCGTCTATTTGGGGAGATTATTAGAAACCCACAATTGTCATTCTTTTAAACCACAGACCTCTCTTGCTTAAATATTTAGATATTTTACCATGTAGGGTAATCAGCTGAAGGAGGTTACATCAACAGTCATGCTTCTGGAATCCCCTGGCGGGAACCATTAATTGCCTGAAGCACTCAGCTAATATTTTGTTTCGTATGTTGTCAGGTTTCTCATTTTCAGTCCTCCGCTATGTGATAATGAAACAAAGAACTTGTGGTGTCAAGTAGGTCACCTGCATTAATATTTAAGATTTGTTGCCATGTTGAATAAGGATATTAACATTAATAACACATGAGCAAACACAATCACTTAAAAAGCACAACCAACAGTGACACTTAAAAAAAAAAAAAATCCAGTGCTGGTAGCCCAGAAAAATTGAACTAAATCTTAATCATGATAAAGATTGGAATGAAACATGTCAGGGAAATTTCATTTTCTTCCCCAAATTAAACTAAAATACAGCAATATTCAAAGGTGATCTACATCTTGAGAATTAGCCATTTTCCTTTTGAACAATGGGAAAGGTATGAGGAGGTATGGGTCAGGAAGAAAGTGCGCCACTTAAAAAATGGTTCGATTATGGTCTGTGGGATGAGCAACCCCTGACTTCCTTGTGGCCCTAATGCACCAGGCCTCTCTCCTAAATATGCCTCCCACCCAACTCGAAATCTTCTCGGTCCCCCTATCTGTCTTTTGGGGAAGAAGCAGAGTCAAGAAACACTTGAGAGTGGTGAGTTCCCTTCCATGATGCCTGGAGAAGTTCTGTTCCAATGAGAGCGTAAATGGGGCTCGTAAAGTTCCCCAACCGTGTCTGCTTCATTTTAAGATGTATCCTAACCAATGCAGTTCTGAGCACCACGCACACATTTACAGTTTCTTCTTGCTTAAAGTTGCCAGGTTGCCTGTAGTGAACAAGACTGAATGGATATTGCTCAGAACTGAAAAGGCCCTTGAAGTTTAATCACTGTCTTTATTCTGAATTCACAGACTTTAGTTGGGCAATGCCTACTAAATAGCTAGACAGTCTTCACAGCCACAAGGATGAGGACTAGAAACTTCAGATGGACAGCTTTAAAACTGCTGGTTTGAAAAATTACTAACATTAAAACCTTGTTGTTTAAAGTTCCCAAAGTTACCAGAACCTTACCCTCCCTTCTCCAATTGCACACTACCATGCTATGTGCAGATTGTGAGGAAAAGTCCACTAAAAATCACAAAGCTTTTTTCTCTATATATTTATTGAATATGATAACAGAAAAAAATATTAGTGGAAATATTTGAAAGCATATGTTAATTCTATTGTTAGAACAGGGCAGGTACAGCCACAAAGGAAAATAAATGGGACGTCAAATGTTTGTAGTTTTTCAGTACTTGACAGAATAGACAAAATAGAAAAAAACAGATAAACCGTCACATTATGCTACTTTTTTAAATGCTTATAGGTTTAACCTTTTTCCCAACATAAATATAAGCAAAGGATGCCCCCTCTCAAGGAACAGAGGATTTTCTAGTGATAGAGAACAGAGGAGATGGAGGAATAGCATCAGAAGACAAGGGGGAAAATAGGAAAGGAGACTTAAAAAGGTAAATAGTAAATTGAATTGAAAAATAACACACCACTGGAGGAGAAAGAATACAACTTCACAGAAAGAGAAAACAAACAAAGAAAAGCAGTTGGGGTGGAGGGGTGCAATGGTGGGGAAGGTCATTTAGAAGTTGGACAGCCCTGATCTACATCTTCAGATGTCAACTAGAATTTTTTTTGTTTCAAACCTGAAAATATGACAGCACACTGATGTGATAGAAACTAGTATGTAGGATTAGCTGCGATATTAGCATAAAAGGACAGAAGTTCTAAAAGACATGCCCCTTATACACTTTCAGATTAGAGACCAGGACGAAGCATTATATATGACCCAGTTTGTCTGTCCTTCAGTTCAAATTTCATGCGTCGTAACATTTATTTCTGCAACAAATCAAATCTGTCTTTCCATTTTCCTGTGGGAGGCTAAGACTCAAGCTTTCTAGCAAGGAACTCAAATCAAAAGGCAAATATGGCTTATCCCTCCTCAAACCCATGACATCCGTTGCTACCAGACTGGGAATGACTCAGACCTAACAGAAGACTCGGGCCTAAGGGACCCTTGCCAGAAACTAACAGAGGATTATTCATACTTATAAAAAATGTCTTTTGCTTTCTTTTGCATGCTACAACAAGAGCTTCTGTATGTGGTATCACATGCACAACAAATGTCAGGGCACAGGCTTGTAGCACAAGTAGGACAGCAGTAGATGCAGTTACATCAGCACAGGTCAACGCAGCGTAGTCATTATCTTTTGGAAGCTAGAGCATGGTGAGTGACAGCAATTTGCTCAAATGAAGTTCATCACTTAATGGATTTGATGTTAGTCCTTCCAAGGATGTCATCATCCTCTAGCTCAGCAGCAACTTCCTTGTCTGATATCATGTGGTGTCAGGGAGCGATGACAAATGTTAAAAGTGGCACAAGTGATACCATCTTATGTTGGCAACAAATGGTAATTTCCTACAGGATGCTCCACTATAGAAGCTACAAATTCTGTCATGAAATAGCAAGTTTTCTGATGACCACGTTTTGATTCCCATTTTGGAAACCTGTAAATCCTGTAAATCCTTTTTTGCCAGATCCAATTTTGAGTCAGTCCTTTGCCAAAATGGACAAGTAATCCAATAATGTATCCATCCTTTCTTAAGAAAATAGAGTTGAATTAGATTGAATATCAGGAAAAATACATCTTCACTGTTAGAACAGTGAGGCAGTGGAACAGACTGCCTAGCTGTGGACTCTCCATCACTCGAGGTGTTCAAGAAGCCGTTGGTCAAGAAGGATCTAGGTATTGCAATGCCTATGTTCTACTATAGGTATTTCCCAGGCTTCTACCTGTGGCAGATTATGGCGCTATGTCTTGTGGTTGTGTCAGGGCTGACTGTGTAGTTTTGATAGTATGTTAGACAATAGATTTGTATAGGATGGTTTGGATAGGGATGATTCTGCCTCAGGTAGTGGGTTGAACTAGATCAGTGTTTCTCAACCCATGGGTCATGACCCAAAAGTTGGCTGCAAGAATATATGAAAGGGTCATGAACAAACTTTGGATCAACAACATTTAAAAGTGGATTCTCCTTTAATGGAGAAAAACATGGGAACCAGTCACTTTTCCCTCGCAGGCTGGCTGCTTCCCCGCCCCCCTCCACACACACCCCCCAACCTGTCCCATACACTAAGGGGCTGGGGACTGGGGCTGGGAGGTAGTGGGTTGGGAGTGAGGGGCACTGGGTCAGGACTGGCCATTGAAGTTTACAAATGGGTCCTGGTACAACAAAGTTTGAGAACCACTGGACTAGATAACCTATGGAAATCCCTTCCAGTTCTACTTCTTTCTGATTCTATGATTTGTTCCTGTTCCTATGGTTTGCTAACTGTTAACATGACCTTGTCATGTCAAAATATGTTTTGTGCATGTCCTGTGCTTTGAATAGCATGCATTTTGATAAATTATTACTCTGTTCTATATACTCCCTGTTATCTTAATCCAAGACTCATAAAAACAGCAGAAACAAAGCATCCAAAAAGAAGAGAAACTAAGTGAAATGAACTTTATAATATAACAGTATGATTGGGTCTCTGATAACTAGTTCTGATTATATGCAAAATGTACTACAGATATAGTAAGACAAAGGGAAAAATCTTAACCATCTATTACAGTCAAACATATCAGATTATTCTCCTTCTCAGAAGAACAGTGAAGGTTAGTTAAGTGAACAGCTTTGTTGGTAAATCCCTGAAAAATAGCAGATTAAAAATCCCATGGAGAGATTAATGTTAGATGAACTGTTACTTCTGTTCCCATGCCCAAAAAATGCTTTTCTACTGAAACAGTCATATCACTATGTCAACCATTAGTACACATGGTTGGAGTCTACTTCCTTCCTTATCAATAAATTGTACCATTTACTGTTATTACCTCTCAATCAAATTCATGGAAACTTGTCCAGCATCTATGGAGCTATTTTCTTTAGTATCATCAAATCAGATGAGACAATTTTGTGTCCTCAGTATCACCCAGTTATTACTCATTGAAAATTTTAGTTATTTCAACTGAGACATAAAAGCCACCTAATGCCAGACTATAGCCACTCGACTAGGCAACTAACACCACAGTCAAAACAGTAGTAAAAATACCCTCACCATACTCTCTAGGGACAAAGTGAGCCAATTATCATTCCAATTCAAAATCTCTGCTTACATGCACACCAGTAAGTATTTTCACCAAATGCCAGCCAAATCAATAGACTTTGCAAGATGCATTAAGGGTCAAATGATTTGAGTTATTTCTAAACCAAGTTCAAAGGAAGTTCATGCCTTCACAGAAATACCACACCATGTTCAGGTCCGTCCTTTACACTTATACCAAAAAGTACAATCTTACACATTTCCACTCGTGTTATTTAGCATAGGAAAACAGGAACATTTTCCTTAAAAGCTGAGAAAAAGAAGAAGCCCTAGATTAGTCACTGAAATTGCAGTGATGCTCCTGGGGTGCCAGTATCTTCTGATCCTCCTTTGTTTCTTGGAAAATGGCTGTTATTATATTTGTCTTATGTGGATGGGGCCTTTTCTGCTCTCAGCGAGAAGATTCCCTAAGGGAAGAAAAACTCTCTTCTCAATTTGTGCCATGTACAGTAGTAGAAATTTGTAGCAACTTATTTTCTTACGGGGTTGTGCAAACTCCTAGGATATCAAGTAAATTATTATTCTGGAACTATAAAGTATTTGCCCAGGTTTACCGTTGCTTTCCTAAAACAAGAATCTGTTTTAACTAAAAGGCTATTTGAGAAAATTAGAGTCAAAACTATTGGTTTATCCTGCTAGGCTATCCATCAAAGTAGGTGGGGGGTTTTATATGTTTTTAAGTCTGTCAGAAAGGTTGCAACCATTTGATTCAGCTAAAATTCACAAAAAAGGACCAGCGAAATTGAACTGGTATTGCCTGAAGAAACAGACTGATACTATCATAGAGAACGTTAGGACAAATAAACATTTGTATGCTTGAAACTTTTACTTATATCATTCTACTTGCTTCACTCATGCTCATGTGCAACTTGTACATCTGAACATACAAAGTTTAGTTGTCCTTGTAATGGTGGAGCTGGTTCCTATTTAATGCTTCTGGTTTCATTTGATTTTTAAATTAACTATTATACAAACCTCCCTTCACAGAGAAATTTGAAATTTTTAAGTACATTTCTAATAAGTTTATCTAAGGAATCTATATGACTTTCCACATAAGCAACCTCATGAGGTCACTGTTGCCTGGGCTTTAATTAATCTTGACAGTAGTCAAGTTAATCTCGACAGCAATTCTATACCAATATAAAAAAGTTGCCATTTCATGGAGTTCTATGTTTATATATTTGCATTCAGATAGGAATAGTACAAGTATGTTTTTCCCCCTCAAACACCACTTATAAAGATGATTTATCATGTGTTTGAATATATGGAGATATCTTTTTTCCAAGATTTATAGCAACAGTCACAATTTGTACCGGCATGTATTGCAAATGTTTATCAGACCTTGAACCCCCATTTATATTCTGATAATTTGCAATGCAATGTAAGAACTTATGCTCCAGATGTAAGAACAACAGTGTTCTGTGGCCTTAGTAAATGGCAGTACTCCCAAGGGCAGAGGGTTGGCATCCCTGTACACCAAAGAGTTTATGGAAATCTTTCTTACAATACTGCCTATGCTCAAAGCCCACAGGTTTGCAGGCGTGAGTCAAATTTGAGATGTTTTAGATATTTACAGTATACGGATAGATTCTGCCTATCCCCAACACAGGTGAACCAGAGAAAAGGGCACAAGAAAGCTCCAACTTCCAATATCCTTGCATCACGTAAGTTTTCACAGCAGTTGCAAAACATTTTGTAAAATCTAGAATTTAGAGTGGCCAAATTCTACCTCAAATTCCTGCAGCTTTCATTTCTATGTGCACGCTTGAGTCCAACAGTGTCCAGAAACCCACTGAATTAGTGAACTTCTTCAAGCATCTAAAGGACTCCTCAAGCAGAACATCAGTTAGCTGTTTGGGGCATAAAAGACACGTCAAGACGTTTAACTTGCTCTTTACAACTGAGGCCCGGTGAATACAGCATTCATCATCATCATTTGTCTCCACCTCTACCCTATTGACCTGAAATTCAGTCATATGTCCTTCCATCCTCTGCCCTCAATTGCTGACATTCAAGATGCAATGCAACAGTCCCATCAATCTTTGGAATAAATATCACAGCTGTAGTGAAGGAAGGAAGTGTAAAAGTAGATGTGGGCACTGGTCAGTCAGTGGAGTGAAACTGATACAAAAGGTCTGCAAGAAATAAGGCCAATGGCGTCAACTGAAGTTTAGACAAGATCAGTCTATCTGGTAGTCTAAATGGAATTTTTGCACCTTATAAGCAGATGACTTGTTGCTATGATTGCACTATATATATATTACAGTGTGGGCCAGTTCCAACTACTACATCTTGAAAAACTAAAGAACATGTATCATCTAATTCAGGTTTCGTAAAACAGTTCAGATCTCAGCATCTACATAGAACAAATTCCAATCATCTTTTCTAAATCGGTGACATTATATTATTGAAGTACCATGACCATCCAACTTAGAGAAAAACACAGGTACTGAGAAAGTAACACATACACACACACCGAACAACATTGTGCTTTATTCAGTTTTAATTTTTTTAAGTTCTGTCCAAGTACAGCTCAGTTGATTATTAGGCCTCAATATCTGTTTGCAACTGCTATTTATCACAGCTTATTACTGATGGGCAGTTTGCGTTGCTCAGTTTATCTTTTCATTTTACAAAAAAAAAATAACCAGATGGCAGGTTTCATGTAAACAAAGAGCATGGACCTTGTCAGTCCCTCTACTGACACCAGCGGGCACTGCTTTAGGTCATAGGGTTCAACGGGCTCCCCTGCCTGGCACACCGGGCGTTGATATGGACATCACTTTGCTCCAATCCAGTAATTATTTTGCCAGCTACCTGTATTCCCCAATTGCCACAGAGACAGAAACAAAAATGTGTGTTACATTGCTGCCACTCCAGTATCATGCTTACTAGTACCTTCTGAAAGTATCGGGGTTCACTGTTCAGATGTCCAAACAAAGCGTGGGGAGTCTACTATTCTGCAGCTCATTTTTTAACTTTTAGCATGGCATCCAGTTTTTAAAAAGTCCGTGAGCACGGCCAGACAAGCGCACATGTGCAGTTTGCAGTGCCGCCGACCCGTCTGCGGTATCACACACACACACTGCACATGCAGGCATTTACCACACTGCTAATTTGCAGGGCAGCAGGGCGGGTTTTGACACTGGGAGATCCCAGTGTCAAAAAAACCCATGCCAGAAAAAGTTGCGTAGCGCGCATGGCTGCAGTGTGCCACCCAAAGCTGTAGTCTGGCTGGCCAAAGCCAAGCTCTGCCCGTTGGCCACGCTCCGTGTGCTCGGATTGCTCCTGCTGGAGCCCCATGGTAAGGTTGTTGGGGCCAGACCAGGTGCTGGCCTCAGCCTCCCCTACTCCACCCAGGGCAACCTGCCACGCTCCAAAGCACACATGTAGGGGTGTTCCCCAGGGAGAACGAGCAGTAGCATAAATGTGTGTGCCATAAATGTGCACCCCCCGCTCATGGGGACGTGCCCCATTTGGCTTTCACACCACGAAGGCCTCCACTAACTTATTCTTAGAGGCATATATAGAAACATCTCTTTCTCTCCCTCTTTTAATTACATGAAAAAAGAACATTGAATGTTTCCAAGTAGCAAACACTTGCTATCTCCTATTTATTTGTGTGTGAGACCATATCATGAGAAAGTAGTAATATTGTCCCTTCGTTTAAAACAATGATATTTTTTAATGAAAATGGACAGTACTCTTATGGAATTCTTCCCCTCACTCATCAGAAAATGAGTTATTTTACTTAACGAGAGATTTCTCAGAAAGTATCAACCTGATTGTTGCTTAAATCCCTCAACCGTGACAATATAATTAAAAGTTGTGAATGATATATCAAGTGTCGTACTCAAAGATGAATTGACAGGAGTAATTTTTACTACTCAAAAGCTTTCAACTTCATACATCATAATATCCTATTAAACAAGCTCACTGACATTGATATGAATTCTAAAGCAGTAGGTTGGTATAAGCCTCACTTCACCTTCCAAACAGCCATTTTTGTTCCTTGTTAATTATGAGCACTGTGTGTATTACCCGAGCTGAAGTCTGCATCCTTCAGTATTTCATTTCTTTATTAACTGCTCACCACAGATTGGTGGGCAGGGCTTGCAGTTCTTTTGCGTGACAGTGTTTCATGTGAGTGCTCATCCTCAAATGATTTATTTGCAATGCTTTATCATCTTGATGAGATATTTTATTTCTTTGTAAAGATAGCTTTTTTTTTTAAGGACTTATCTTCAACTACCATCAATTTTCATTTCATTCATGGATTATAAATTCTTCAATGCAGAGAACACATCTATATTAAGTGTTTCTGCTGTATCTAGGCACCAGCACTATGTGGCCCTAGTCTGAGTGAGGCCCCTACCCACTACTTTAATGCAGCAGCAGCCACAGTCAACCTCACGGCTTCTAAAAAGATGGAACTTTAAAACACTTAATTTTCAAATAGATACTTCTTAAAAATTGTTACTCTCCTTAGAGAATACATTGATAGCATCACCTATCAAAAATCAGAATTGAGAGGGCAACTGAAAAATCTAAATATGTTGAAAAATTATCTAGAAGAGCCATAGTAAAACCTATATCCGTTTGGAGGTGCATTATACTACCCTCATTAAATTTATAGTATGTATAATTTGACCAAGAGGCAATTTGCATCTATCACTGGACTCTCCGGTCAAAGAAGTCAACTTAATCCCAGAGAGAAAGAGGCCTACAGAAAATTAATTCAAGCTCTAGTAGTGGTGACTGAGTATATAGGGGAAAATCCCAACCAAAGGAGCTATCCAGATGGCTCTTCAACTCCATATACACGTTCCCGTTCCCAAACTTGTATCTGGTCGGTTTATCCATGTTATACAAGAAGCAACATAGATATTTCTGTCAACACTACGAGGCAATGAAAGAGAGGGCTGGCATTTCTTCTACCTTTCTCACCAGAAAATCAAAACAAGAGTGCAAACCCCTTACTTACTAAGTGTCTGAACATTAACTCTGGACATGGGACAGGATTCAATCTTCCCCTCTGGCCCTGTTTATACGAACTCACTGCCTGTGTGTAATCTGGGGTACTTTCTGAAATGATTCAAAGGGGCTTAAAGTTACAAGGGTCATCTAAGTATGCCCTTAGTTTTGCAAGCACATTAGAAACATTCTTGCTACAGCAGGCACCCATCAAACAATTATGCTTTTTTTAAAAGGATGCTGCACACCATTTCAGAACCTACTCTGAATGACTCCAAATACTTGTTAGGGTTTATCCATTTTCATATCACACATAAAAGAGAAATGAAGGTGAAACCTGGGTTCTTCTTGCAAGAATCAGTCTGTTACCTATGTCACTTTCTCAACTATTCATCCATCCACACCCAATAATCCTGTGATCTTAGTCAGAGCACACTCATGAAAAATGAATCATAGTTGTTATGCAGCCACTTGATGTTAATGGCAAAGTTGACATCTTAAATCACAGCTGTTTCCTTATGATGGCCAAGGGGCAAAGCAACACTTTTGAAAACAGAGGCAAGTGTAGATTAGGGTAGCTACATAAAAGCAACGTTTACAAGAAAAATGTGATGCAAAAACATTAGGGTCAAAAGTGCTATAAGCAAAGCACTCCATAAATTAAGCTTTATACAGTAATGTGTATACTTTGCAAGTTAACAGGTGTAGTCTGATACATTATTCTTCCTTATGTAAATGTTAATACTACCAAGAATTTGTTTCTGTCTCTAGATTAAAAAGTATAAAAGCTTTTACAACTAGGTTTTAATTTTTAACTAGGAAATAGTCTGTTTTCCATGTTGTATAAAAGTTTATGGTCCTGAAAAATAAACCCTTTTATAGTTAGCGATGCTGTGTAAGTGTGACACGGTCCTTTTACACTCTGTTTAGGTGCATAGTGGCAAATTAATGAAGGAGCACCCAGTATGATGAACAAGGTAAGCTCAATTATTTATCATTATTGTAGTATAATTGTATATTGTAGTATAGTTGTACTTTATACCCAGGAAAGAAAAAGTAAGCAGGATAAGTAGTATTATAAAAGTAATACAAGATAAGTTAGAATCCCACAAGGACTTTGATAGACACTATGAAGTGTGGATAGGAATATGGAAAATAAATGATGCAGGATTCACCAAAAGATAGTGTGAGTGGAGCAACGCAAAAGTCAGTATGCCTCACTGCTTGCAAAGATATTGCCATTTTTCAAAAAATCAAAATGAATCTGGATATCTGAAAAGTAGCGGGATGGCTTTGTAAGTTGTGGATGGGCTTTGATAACCTTTGCGTTTGAAAGGCTGAAGTGTGTGCTCTGTCTCCATCACTCTAGACTGTAATTGCAATCAGAAAATGCTATGCTCAAAATTCCCTGCCTAACATGTGTTTAATAGGTAAAAAATGATTGCAAAGCTGGAGGGAAAAATACAGAGAAAAATCAGAGCACAATACGCCTGTACCTGGCACAGTTGAATAACTGTAAGCATTAAAACAGGTCAACTTCTCAGTTATATTTTTCTCTTAAGACCCTCCAAAAAGCATGAAAATGTTCTGCTGTAAAGACATGCTCAGAGACAATTTACAGCAGCAGGTAAAGATCAGACTGTATCATGCACCAAGTAGGGA
>NW_005842001.1:319141-321521 GCF_000455745.1 Alligator sinensis
GCTTATACCACCTACCCTGAGGAGATTCCCCTGAAAGGAAGATCCTATTTCACAGCCTGCTTGTTGGAGCGCAGCTGTAGGATAACTGCAGTGTCTGATGAGCATGTGTCACCTCTCAGCTATCTCAATGATATTTTTGTCATGTGATTTATAACCTGTGGTGTGGATTAGGTGTGAAACTGTCTCCACTGTAACAACCAGTTAGTTGTTTGCATGTTGAAAAAATTGCAATTCAAAATGACAATGCCTGAGATTCTGGCCCTCCTCACAACTTTTCCCCAACACAATACACCCTGAAGTTTTTCTGCCAGGATGTGCATGTGGCATCTAACTGATTCACATGAAGGGACAGGTGTCATGTGTTCATTATGTGGGTTTGCTGGGGTGAAGGAGGATCAAGAAGCAGTTTGTGCAGGAGCCAGGCACAACCACAGCTCGAATTGCATAAGTGTACGCAATGATTCAACCGCTCGTGTGAGTTCTGGAGCCGTTCCCTACCTGAGGGAGAAAATCATCAAAGCGAGCAGGAGAGGAAAGCAGCTCTCTCACTACTTCAAACTTCTCCCTGGCCCAAGGCACTTGTCATTTACTCAGTGGGGCCTTGCAACATTTTTCATTGATGGCTGCAGGTACGTGCAGCTCCACTCAGAGCGTAAAGACTATACTAGAGATGACATAATTTGACTCACATTTAACACTGAAACATTAGTGGATCTTCTGCAAAATCATTTCAGATTGAAAAAAAAAGTGACACCCTGTGCACAAAGGGAAATTTTACTTCAGTCTCTCAGAAAGCAGAATAAGAAATCACAATTTCAATTGTCAATAGCCTCTGCTGCTACTTTACCAAAGACATCCCCTTTCCTTCTACATCAGAGCAAGCACTTGGAACTCCAGGTTACAAAAGTCTTATTTTGTTTTACAGATTATTTTGCCGAACAACTTAAGTACACCACGCTTCCTGCAATGTCTGTATTGTATTGTCTTTTCAATGATCCCCAGTAATATTTTTTGCATGCCACAGAGGTACGCTCCATAGGGGCCATTCAATGCATCTGACAATCCAGGCAAAGTACAGACGTTACACTTAGGCTAGGGACAGACATTAAAAAAAACCCTGAGCTTAAACTGATTCAATCTTTGCAGGTTAGTCTAACCTGTGCATATTGAACTGATTTGCAAATGAACAAACATTCACTTTTAATTCCAGAAATGCAGGCACGCACTTGCACTGACTCAGGCTAGAAGCTGGTGGGTGCTACAGGGAGCCTTCCCTTCCCTTCCCAGCAGCTGCAAGGCTGGTGGAAAGCTGACCTGGGAGGCATGGCCAGGCCCCAGCAGGAAGCTAAATTTGATTGTGGAGGGGTTTAAACCCCACCCTGGCCTGCAGAGACAATGCCTGGAGGGGGCAGAGGGAAGCAGCCCTTACAATGCTTGTTCCTGGCTGCCAAAAGGGGATGGAGGGGGATTAAACTCCCCTGTCTCCCCTCTAGGGCATGGGGACCCCAGCCAGGGTCTGCCCAGCTATGTTCCCTGCTCCCACAGTGATGGGTCCTGGCCAGAGCTGGTCAGCGTGGCCCTGCCGTCTCCTCAGGGCTGGGGCTGCGGGGCTGAGCCAGGCCAGCCTACAGCTGCTGCTGAGGACAGACACACAGGGGCTGGCCTGAGCTGAGCCACAGGGGCGAGGCTGGGGGGCCTGGGCATTGGCTGGCTGAGCAGCTGGCTTCCTGGGCCAGCTTGGACGTGCCGGTGGGCCCGGAGCCTGGCAGCCACCCATCACAGGGCAGCCGCCCGCCTTCTCCTGTGCAGCACCCACTGGCTGCAGGGGCACTACTGGCTGTGCACTGGCCAGAGCCAGCAGGGATCCTCTGCCTCCCTCGCCCCCAACTGCCACTGCTGCTGCCATGCAGCTCCGGGTAGGCGAATGGAAGCTTTAGTCCCGCAGCTTCTGCCCAGTGCACGCAGCTCTGGCTCCAGCTCCAGCTGCTTTCCACCTACCTCTGCCGCACGGGCTGGTCATCACACTGGGTGGGCAGAAAGTAGTCGGAGCTTGAGCCAGTGCTCCAGACACCAGGCAGAAGCTGCTGAGCTAAAGCTTCCACCTGATAAGCACCCCTTGTTTCAGGGGCACCTGGCTAAACCCCTAGGGACAGAAGTAGGGCTGGAAGCCATGTCCAGCAGAGATCCCTTGAACTTTTACTATGCATTTTCTACTTCAGGAACAGCTTTGTGTTCTGAAAAAGTATTTTATCTAACCAAGGACATAGAGTAGGTTGTTTAGGCTGGGGGAGATCGCTTGTTGCTTAGTTGTTTAATTGCTGGCCTCGCTAGAGGAAAAGCTGTATCAACAAAGTTCCGGAGCTGGAAGGGGGGTTACTTG
>NW_005842001.1:321550-352487 GCF_000455745.1 Alligator sinensis
GGGCGTGTAGGGTGGAGGGAGTAGGGTGGAATTACTTGCTGGGCTTGCTACACATTTCATCACATCAGCAAGTTTAACCTGTTACATAGCTATATAAGGCAGACACCCACTGGGGTGTGGGTGCTTGCTTTGCGAATGATTGCCAAGCGCCACTTTCTGCGCAGAAATAAAGATTAAGTTGGATCCTTCACCCCCGTGTGTTTATTGGCACAAGCGCACCGGGCACGAACTCACTGTCCTTTGGGGACAACACACCCACCCACCCAGAGCTGCGTGGGCGAGCAGGAGCAGGAGCAGGAGCTGCAGCTGGAGGTGAGTGGAACAGAACAGCCCTGCTGAGCCCAGCGAGCACACAGCTTCCCCTCGCCTCCAGCAGCTACTCTCCCTCCCCTTCCCACTCCTCCTGCCCCTGCTGTGCCACTCTGGGAGGTGAGGGGGGGCAGGCATTGATTCAGCCCAGAGCATGGAGCTCTGGCTCCAGCTCTGACTGCCTTCCTCCGCCTCCCCAGCATGAGCCCCTTGCAGGCGGAAATGGTGGAAAGCAGCTGGAGCTGGATCGCCATGCTCTGCACAGCAGACATGAGGCTAAAGTAACCCCCAGCTTGTCGCCGGGAGTGGTGCAGCAGAGAAGGCATAGGAGGGGGAGGGGACGGAGCTGCTGAAGGTGAAGGGAAGCTGCACGCTACCTGGACCCAGCAGGGCTGTTCTGCTCCCCTCACCTCCAGCTGCGGCTCCTGATCCTGCCCCGCCACGCAGCGCCGCTCTGTGTGGATGGAAGCATTATCCTGTTGGCTTCTGCCCAGTGCCTGACTCTAGCTCCAGCTGCTTTCTGCCCGCCCTGTGCAATGAGCAGCACCTGTTTGTGCGTGTGGGGTGGGGGGCACAGAAAGCAGCCAGAGCTCCGTGCATTGGGCAGAAGCCATGGGGCTAAAGCTTGCACTCACCTAGCCAGAGCTGTGTGGCAGTGGCAGTGGCAGCAGCAGCTGGGGGCAAGGGAGGCAGAAGAGCCCAGCCAGACCCAGCCAGGGCACAGCCTGTGGTGCAGCTGCTGTTGGCAGATGCTGCACAGGACAGGGGCACAGTGGGGGATGCAAGTCCCCATGGCAGGCAGCTGGCAGACTCCAGGCCCACTGATGCCTCCAAGCTGGCCCAGGCAGCCAGCTACCGTCCATGCCCTCCAGCCCGAGCCAAGGGCCTGGCCCCCATAGCCCAGCCCGGGCCAGCCCCTGTGCATCTGCCCTCAGCAGCACCTGTAGGCCAGCCCAGCTCAGTCCCATAACCTCAGCCCTACAGCTGCGGGTGAGGCAGGCAGACGACAGTGCCATGGCAGTCAGCTCTGGCCATTCTCCCATACCTGCTTGCTGAAGTGGGGAAGGGGGCAAATGTCTGACGGGCTGCTACACTCCACAGTAGGGGACTCCTTTCCCCTAGCTGGAGCCACCAGCAGCAGTGTGAGTTCCCTGTGCTGCTTTCTGCTGTGATAGGAACTCTGATGGGTTGAGGGGTAGAGAAGGAGCCCCCCTGCCACGTAGGGACCCAACCTGGCCCCCAGCAAGAACCAAACTGGGAAGCTGGAGGGGGCCTGACCAGCAGGGGGGCTCCTTCCCTCCTGCCCCCCCCCCCCCCTCTTCAGCACTGCAAAAAGTAACATAGGGAACTTGCACTGCTGCTTGCCACTGCTGGTTGTAGCTGGGCGAAAGAAGGCCCCTGCTCAGGTGTGGCTAGGGGCCAGGTCAGCCCTCTCATGGCAGGGGAGCTGGTTATCCCCAGCTGCAGCCAGCAGCAGCAATGCAAGTTCCCTGTCACTTTTCACTGCACCAGAAACTCTGCGGGGAGGGGGGAAAGGAGCCCCCCTGTGGTACAGGCCTGGCCCTGCCCTCATCAGGACCCAAGCTGGGAAGCTGGGGGTGCCCTCCCAGCAGGGAGGCTCCTTTTCCACCACCACCCTTGCCAGAATTCCTGGCACAGTGAAAAACAGCACAGGGAACTTGTGCTGCTGCTGGTGGCTATAGCTGGGAAAAGGGAGCCCTTCCACCATGAAGCCCCTCCCCCCCCCAGTTGCTGGCTGGGGTCTGGAGGACCCCAAACCAGGTCCATGCAGCAAGGGTGGCTCCCTTCCCCCCCTTCTCTCCATGCTGCTGACAGTCCCCAAATGGCAGGGGAACAGGGCAGGGTGGAAGCCACTCCAGCAGCCTCCTTGGAAGTATGTGGGAGTGCCCCCTGCCTTCAGGTCTTGGCCAGTGCAGGCAGGCACAGACCACCTCCCCCCCACCACTGAACAGCACACATTAGTGAACATACTCTAACTTATATTATAGCACTTTAAGTAAGTGCAGTAGTTAAAGCACTTTCTGCCAGGGGCTTTTTGAATGTCTGTACTTAGCTCCACAGTTTATTTTACTAACGTCCAGATTACCTGCTAAATGCTGTGCAAAGCAAAGCTGAACACAGTAAATGTGGAATTTGTGCTTGGCACAGCTCAAACAACTATACAGAAAAGCAATGCAAACTGAATAATAATATACTGAACATTGGTGTATTGCCTCCTGCTGACCCCCTGATACCACTTGAAGTATGAAGGATGTTCTCTGCGGGCCTAGTTTTTGTGGCGCAGAAGTGCAGAAGATGATTAAACTCCTAAACTACCACCATGGGGGGAGGGGCAGAGGTTAGGGATTTCAGTAATTTTAAAAAGGAAGCCACAAAAAGGGAATACATAAATAATACATAGTAATAGGTAGTAATATATCTAATCACAAGTCTAGTAATAAATCTGTTCCCAGCCTATAAAGGTAAAATACTCTGAATATGCCTTTGTTGTACTTTTCAGCTATAGATCTCAAAATACTCTTTTAAGCTAGGCATTATCCCCATTTTACAAGTATAAAATATAAGCACAGAAATGCAAGATTTGGGTCACAGCAGGTAAGAGGTTCAGCTGTTGGGCTCACACAGAACTGCAGTGATATATATATACAGATCTCCATGCAAGTACAGCCATATACTCTTGAATGCTGTAGAATCAGAGCCTTAAGTTAGACAGTCCTATGGATCTATATCTATGGGTGGCTAAATTTCTGTTGACTTGGGTTTGAATATTTCCTCTGAAGTATTTTATTAAACACCTTTAAGCATGGTTATGAGGTCAGTATTCACATTTGCAACCAGGGTAACCTGATGTTTGCCTAAAATAAAGGTATATTAGTCAACCTACAACACTGGTAGAACTTGAAAACAGAAAATTGGGAGAAAAAGCTGCTGAGCAACAATATATCACAATTAAATTAATGGAGTTTTTGGGAGGATCCAGGAAAGATCTTGCAGTTTCTGCCTCTTCTTTATAATGTCACAGTTCTAATTTACCTCATTTATATTAATGAACAGTGGGTTGCACAACTATTAGCATGATTGAAAATTGCACTAATGCTTAGTAAATCTGCTTCTAATTATTATGATTAACGAGAAGTTGATCATCTTGGACCAGATTAACAACTCAGAGTAACTGAAATAGAGTAAAAGAGATTTTTCTTGGTAAATCAGGTCTTTAATATTTTTATTTAATGAAATCCTGAGCAGTCCACTCAGTAAAGTTACATCCTAATTCACTATAACAAGCATTTGCATATATTTGCATAGATGATGCCACATCTATCAATATATTTATCTGAACTTAATTAGTTTCAAAACTGCATTAAAACTTAGCCTTATGATAAACTTAATACTGTGGTAATGTTTCATTCGATAGTTGGATAATAACTTTAGCCCTGTAGCTTTTTCACCAACTAGCTCCAGAGTATCTGTCTAGTGCAAGAACTCCCACCTTGTTACACTGGACACTATCGGGTCCTTTTCAAAGGACACTTTTCCAGCTGGCACATGAAACTCCATGAACTGAATTCTGCACATTTTAAAAGAGATTCTGGCAGCTTGAAAGCTAGTAACAGTTTTAAGAAATAAATAAGCTAGAACCGTTTCAGGTACCATGATCATTCTTGATTCCCCGAGGTGGTTGGTTCCCCTATTTCTGTGGTTTCACTGTATTTTTAATAATGTTTCTTTCTGCTGTTTCTGTGAGAAAAGCCCACAAAAACAGTGGAAGGAAGAGGCAAAAGGTGAGAGGCAAAATGACTGTACATACACACAAAACCAACCACAGGTCTATTCATGTTATCTGATGTCTTTCAGTTAGAGAACTCTTAGGCCACGTCCAGATGAGCCTGGACATTTGGTTCCCTGGTGACAAGTAGCAGCAGCACACCTTGTGCCAGTGCTACCTGTTCCCAGGGAAAACCTGTGTCACATGTGCTCTGGCACATGGCAGGTTATCCCAGGTGGGTAGGGGAAGCTGGGGACAGCAACTATTCTGGTCCCAGCAGCCTTAACTGGGGTCCTGGGAGCCAGGGAAGCTGCAGCTGCGGCGGTCCTGCAGCTGGGAACCTGGCCAGCAGCCGGAGTGTGGCTCCAGCTGTCCAGGCTCTGGTTTTGGTCGGTGGCTCTGCTGCCACATGGCACCATACTGCTTTGTTTCCCCACCTTTTTTTTTTTTTAACCCCAGGACATCCCAGTTTTTAAAAAAATCTCCCAGCACTGCAAAGTAACAGCATAGGGAATGCCTGAATGTGCAGTATGTGGCATCACAGACCGGTCTGCGGTGCCACATACCACATCATCACACTTGTCTGGACGCGGCCTTAGGCATTATACAAAACAATAGGCATAACATTTCCAAATGGCACATGGCTACAGATGAATGAAGAACCTTGAGCCATGAGATTCAATAAGCAAAAAGAGGCGTAAAGCTTTTTAAAACATCAGTATTTTCAGATTTGAGGTTTTGCTTTGGCCCAATCAGAGGTCAGGTACCAAATTCAGATTGAAATACAGGTGGCTGTCTTAACAGACTGAAAATTTTGATTTGGGCACTTTGATAGTTAAAATATGAGCTTTCTTTCTCCTTACTTCCTTCAACCCTGCATTTATGCAAGGGATTGGACTAGATGACCAAAGGGTTCCTTCAATCCAATGATTCTATAGTAACTTGAAGTCAACCATTCCTTGGACTGAACCTCTAGAAGGATTGGGAATATTGGTATTAAGATCTATCCTAATATCTTACTCCTCCAGACAGACAGAGGCACAGGAGTTCATGGATATCATGCCCCCTCTACACAAAAATCACCACCACAAACAAAAAGGAAAAGAGAGCCTGCATTCTAATATCCAAGGGATGATCATTTCCTTGATAGAAGTGTTAAAGCTTCCACCTCAAAGAGGGCTAAGTGGGAGAGTCTACTCCAGATGTGGATTCAGCCAGTGTACTTCTGATCTATATTTTTCAACAGCTTGTTTTCCCACACTGTACAATGAGGCTTATTCATCCCTCTAATGGCTAAGCCTGTGTTGGGTGTAAAGGGATTTTGCCTCTGAAGTATAGAATGGTATCTCCTCGTTTTACACAGATCTTTGCATAACACAGCCATTAAGGTTTCGTCCCACACACAACACATTTACAGCCAGGGGTGTAAATGAAACAAAGGTTGTGTATATATATTCCAATGATCAAGAGCAGAGGTTCCCAAACTTTTTCTTATTGAATACCCCAGATTTACCAGTTGTCCCCATACTTCTACCAGCATGTGTTTTATATTTTAACCCATTCAATGCCAATTATTATAACAATAATGAAAATTAAATCTGTCATTACACAATTTCTCCCATTTACCCTTCAGAGATGTCCTCCGTACCCCCAGGCATATATGTACCACAGTTTGGGAACTCCTGATCTAGGGGAATCCTCCCAGGTTTGTTCTCCTGGTAGAAAAACTTACCCAGACATCCCTGAACAGACATTTGAATGTTGAGCCCCAGAAGAGAAAAGAGCATACTTCTCAACATCCTTTGCAGGCTCCCCAGACTGCCTGAAGACAGATAGCAGCAGTGCATAGGGCAGCCCTGAGGAGTCTGAGTGTCTCCCTACAGCACAACGTGGGGATTGTAAAGAGGATGTGTTCTGCTCCTTACTCAGGTGGAGCAGTAGAGTCCAGCCTAAGCAACACCCTGTTTCCCTAGAGAATGGGGTAACAGCCTGGGATGCTGGAAGACTGTGCAGTGGCTTCTCTCAGAAGGGAACATGTACAGACATTTGCTCTGCCAAAGCAAATTCTCCCATGAATAATTTAATCCTAGTTCTTCCCAGGTTATTTTTTCCTGGAGTGCCTATTTTTGCTCTGGAAGAAAAATCTGAGTAAAGCAGAAGAATCGCTTCCTTGGTTTTGCTTGAGATGCATTAGTTGATGCATGCCATAGTATTGTTTGCCCTGCTGGCTACAGCATCACACTGACATCTCATATTTATACTATGATCTACTATTACCCCTAGTTCCCTTTCTGTCGTGGTGGTAGTTACTTTGGCACCACTGAGCCTATAAGTAGGTTGGGGATTGCTTGTCCCCAGATAGAGCACTGGTTCTGATCAGTCTCCAACTTGCCAGCCTGTCTAGGTCCACCTGTATCTGCAGCCTATCTTCAAGCATGCCCACACTCCCCCATAACTTGATGTCATCCACGAACTTGGTGAGTGAGCTCTTCATTCCCACATCCAAATCATTGATAAAGGTGTTGAAAAGCACTGGACCAAGAACATACCCCTGAGGGACACCACTGGCCACTTCTCGCCACAATGACACAGATCCGTTCATTAGAACTCTCTGGGTCCTACTCCGCAGCCAGCTTCCCACCGATCTAACTCCCGAGCAGTTAAGCCTGCAATCCTCCAATTTTCCCATGAGAACATTATGGAATACCAGATCAAAGGCCTTTTGGAAGTCTAGGTATACAATGTCAACCTCCTCTCTCTTATACAGGTGGTGAGTTACCAGGCCAGAGAAGATGAGATTCGTAAGACAAGACCTACCCATGACAAATCCATGCTGGCTGTCATTCAGAATTCTACCTCCTGCAAGCCTATTGCACATAGACTCCTTGATGAATTTTTCCAGGATTTTCCCTGGGATAGAAGTTAGGCTAACTGGCCTATAGTTGCCCAGGTCCTCTCTCCTCCCCTTCTTGAAGATGGGCACAACATTGGCCCTCTTCCAGTCTTCAGGGACCTCGCCCGCGAATGAGTTTTGGAAGTTTTGCCAAAGGTCCTGCGATGGCTTCGGCCAGCTCCTTCAGCACTCTTGGATGAAGTTCATCTGGTCCTGCTGACTTACAAATGTCTAACTTTTCTAACTGATCACATACCAACTCAACGTCAATTGTAGGAAGGCAGTCATTCCCACTGTGAAAGGGGCAGTAAAAGCCCCCCTAGTGAGTCCCAGACCCCCACCCCACGTGCCCCAATACTCACCACAGAAGCCCAAATGAGCAGTGGCTGGGAGGAAACGCGGATGCAGGCTCCACAATTCCAGAGCTCCCTGAAGCTGTGGATCAGTGAGGGATGGGGGAAAAGCCTCAGCGAGATGCAGGCTGCTCAGATAGCAACTGGGAGAGCAGCTGAGTGGCCGGCAGGGGAAGAGCAAGATGTCGGCCAGGAGATTCATTTGAAGTCCTAGTCAGCCCTAAGGCAGGGCGGGTTTATGTATCCAAGTTGGCCTGAAGCTGAGAAACCAGCTGTGGGGGAAGATTGTACTGGCCAAGAATGCCTGACTCATCCCAGGGCGGGCAATCTGGGTGAAAGGAGATATCATCCAGAGGAAGACCTGCAGAGTGCCGCATTTGTCCAGGCCGTGGACGTGGTAAGGGTGGGGTAAAGGGGAGGTTTGGAGCCCCATGACGAAAAGACCGGGGTTGAGACCTCTTCACTTTTGGGGGCCACCTGAAGCGAACTGCCTCCCCAACAAGAAACATCAAAGATGTGGCAGGTGAGTAGGAGCAGCACCCATAACATCTATGTGGCACCTAAGCCCGTCTCACCCCAACGTTGCTTGGGAGCAAGGCACCTATCAAGAAGAGGCCAAAGCCCTACTACACCTACAAGCAACACCCACCATGACCATTCTGTACCCTATCAGTTATGATTTTCCCTTTAGTCCTGTGACATACCGAAGCAAAGCAGTCATTCAGGAGTTCAGTTTTCTCCAGAGTGTTGGTAACTAGCTGTCCTGAGTTGTTAAGCAATGGCCCCAAACTTCCATTTGTTTTCTTTCTATTCCATACATAGCTAAAGAAGGACTGCTTATTGTCCTTGATTTCTGTTGCCAGTTTAAATTCAGTCATTATCTTAGCCTTTCTAATCTGCTCCCTACAAATGCGGACCATCGTTGTTTAGTCCTCCTTGGGGACTGTCCCAAGCTTCCATGTTTGTATGCCTCTTTCTTCTTTTACAAGAGGACCATGATATCCCTCTGAAGCCAAGGGGGCTTCCCAGCCCTTCTGCTACCTTTCCTTCACATGGGAACGGACTTCTTTTATGCTTCGAGGATCGTGTCCTTGAGGAACAATCACTCTTCATGCACTTCTTTCACCTAAACGCTCACAGTTAAGTGTCTCTCACCTTGGCCCCCCAAAGCTTGATCCAGAGGGTTTTGAGCCACTCATCTTTGGAGTCGATGTCAGCGTTCAAGGAGGTGCACTGCTCCCTCACATAGAGAGCTACACCTCTACCTTTCTTCCCTACTCGGTCCCTTCTGTGCAGGGTGTAGCCCTCTGTGGCTATGTTCCAATCATGTGAGGAGTCCCACCAGGTCTCCGTAATCCATACTAGATTGTAATGCCCACCATGGCTGGGGAATCCCCACAGTGCCTGAACACTCACTTACCTGTAGTGTTGAAGCCGGAGACCCGCCCTGGGCCAGGTAGCCCTGGTGAGCTGGAGGATGCTGCAGACGTCCAGACACCTGGGAAAGGAAATCCAGGTATCAGCATAGGAGTGACCACAATAGATCAAAGGGTACAGACCTGACCATAACCCCACCCACATGGGATTTCATCAGCAGGTACACCTAGGGCAGCCAGGACAGCAAGACAGCAACCCAAAGGGCATCAGCAGGACCCAGTGACGGTAAGAAACCACCTGAGAATCCTTTGGATCTTTCTGCAGCATTTGAGTGGTTATGGATCCAAAATCCCCCAGTGGTGAAGTATCAGGACCATAAGGGTCATGTGGGCATTAGGAAACACCCCACGGGATACTGCAATATGTGGCCAGGTGCCAGCTGACCCAGAACATTGGTTCTCCCAGGATATACCCAAAATGGGGGACCAGACAAGGGCCATACAAATCGCACCACATACAGCTTGGAGCACAAAAGAGAAGCAGCAAACGCAGGGAGTATCATTCCCCTGCTCACTTGCATCACTCAAGCAATATCAGTTCTGGTATTGTTAAGTTCCCAGTTTATCAGTTGGAGAGGCCATAACCACATTCCTGCCAAGAACCATGAGGGCAGGCTTTCTGTGGGAACAGACGATGTCTGCAGCACACCCAGGTACCAGCGAAACCAAACCAGACCACCCAACCAGGAAGGGATGGGATGTAGAGGAGTATGAGCCTCACAGAAGAAGTACCAGACGAAGCACCCAAGGTCATAGAGAAACACTGGACACACTTTCAGGTAGAACCTCACATAACATCAAGTCATGGAGGGTGAGTCGACCATGGCGCAGCATGCCCAAGTGGGCAGGGTATGCTAGGAGTGGTGTTGCAAACACGGGCCTGCCACAACCACCTATGACCTGCATATTTTTCCTTTATAAGACTATAGGTCTTTGATTCTGGCTATATTCAAATTATGTTTGAATATACCAAGCTTACCAAGACAAAAATGTCTGCTCTATATATGACCCACACATTATAATTTACAAACCGAATTTTGCCTATCACATCGAATATGCTTCTCCAGACCACTGCTAAAAATATCAAATAACTTAGGGCTGAGAACCAAGCCCCACAGCACATTAGTAAAAATACCCTCACCCTTGCCAATTAACAACTACATTTCAAGATATCGTTTTGCTAGTTTTATTAATTAGTGGGTCCTGTATTGATTCTTAATCTTTCGATAAGATTCTGTTTGGCACTCAGTTAAAAGCCAATTTGGAGGCTTTATTTCAAAATACAATTCAAAAACCAGGAATAACCAACAAAAAAAACTAGCTAAGAAACAACTTCCTATAAACTGCAAATTACCTACCAGGCTTAAACCAGTTTGTTTTCTCACTGTTCCTCTCGCACTGTTTGAGTGAATACCATAAATACTTTACTATGTGTAATTCCCAGAAACTGTATATATTATATGACAAAGTCAGTAGCCAAAACTGGTTGGACAGCCTTACAGAGGAACCAGGATGAAGCTAACCACCCAATTCTCACACATCCTCTATCAGCTTGATTACTTTGTTGCATAGGAAAATTAAGCATAAAAACATTCCAACATGAGGGGTGGATGAAGGCTTTGCAGACTTGTTAAGAAATATGAGGCAAACTCGCCTGTTTTTTCTTGCAAGATTTCTACTACAGCCTTGAGGTGGGTTTGATATGAAGAGAGCACCTTAGGAACAATGAAACATTGACTTTGGTATGCAGCTAGTAAGGATTTTCTGGATTCTTTTACTAGTCTGCCTTGCAAATGGTTCATGTTTCTAGCTTTGCTATGAACTGAATAATCACAAAGAAGCCATATGAGGCTTTTTGTTGAGGAACTTGACTTTTACTAAAATATGGCTCATTGAAGAAGTGAGAGAGGTCAGAAAACCAGTCTGCTTTTTGGCACACTATCCCCAAAATTAGATACAAATGCAAGCTAGGACATTTGTCTGTTCTTGAGCCCTTATTGCTAACTGGAATGCCTAGATATGTTGTAATTAACCCACATATAATTAATTCCTTTGTTGTTGATATATTTTGCTATGTATGACATGTTTAGTTAGTTATCTTCAGGGAAGGAGAATGGGGTCTGTTGACCTCAACCCAAAACTGTTTAATTTTATTTTCCTTTAAGAGAAACAGAGGCATCATTTGCTCCTCCCTTTTTTGCAGCACCAGTACTTGGAAAGATATTTTTGTTGGTATGCTCCTGTACATATTAGCTCTTTCACACTCTAAGACAGTGATTCTCAACCAGGGTGCTGTAGCATCCACAGGTTCCTTAAGATCCCTTCAAAGGTGACATGGAGTGCCACACAATTTTATCACTTTTAGGCGTGCAAAAATGATTCACAAGATAAACCCAGATATTTCAAACAGGAATCCATAGTGTTAAATATATTCTGCCTTCTTATATTCCTGAGTACTCCGCAACCGAAGAATTGCTCTATTACAGCAGTTCCCAATCTGCGATACAGGTACCACCAGTGGTACGCAGACAATCTGTCAGTAGTATGAATTAACAGATGTATTATAATTATAATACATCTATAATATTATAATTATAATAAGTATATAATTATAATATAATAATAATATAATTATAATACATATATAATATTATAATTATAATAAGTATTATAATTACTTTATATGGCAAAAATTTGCTGGTGGTACTTAAGGCTGTATCATTTTAAATTGGTGGTGCACAATCGGTCAGTTTGGGAACCACTACTCTATTAGTTATCCATAAACTAGGTTGGGAAATAGAGTTGGGATACTAATAAAAAAATAAAACTAAAAATAGAGTAAAAAGTAGTAGTAGTTTCCCTCCTAAAAAATAAATAAATTAGCCAACCTAGCTTTAAACTAGATTTGCTGGGGAGATGGAGACCAAAGCCCTGAGGTAGGTGGGGAAGTGGGTGACCTGGAGGAACCAGAAGCAAAAAGGGGAAACGTGAGAGGCTCTCTCATTCTTCCTGAGAAACTAAGACAATCAGGTAGTTACCTCAAATGTATGTACACAAATGCACAGAGCCTGAAAAACAAGCAGGAAGAATCAGAAGTCCTCACACATACATGGAAATATGATGTGATTGGAATAATAGAGACTTAGTGGGATAGCTTGCATGATTGGATGAGTACAGATCATGGATCAGTATAAACTGTTCAGGAAGGACAGGCAGGGAAGAAGAAGAGAAGTTGTTTGTATGTAAAAGGGCTGTATGGTTGCTTAGAGGTATAATATGTAACTGGAGATATGCCTGCTAAAAGTTTCTGGGTTCAGGTCAAAGGGGAGAGCAACAAGGTTGATATCGTGATGGATGCCTCCTATAAACCACCAGCCCAGGAAGATGAAGTGGATGAGGATTTCTTCAAACAGTTAGCAGAAGTTTCCAGATCACAGGCTCAGGTTCTTGTGTGGGACTTCAATCACCCTGGCATCTGCTAGGAGGGCAATAGCTATACACAAGCAATCCAGGAAGTGTTTGAAGAGCACTGGGGACAATTTCCTGGCACAAGTGTTGGAGCAGCCAACTAGGGGCTGTGGTCTTCATGATCTGCTGCTCACAAACAGGGATGAATTGGTGGGGAATGTTGTAGTGGATGGCAACTTGGGCAGCAGTGACCAGGAGATGACTGAGTTCAGGATCCTGAGGAAAGGAAGGAAGGAGAGCAGTAGAGTAAGGACCCTAAACTTCAGAAAAACAGACTTCAATTCAAGGAACTGATGGACAGGGTCCTCTGTGAGGCCAGTCTGAGGGGAAAAGAAGTCCAGAAGAGCTGGCTGTATTTTAAAGAAACCTTGCTAAGGGTACAGGAACAAGCCATCCTCATGTGTAGCAAGTTGAGCAAGTATGGCAGAAGACCAGCTTGGCTTAGCAGGGAACTCTTCAATGAACTAAAACACAAAAAGGAAGCTTAGAAGAAGTGGAAACTTGACCAAGAAGGAGAAGTATATGAGTGTCGCTAGGGCACGCAGGGATGAAATCAGGAAGGCCAAAGCACAAGTGGAGTTGCAGCTAGCAAGGGATGTGAAGGGTAACAAGAAGGGTTTCTACAAACATGTCAGCAACAAGAGGAAGATCAGGGAAAGTGAGAGTCCCTAAGTGAAAGGCAACCTAGTGACGATGATGAGAAAAAGCCTGAAAATGCCTTTTTTACCTCGGACTTCACAGACAAAGTCAGCTCCCAGACTAATGCACCTAACAGCACAACTTGGGGAGGAGGTGAGCAGCCAATAGTAGTGAAAGAACTACAGGTTAGGGACTATTTAGAAAAGCTGGGTGTGTACAAGTCCATGGGGCCCAGTGGTCAGTCCTGGGGCCACTTTTGTTCAATTTCTTCATCAATGATCTGAAAGATGGGATGGAGTGCACCTGTAGCAAGTTGGAAGATAACACCAAGCTAGGCAGAGTATTAGATAAGTTGCAGGGTAGGACTAGGATTCAGAGACCTAGACAAATTGCAGGATTGGGCCAAAAGAAATCTCATGAAGTTCAGTAAGGACAAATCCAAAGTCCTGCACTTAGGACAGAACAATCCCATGAACTGGTATAGACTGGGGACCAATTTGCTAAGCAGCAGCTGTGCAGAAAACCTGGGGGTTACAGTGAACAGTAAGCTGAATATGAGCCAAACAGTGTGCCTTTTTTGGAAGGTACGTTAACAGCATACTGGGCTGCATGAGTAGGAGCGCTGCCAGGAGATCGAGAAAAGTAATTATTTGCCTCTGTTTGGCACTCGTGAGGCCACATCTGGAGTACTGTGTCTAGTTTTGGGCCCCCCACCACAGAAAGGAGGTAGACAAATTGGAGAGAGTCCAACAGAGGCAACAAAAATGGTCAGAGTGGGGAACATGAGTTGTGAAGAGAGGCTGAGAGAACTGGGCTTATTTAGTCTGGAGAAGAGAAGACTGAGGAGGGGATTTAATAGCAGCCTTCAAGTACCTGAAGGGTGATTACAAAAAAGATGGAGCCGGTTGGTTCTCAGTGGTGGCTGATAACTAAACAAGGAACAATGGTCTCAAGGTTCAGCAAGGGAAATTATGTTAGATATTAGGAAAAACTCTCTCACTAGGAGAGTAGTAACGCACTGGAAAAGGCTACCCAGAGAGGTAGTCAAGTCTCCATCCTTAGAGGTTTTAAAGGCGTGGGTAGACAAAGACCTGGTTGGGATGATCTAGTCGGGGAAGATCCTGCTTTGAGCAGGCAGTTGCACTACATGACATCCTGAGGTACCTTTCAGTCCTAATTGTTTTATGATTCTATGAAAACTAAGTAATGGCATTTTCCAAGAGAGGGGGGCCTTGGGTCTAAAATAGATGAGAACCATTGCTCTAAGAATAATGCAGAGGTGACCTTATAGACAAATTTAATCAGTTTTAGGAATTTTTCACACAGCTCTACTGATTCAAGCCAGCCTTGCATGCCAAAACTACCTCACTGCATATTTTTAGCTCTGAGTGTGTAGGCAAGGATGGTCCCACTCTGACACCCTGGGGACTGAAAAGATATAATTTGCTGCACTTCATGTAGGAGGCTAACATAATTTTTGAGTGTATCCTTGTGTAAGATTTCCCAAGGCTTCATGTGACACAAGATCATAAAACATATTTGTGCCTGATTTTATATATTTCACTAAATCACTACTCACCACACTGCTGTTTTCATGGTTTCATATAGCGGAAAAATCCTTAAGCTGTAAGGAGGCTCTGTTAGTAACAGGTTGGGTGAAAGTGATCTTGATTTAGGAGGAATCTCACTGTGTCCGCCACATTAATCTGACCATTGTATTAATGACATTATGGAAAGAAAGGAGGATTATGCACAGCTTCTGAAATAACATCCTGGCCTTCAGTGGCTACTTTGAAGTGAATTCTTATCAGCAGCCATAGGGATATGACGGTATACAATTAAAGCCATGAGTAGATATAGACACAAAATCTGAAAAACCTATTTAAATGAGCATCCTTTACGATTATAGCCAGATCCTTTCAAGATCTACTCCTTTTCTAAGAGAATGTACAAAAGCCTGTTCTGATTTACATAATTCTGGTACCTTGCCACTGAAACAGTATTATGTACAAAAAAGGAAATATGGTAAAACCCTTGCCTGTTAGATGCATCTATCTTCTGTCTCAGGCCTCCATTAACTCAGGAGGAAATACTGGGTGTTGCAAGAAAATGTTACATCAGTCCACACTGGGTCTTATTTCTTTGCAGGAGTAAGATGGATACGCCTATTCTGTATTCTTGAAACCCTCTGAGAAACCCTTTTCTGTATTCTTGAAACCCTCTCCTCTATGATAAATCCTTATTGATTGCACATTCTTCTCATGATGAAAAGTTGCCTATGGATAAATTGAAAACAACATAACTTAAAACAGGTGTATTTTTTTAGGGATCATTCTGGGGGAAAAAAAAGCCAATTTTGCTTTCCCATTCAAAAGAAAATATGGCATATTCAAGATGCAATGAAGTGATGCAAGATACACAATCAAGGAATAAGCATGCTGTAAAGATTTGGGGGTCTATCAACACCAAGAGGTAGGCAAGGATTTAATTAGTTCAGGCTTTTCAAAGTGTATAGTTAGGTGACCAGTTATCCAAAAATGCTGGGCAACAACGAACTGCTAGGTGCCCAAGTTTATAAAACCACTGGGTTTTCAAAAATATGACAAAACATGGTTTTAGGGACTCACAGATTCACAGAAGTTTAGGGCTGGAAGGGAGATCATCGGGTCCAGCCCCCACTGCTCCGGGCAGGAAAGACTGCTGGAGTCAATTAACTCCAGCAAGGTGTGCGTCCAGTCTGATCCGCCCATCTAACTAATCTGTCTAGGTCTGCCCGGATCGTCAGCCTACCCTGATGAGGACATAGCTTTTAGGCATCTGGTTTTGAAACCTTCAGCCTTAATATATTTTAGCCTTTGTCCAACATGAAATTGATTTTTTTTGCTGTTATACAAATGTCACTTATGTAGGTAACTTGAAAAGAAACAAACATTTGAAATACATAAACAGAGAGAAAGTTATCATGCCCTCCAGACACAATAGATGTGCAATTTCACAAGGCAGTGATGTCACTGCAAAATGATGATCAGTAACACAGGGAGTGGTGTTAGACAGGAAGAACTGAAATGGACTAATAAAAGGCCTCATGAAAAATAAGCAATCTTGCCTCCAGGAAACTTAAAAGGAAACTTTATGGTGTACATAATATTTCTGCCAATGCCCCTGACCTGCATATTAAACCACAATGAAAGGTTCTTGGGTGCAGACCTGTGTCATTCTGCTAAATAGGGCCTGTACCCACAAATATTCTTCATCTTCAAATGACCTCCCTTAAGCACAGAATTCTCTCTCACGGATGGCATAGTAGATGAATGCTATACACGTGGACCAAAAAAAATAATCTTGAGGCACTGTATGACATCAAGCAGCATAAAAAGGGAATGCTGATATAAAGGAAGAAGATAGCAAACTTCACAAAGATGGAATTTTCCATTTGCATGGAGTTCAATAAAGGAAGCCATTTCCCCACCCAAAAATGAACCTCCTCACATTCAAAACTGTTGTGATGGACCATTTACTGGTTACCATTATGCACTCCATATTCAGCTGCAGCTGAAGATCATGTGGGAGCCTTAAACTGGTTCAAAATCTGACTGCTCACTTTCTTAGAAATGGAAAGGGAGCTGGGAGTGTTCACCTTGAATATATCAAGTTTTTTTAAGGTTCTGTACAAGAGCATCTGATGTGCAAGAATGGATAAATAATTCTAATCCTGAAAGAGAATATACAAAACACATTTTGTAGATGAGCCTATGAACTTCACTTCATAAATCTACTGGATACAAAAAATCATGGACTAAATACAGACATTGGATTTATGGCACATTAGAACCAGCCTGACATGTGAGAACCCCAGGTAACCGCTCTACATTTTACCAGCTACATTCTACCACCAGGTCAACATTCCCCTTTTCCCATCCCCACCTACCTGTCTGTCACCTATTAATTCCTATCCCCTCTGATCTTCCCTGTCATGCATTTGCATTTTCACAGACCTGCATTTTGCATATTGGCTTAAGCTTCTATTCCACCCAGGAGAGCACACAAACACTAGCACTCTCCCTATGCCCAGAGCTGACCCTAGGGGTGTGCAGGGACCGGGGCATGTCAGCCTGTGCGGGGCCTGGGGCGGGGGGGGAGGTGGCAAGCGGACAGAGCATGAAGCCAGTGGTGCACAGCAGCCATGCAGATTGGTGGTGCCTTCAGGGCCTGTACAGCACTGTCCATGGGGCCCCACAAAGCACAGGGCCCAGGGTGATCACCCCGATTCGTGCCCTCCTCCCAAGGGACAACTCTACCTGAAAAGGGGTGTTTGTTCCTGAAAGCCTGTGAAGAACAATTTTTCTGAATATTTAGTTGGTCTAATAAAAGATATCAAATTTACCCAAAGACCCTTGTCTGCCTAAATAATACTGAACACTTTAGTCACACTTTTTAACCACAGATTTTAAAACTTTTGATGTTTTGTTTTGACAAAACTGATTTTTATTGGAAAATCCTAATTATTTCAAGAAAATATTTCAACTTCTGAAACATTTTGATCAGTTTTCTATTTTCTCTGTTCCAGAATGTATTTTTTAAATTGTTCCTACTCTGTAATGGGATTAAAGTGAGACATTTTAAGTTCTAGCAAAAAATAAGGAAATTCCTCCCCATACGTCCAAATGACCCAGAGGCTCATGTTTTCAGGGAACTTGCATGGGATATGAGAGATACATATTTAAGTCCCAGTTCTGCCTGATTTGGAGTCAAGAATCTAGCTTGGATCTTCTACAGCCTAGGTGAGTATGCCCTATTTTGGGATAGATTGTTCAATCTCATTTCTCATGAAAATTTTTAGAATAATTAATTTGCATCACAATGCAAAACGGGAAACTTTTTGAATTCTCAAAAGAATTCATGGGATGGGAAAATTGTTTGCTGCCCTCTTTTAATTCCAAGTGTCATCAGTCCTGGTCTAGAGTTTTAGCTAAGGCAATTCTAATATTAACCCAACCTGCTCTTCCATATTGAACAACAGTTGAAGGACTTCACACCATTTTCTTGAAATTATCTTTAGACATTATTAGAAGTCTGGGCTTTGCAGACATTCCTAATTCACCTAGCCATATACAAAGTAACAAATTTATTCAAATATAACATCTTTGTGGGAGAGAAGTGAAAGTTTCAATTTAGAAGACAGCATTAAAAAGAAACTTGTGCAAAATCTTTGCCATGGCAATGATGTACTATGGATATCAGTCTGGTTGATCAAACTTGCTACATCCATGGCTGCAACTTGTTAAGCCTTCTGAAGCTGGTAAAAAGTATGACTGGTAAGGGACTGCAGAAATCTAACTTGGTAATTATAGGTGCAAGGACTATTGCTTCTAGGCTATTACCAACGATCTAGATAGATATGAGTGAATACTTCTATTATTAAGGAAACTTTAACCACGCAATTAGTGTGATTGATGAACATAGAAACAAGGGCTCAGTCTGGAGAAGTTCATTTGGCCATATGAGAAAAATATGTCCAGTAAACATACTAAGTCAACCTAGCAGATTAAATATGTCATCCAACAAAATCTGTTGGATTTATTTTCTAAAAGTTCTAGGCCTCTTACTTTTCATCAGTCAAACAAGCTAATAACACCAACTGCTACAGGAACCCAGCCAGAAATGATAACATAAATCTTGTTATCATCTGCATAAAAATGATAACCTACATCATAATGCCAAAAGATGGAAACCAAAAGAAGATATAAATACTGGAAAGTGCAAGGCTCAATAGAGGACCCTGAGAAAAAACTGTAATCCATAAGAATGTTTTGAACACTTGTATTAAAAAATAGTCTTGTGTGCTGTACAATGCTGTTCATTATAATCATCAGTGGGGTTGATTGCTACATTTCAGTAGGTTTCTACATGCACTATCCTTAGAACTGACATTACTAGAAAATGAAAAACTAAATGTAACAAGTTAGTATTAAAAATCAGATAAAAACAAAATTATTTGTGCATATTATTAGTCTTAAAAAACATTTAATTTAAGATAAATCCTACATGGGAGGGATGCAATACCTGGGTTCCAAATATATTGGATTTGTGGGAGGTTACCATTTATCACTCACAGCAGCAGTGCTCAAACGTCTGGCCCCACAGGCCAGATGAGAAGGACAGGGCCAGTCCACACACTGGATCAAATCCCCTGCTCCCTGGGGATAAGGCCCTGGGGCCCAGCACCACCCATTCCCTGCCCTGAGTTCCAGAAGTGGACCCTGGGGCACAGCATTGCCCCCTCCCACCCCAGCATGGAGGGACTGCTGTCTGAGGGCCCAGCACCAGCCTCTCCCACTGGGATTGGTTCTCAGGGGCCTGGTACTCTCCCCTTCTGAACCCTCGCACAAGGATTGGGCCTGTGGCCCAGGGCTACCCCCACTGGATGCAGCACGCAGGGTCCGGGACTCCCCAAGGATGCATGTGCTTGGTGGCTGAGGAATAGTGCCACTGCTCTCCTGCCACCAAATTTCTGGACCCTTGGACCAGGGACAGACATTACACATAAACTGGTTTAAGTGATCAGGGACTGGTTTAAACCTGTAACAGAACAGACATTCAGTGAACATAAACCAGTTTGAAAATGGCTGAAATCAGTTTGAGATAAACCTGGTTGAAAGTAATATCAGACTTAACTGATTTGGCTCAAACTGGTTTATGCATTGTCTGTCCCAGACCCTTTGCTGGTTTGAATTGAATCAGAGAGCCCCAGCATCCCGGCATCCTATCTGGGCTGGGAGAGGCTCTATGCTCCAGCCCAGCCAGGCTGGCCTCACCCCTCTGTTCTGCAGCCCAAGCAGGGCAGGGGCAGGGGTCCGGCCAGAGAGGAGTTTAATTCCCACTCCCTGTGCCACCAGCAGGGACCCAAGCCAAGGCCGCCTGCACCCCCGCCCCCGCCCAGTGCTGCAGCAGAGGGGCACCATGGCCGCTGAGGCAGAGGGGGGCAGGGAGCAGAGTTCGTTTCTCCTCTACCCCACTGGCAGCTGGGATGCTTCCTGCCCAGAATAGGCTCTCAGCTGTGTCCTCTACCAGAGGCTGGAGGAATAATCCCATCCCTGCCCCCCCGCCAAGGGCTCTGTCTGGCCGTACCCCCACCTCGCCACTGCGGCAGGAGGGGCAGACCTTTCACTGAGAGTGATAGCCCTGTCACACTGTGGGGGAGACCAAGCCCCTTCCCAGCTAGGCACTGCATGCATCAGCACCAGACTGTGAAGTGGGCCAGAGCCCTGCAAGCCCCAGCAGCGCTTCTGTGCCCCACAATAGCTCTGTCAGCCCCACAGTGCAGCCCTGCCTGGAAGCCATGACAGGTTCCTGCCCATTGGGCAGTCACCTCTTGCCGCTCCAACTGCTGGGCAAGGGCAGGACCAGCCCCCACCACTCATCCTCTGCTGGGACAAGCCACTCAGGGGTCTTATACAGTCCCCATTCCCATTATTCCCTCCCCCCCGCCCCCAAGCTTCAGCTGTGGCCCATCTGGGCAGACCCCACAGCCAGCAGCTGAATAAGCCCCTTCCTGCTGGGAGGGGGCTTGCTCCAAGCACAGAAGGGCTGCTCGCACCACAGCCAGGTCTGCCCGGCCTGGCCGCTGCTGCCCTGTGCTCGTAGACAGCTCCCGCCTGGCAGGAGGGAGCTTATTCATTCCTGGTGGGGGGCGTCCCAGCTGCCAGTGGGGTAGAGGGGAAATGAACTCTGCTCCCTGCCCTGCTCTGCACAGGGAAGGGCAATTAAACCCCTGTCTGGCCAGTTCAGCCTGGGTTGGCCAGTCCCCTTCCGCAGCTTCCCTGCAGGCAAGGGTTGGCTCTGGCACCCCCTGCACCTGGCCTGAGCAACTGCAGGCATGTGCCCGCATTGCCTCGGTCCAGACAGCATGTCTGTCCTGTTACAAACCAGTTCAGGCGAGGCAGGTTCGACTAACCCACAAAGGTTGAACCAGTAAAGGCTCTGCATTTTTGAATGTCTGTCCCTAGCCTTGAGAAGCTTTGCAGGCTGGATGACACAGGGATGTGGGTGGATCTGACCCACAGGCTGGAGGAAGAGCACCCCAGCCTTAGACCACTCTCATAGTGATGGATGGACGGACCTTAAAAGGTTGCCATTCCTGCAAGGCTGATTCAACTCTTCACACAAGGGTAAATTAATTACTCTCTCATACACTTGGAAATCTTTAATTTAACATCTTTAAATTTGTTTGCTCTGACTCAGCAGTAAAGAAATAGTTGACTCAGCAGTAAAGAAACAGTACCACAACATTTTTCACAACGGTTTTGCTCTAGAATAATCTGTCAGTCACTTACTCTTTTATAAGTTTGGGTTTGTTTGGTTTTTGTGGGGTTTTTTTGAGGGGGGGGTTACCCCATTTCTTCTCTGTTATTTCTTATGTTCACTCTTTTAATCAAGTTACATTCAAGTTGGTATTTCTTTGAGAAAGGAACTTATTTTTCCTGTCTTCTGTTAATCATTTTGCATATTTCCAGGTGCATTCAAGTAATAAACACCACATTTTCCACTTTGCATGTTCTGGTCACATCTTTCTACCTGAAATGGCAGCTTAAAGAGACCTCGTAAAATGGCTTTGATTCTTTAGGCATTAAATACATACTGTTAAAGTTTTGGTTAAATCTCACTGAAACTCGGCCATTGAGGAGAACTTGGGGGATATGTAGTCACTTATAACCACTTCTTTTAAGGAATCAGGTAACTGAAATAATAGCAGCTTCCAATCAAAACACAAGTATGTGCCACTGCCCAAAGCAAAAGTACATGTGAGGCCATTAAAGAATTTGAAATTTTGGGGAGAAGGGAACCACGCAATTAGCAGGACTCATCAAATTACTTTCATATGTGAGGTATAAAAATATATATTATTGTAGCATGAACTGAACTAATGTAGCTGATGTTAACATAGAGTGTAATAGTAGTGAAATGTAACCATGTTAGTTTTGTCCTGTAAGTAACTTGAAAACTCCATTTTTGTACTCTTTTGCTTGACATAAGTGAATGAACTCTGTATGCCCTTTTTGAATGAGTGGATGTGAACGGGTGAATGGTGAGAGAATGGCATAGAGATGGGAGAAGAAGATTTAACTTTATGTAAGCAACAAGGTGCCAAATGTAAGTTACCAATCAGTAAACTAATTAATGGATGGCTAAAGAATCCCTTTGAGGTCTAAGACACAACAGGATATAACGAGGAGGAGAGAGGCACACATCCTGCCAAATGGGCAGCAAGAACACTCCAAGGCTGAAATATCAACTTTAACAACCAAACCTACCTCGGGCCAAGATGAGCTGAAGACGAATGAAGAACAACCGCAAAGACAAAAGCTGGGTATGGAAAAAACCCAAAGTGCTGAGACAAAGGATGCCAATCCCTATAAAAGAAGACTTCAAAAATGCCAAGGTGGGTGAGTCTCTCTCTCAACTGCTGTTTTGTCGGAGCACAGATGCATGTGTTTCACCCCGCTCCAAAGCTGCTATCTACAGAATCTTTCTCTCTCTCTCAATAAGGACAGGGGCCAGCCAACCAGTGCCATTATTGAACAACTGCTGCTGGTAACTATAAGGGCTGAATGGAATGGTTGTTTTGTGTTTGTGTGTGTGTTTGTGTGTGTCTATATGGGTGGTGTGTCCAAACCTCTATGTCTAATTCACGTAATCAATAAATGCGGCATTTTGCCTTACCCCCCTTTATAAGGTCTCATGATTTGGCAATTGAAATTTAAAGTAACATTATATCTTATAATGTACAAAAATTAAATTAACTTGCCAGAATTTAGTATACTATGAGCATGTCTGAGATGCTACCTCACCATAGTGATGAGCTATGGCAATGTAGCTCATCGATACAGCAACATAGCATTGGCGGGCATGAACCGTGACGCTGTCGCTACTAAGTGCATAGCAGCTCGTTGCTACTGTGGAGTAGGGTCGGAAACAACCCGGGTGGTGATGGTACTGTACCGTACCAGTAGTAACTGAGCTGTCAGATGCATGTGTAGATGCGCCCTATGTGTACCTGGCTGAAAAACTCACAGTAAGTTTTATTCTGCCTGAACTCCTATAAAAGTTGTTATAAAACTGGTCCCAGTGTGCATTTTTGGAAATAATTTTAGAGTTACTTTTATGGAGTGTGAAGTTTTTCTTATGAAAATTCTGAGAGATTTATACTCATAAAATCACATTGGACCAAGTCAATATAATACTATAAAGTGCTCGTGGATGTCTTAAAATTTTCAATTTAACAAAAAATAAATAAAAATTAAAAAAAAAGAATTATGTTCTTCCACAAGAGTGATAATGGCAAGATTCATTATTAGTGGTGTTCAAGTGACACAGGAGCATTCAGCTAATAAAGCAATTGATCTGACTGAACTTCCAGGGAGGCTTTATCACAGCTGATACATACTTCATCAACATTTATATCTATGTCATAACTTGGACAACCCCCATTATTTCCTAAGCTTATCACTATACAGAAATACTTCTGCTGAAATGAAAAGATGGTCAAGAAGATTCAGCTCAACCTTAGACACGCTGTAAATTAAAATAGCATCTGATGTACTTTTGCCTGCAACCAGCTTAGAGGAGAAAAAGGCATTTCTCAAATGCTAAGAGCCAGTTTGTAACAATTTGACAATTCTGGATTCTCAGATCAACCTTACTGTGGTAGGAATAGTGCATCCTATCATCACCAACCAACTGCACATTGCAAAAGTCTAACTGGCAGCATCGGGAGGTTAAGTAGCATGTTTAAATATTTTATTCAATTAACTTATTTCTGCTTCAAGGCACTTCCTTTGGCTGTAAAGTCACTGGATTTTGGAAACTAATATCAATGCTTATGCAATTTTAATTCGACTGATGCGATAAAAGAGAAAAAGTACCATTTATCATGCAATGGCTTTACTTTCACACAATGTGCAGACTTTTTTTCTCCATTCCCAGACCACCACCAGTTAATGAGCATTGTAACAAAGACAGCACACATACATCTATTGTCAGGGATGCCTGATGGAACAATTGGCATAAGTTTTCATGCAGTAGCTCAGACATGTGGCCAGCAATCTCGTTAGAGCTTGGGCATATCATCTTTTTAACAAGACTCATCCATATGTGGTCTAGTGCCTCAGAACTAGAACCAACTATATTCTTGAGTTTTCATGCATACATGAGAAGTGAACCTCCAATAATGAACTGGAATTTAGAAAAAAATCTGGCCATTCAGACTTGGATAAGCATTTGCTGCATCCTGGTACTTGCCTAGCCTTCTTGATATTGAGTACCACAAGATCGATTCTGAATGCTTTCAACACCTGGTCATTTCAACATCATTCGAGGGCACCCAGCACTTCTCAAGAGTCTCTCAACACGTTGCAATATCAGGTCAACAAGTGGCAGCAGACTTATTTAAAACCAACTAAGACCAAAATATAGTTTTTAAATTGATTGCTGCTACCATGATGAGATGTTAGTTTGTAGAATCTGTTGCTCTTACAAAGCTGAAATTTGATCCCAAACTCCTAACAGACAAGAAACACTTTACAGCCTACCAAACATTTTAAGAATAATAAATAACAAGCTAGCTGAGTCTCTTCAGCTGAGAGCCAAAATGCATGTGAGATGAAACAACCTCTGATATGAAAAAGTCTGCAGTGGCACTACAGCGTAGTGCATGTCGTATAGGGAGAAATTCAGAAGAACAACATGTTGGCAGGAATACAGGGAGAGAAGTAACCCCCAAAATCAAATCCAGAGTTCTCAGAAATGAGCCACACAAGTAGATCAGGCGAAATATTAATAGACAATGAAAAGCCTTTATAAGACTGTCAGTTTTATGTGGCATATAAAACTGGTCTAAGCAGAATACTAAGCATTAATGTTGATTTTACTGTTCATATACTGCAGATACCATATGATATGCTTTGGGATTCACCTGTCATTTATGAATTCTCTGCAAAAGAAAACACAGAAGATAAACAACAATCTACCAAGATTCATATTCACTATTTTCAGTGTAGCTGTGTTCTACTTTACTTATCTAGCTTTTGTTTCCCTTCTTGTATTTTTTGTTATACCCATCATAAACTGCAAGGATAAGAAAAGCACACACTAGAAGCATGATCTCACAGCAGGGCAACTGTATGTATGTATGTATGTATGGAGATACTACTATTTGACATATATGTTTACAGTCTGATACTTTTATGGGCACATATACTACACGCTGAAGTCATATTTAATTCTCTCTCTACTTTCCCTTTGTTGACGGTACAGAAAATCTTTCTGAAACGATCTGCTTTCCGAAGATACTGCCCCTAGTTTGTCTATGTGGTGTTTACATCTTCCCCCATGGAATATGTAGACAAACTAATCAACCAAAACACTGGATTATACGCTCTGCTGGAAACATTCAACATTAAGCTATTTGATAAAAAGAGCATGCCTGTAGAGCTGGTTAGCTTTTGCTATGAATACAAATTGTTCCAAGCCGAAGGAGCAGAAGGAACAGTAATTACTACGAGTAGTAACAGCACACGTAATAATATAAGTGTACAGTAAGAGTGAAACGACCTTTGTAAACAAAAAAGAGAACTTTTTTGAATGGAGAATGACAGTAGCAACAGCAGGTGTAGTGAATGACTGATGACAAAGTCCAATCAATGCCCACCCTCCGGCAATCAACAGGAAATTGATTGTGTGGGAAACACCCACTTGAGTCGAACAGATGATCCCTTGCTCAGTGTTGTAGAAGAAGCTGAGAGGCAAGTACCCAATGTACCAAACTCTTGGAAGAAGCAGTTTATCTTTTATTCCATTGGATGCTAATATGCATCTGTAATTAATCAATAGCTGCTGAAATTGGAGTTTCTCTTTCCCCCCCGTTTTCACAAGAGCTGGCAACTTTACCATAACCAAAACAATCCAATTAATCATCTGAACATAAAGCCTGACTTTTTTAGACTGACAGATGTCTGACAATTGATCTAAGAAGCTTAGGGAAGGCGGGGGAGAGAGGGGAAGAGGAAGAGATTAAATTTGCTTTTTGAAAAAGTCATGTTGAAATAGGCGGATGTAAATCGTTCGATGTTCCATCTGCAGCTGGGCCCTTCTTTCTGTGCAGGAAGTGAGAGCTTCTCTGTGTGTGGATGGCTGAGTTCACTATTATTACTAGCACTGCAGTGATAGATGTTTCTTCAGAAAGTTCATAATAAAACCTACCCACTTATCCTCTACAAATTGTTAATATAAGGAACACCCGCACCAAAGAAATTCTTCTTTTTTTTTTTAAGTTTGAACAAGAAATCCACAAATTTAGGAATAATTAAAGGAAAATGCATTCAGGTTTATCACTTAAATCTATTTTCATTAGGGTCTAGAGGTATAAAAAGAATAATGAACACAGATTGCCAAATCCTGTCTCATATGTGCCCTTGAAAGAGATTAGTATTGCCCAGGGAATAAAAGAAATCTATACTATAATACAGCTATTCCTTACCTTGATCAGCATTTAAAGAAGGGATTGCTATTCTTAGAGGAAGGTCATATTCAGATTACTCCAATAAATTGTGTAAAAGAAAACCATAAAACAGCAATCCTAGACTTTGCTTTTCCTCTAAGCCCTGTAAATTCTCTGTTGCATTGGCTGGGTTCACCTGACTGAAACATAATTGTGTGCTGCAAGGAGGATACTTGCTGAGCATGCAGCCATGCCACACGCCAGCAAAGGATACTAATGCTGTTTGACTCTGGCTTTAACCTGTAACCTGGTCAAAATAACTGCAATATAAAGAGCAAAATAATCTGTGTCACAAGGCAAATTTTCTTTTGACCTTCCTCATGGTACATGCACAACCATGTAAATCATGATGTTACCATTCCATGTACCAACCAATTATCTTCTTTAACCACCCTCATAGATCAAATAGATTATAGGACTGCGGTCAGAGGTGAGGCTTTGGGTGAGCAATGGTGCTAGCTTCAATAGCCAAATTACATGTTGCATCGTGGCTAATAATGTCTGTGTTTCATTAATCTTTTCAGTAAGTCACCTGTAACAAAAACGCTTGATTAGAAAAGAGCTGTATATTTATAATATTGCAAGCTGCTTAAATGTATTACTGCTATAATGAAAGAGTGTCTAGAGTAGAGGACGGATGCTAGAGGGAGGGGGATGCAGATAATGGCTCAAAGCAAGGACACACAAGGTAAATCAAAAGTAACTCAGAGTCAATGGATTTTCTTTGAATTCACACCAGTAACTAAGATCAGAACGTGGTTCTAACACATCTAAAATAAAATATGTTATATTGCTCTCTCTATCCCCCTTTCCTTATAACAGTCACCTCTGCTTAACTTTTTTTAACCTACATTACTTTACTTAGCTGCTCTGATAAGCAAATTTGCAAACTGTAACTCCCTTAAAATATAACATAAGATTATTTTCTTAAATTTCTTGCTCCTACTTATGCCTGTCACTGAGCAAAAAGCTGTATAGATTTGGCATTTCTTCTTGAAAGACATGAAGGTCATCAACAAGATACTTATGGTCCTTGTAAATTAAGAGGTTGATTCCCCATTATTGTAAAGATCATGCCTCCCAACTCTATAATTTTGCTTTTGTCAGGCTAGCAACCCAGAGGTATGAGAGCTATTTTAAGCTCCAACTCTCAGGACTAAAATACTATTAGAAATCCTATGATATACTAGACTCATGACCCTTGAAACTATATTAATCTCAGCTTTTAGCCTTTTAGTCTGCAAGATAAATCAGATGGATTCTAATCTCACCTTTACACACCACAGGTCTACATCACAAATCTCAAATGCACATCCATAGCAGCTAACAGAGTACAACTGTCTCTCAAATTCCCAATTCCTGTAGTAGCAACGTATCAGGCTTAGTCCCATCTCAAATGGTTACTTCCAAGTTTTCAGAACATCAAAAAACAGCTCCTAAAAGCCTGCAAATCCTTGTGCGTGCAGGAAAACTATTCTAAGTATGCCAGTTACTTGATTAGTCAAAAATATGGGGATTTTGAGAGACTATTTTCTCTTCTTTCTACCGCTCTACCCTTCTACTATTTACTCCTTCCTTAAGATGTTGTCCAAGCCATTAGATCAGAACTGCCATTTTTTTTTGTTAGTATAGATATGCACCACATTCTGTAAACTAATAGGTCATGCAAGACGCATCACTTTCTCAATAATTTGAATAGAGCAAATGCAAATACAACACTTTCTCTGAAGCTTTAGCACATTCTAATGCTGTGACCCAGAGCCCTGGCGGACATTACACTTAAGATGCGATTAACCAGATACTACTATCTGAAGTAGTAACCTGGCCACATGGTCATTCAATGAATGGTGTAATAAAAAAGGGAATAAGTCGCAAAGTTATTACACAAAATATGTACAATAACTTTGTGGCTGGTTCCCACCACACCTTATACTGAACATGTAGCGAGGCCTATTAGCTGATTGCCACTGCCAGCCTCAGAGGCGCATCATAGCCAGAGGCCTTGGAGCTGTTCTGATGTACTCCCAAGGCTGGGAGTGCCATCAGCTGACTGGCACTCCCAGCCTTGGGGGCACACTGGAGGCAAGAGCTCTATGCACTCCCAAGGCTAAAAGCACCAATCAGCTGATCAGCCCTTCCAATGGCCTCCTGAGGCTAGGGACACTGATCAGCTGACTGGTGCTCGAGCTGTTAGTATGAGATATCTGGCTTGCTACTTGCCCGTGCGGGGAAGCCAGATCATGATCCTGAGCTCTCCTTGTGCCAGCAATATGGTGCGATTGGGCTGTGATCTGGGATCCCACAGTCATGGCTTCTGCCATGCATGTCTCGTATGGCAGATGGAATGATTGCTGGGATCCCAGATCCAATCCCATCACGCTTTTAACTGAACATCTGCCAGGAACCTAAGTCACACTGGGTGCATCTACAGGTGTGCTTTACTGTGGAATGGACTAATTTGCTCCTCAGTAAAGTGTCACAGTCTACACAAGCACTGGTACTAGGGCACAGTAAATTTATTAACTCTGCAGGAAGATAGTACGGTTTGAGACATATTCTGTACTGTTGGAGACAGTACTATCTTACAGCACAGTTATTAACTGTGGTGAAAAGTACGTGTAAATGCTGACCCGGGCAGATTGTGTCACATGGCTCCACACATTTGACACTTTCGTGCCACTTAACTCAGACACCCGGAGCCCAGGGCTGACCCCCCTGAGCCTGCTGCCAGCCTGGGCCTGCTCTGCCCCAACTCAAAGTGCTGCTGTCCTGGGCACATACAGATGCTGTGTCCAGGAGCAGTTAACTCTGGCACAAACTGCTCTGGAGTTTATTGCATTGCATTAATTTCACATGTAGATGCATCCACTGATTTCTAAGCATTATTTTTACAGAATTAAAAACTAAAACTTTTAAATTATAATACTTTGCTATGAAAAGAAACATAAAGGAACATGTGATATAACAATGGGGAAGCACATTAGTCACTGACTTCTAAACCCTCTCATTATCAATAAGATAAATACAATGGTCAAACTAAAAGATGCACACTGCTTCAGAAGAAGCCATCAGAACTTTATCTGATGTTCGTAACCTTGCTTAAAGACAAACTCCTTTTTCAAGGCTTCAATGTAATGTTTCATTTGTTATCAACAACAATAGTCCCTTGATATTTAATTCTCCTTCTTTTTTGTCAAAAACATTTGATACTTGTTCTAGCTAAAATCCCCATGGAAAATTCTCAGGTACTTCTATATAGTCTCATTTGGTATACTTGTTTTTCCTTCATCTATGGGAAGCCAGGTAATTTCACAGGTTTCCCTTGCCTGCAACAGCAAAATGAAAAAGGGCAGATTTGCTTGCAAGTACAAGAAACATGGGAAAAATGTGTCTTTCCAATGAAGTGGAGAAGAAGACTGGGCCACTTATCCAATGAGCGTCAGCTCAGCGTTAATACTTATTCCTGTCCCTGTCCTCCACAGCTGCACAACTATCTCCATATCTATCCATCTATCCACACATCCGTATTCTTAAATGGCACCCAATGCCATGGTATTTGACTGCCTTATGCTTTTCATAGCACAGAGCAGATACCCATGGGAGTCAGTGGTGAATATAAGATCAGTGTGCCTGGGCTTACCACAGTGGCCTGGTTCTCAGGCATTCACGGGAAAGTGTTTCACATGTTTGCATGAGGCTATTTAACCTGTTATGATGGACTAAACCCCACTGTAAACCGACTGTGCCTACTGCTGTATATTTTCTTCTACATATATCCATTCTTCACTAGGCAGCACAGTACCTCTACGAACTATAAACATCTAGACAGATTCAATTTAATATAGATCAGAGCTGTCAAGTTCCTCCTCCCACCCCCCATTGCTTCTGCTGTGGTGGCAGCCAAGACCTCTGGGCTCTCCCTCTCTCCTCCAGCTCCTGAGGAGGGAACGATGTGGCAGAGGGCAGCAGGAGAGGGCTGGGCTGACCATGCCACATATGCCACAGGGGCTCCAGGCTTCCCGTGCTACACGTTGGCCTGGGAAGGAGCCATGCGTGTGTATAGAAAAGAAAGGAGCTGGGCTGCTTGTACAGCGTGCCCAGTGGAGGGGGGTGGGACTGCACACACACCAGGAGTGAGGGGTGTGCCTGGGTGGGAGCACCTGTATGGCAAGCAGACTCCAGGGGATGTGACCCCAAGGTCTGCAACCTGCATGGCATGAGGCTACCAGTGGCCCAGAAGTTGGACAGCCCTGATACAGGTAAATAGTTTGGGCTATAAAGGAATAGAAAACTTGGAAAAATAGGGCATGGTAGTTTATGATGAACTAGATAACACAAATTACACCAGAAAATGATAAAACAATTAATTCATCTTGGTGCAAATAAGAATTTATGAATCACTGATTATTAGGGTGACCATCCATCCTGTTTTTTCCTGGGCTAGTCCCAGATTTTGGAGGGTGGTCCTGGGCGCAGGGCACATATTAAAATGAGCAT
>NW_005842001.1:352518-373438 GCF_000455745.1 Alligator sinensis
CCAGGAAGGCAGCCAGGCAAGCTGCCTGTTGCAGCATGCCGCTCCACCTCTGCCTCTCCATGCAGCAGGGCCCTGACTTGGGAGGGAGAGAGGGATGGCTGGCAGGTGGGGGGCAGTGTCCTGGGTGTCCCGTATTTCTAACCAAAACAGATTGTCACTCTACTGATGATTCAGGAATATCTCAGAGAAATCATTGTTTTAACTCTATAACAAACTTTCCTTCCTTCTTTCCTTTTTTTGGGAAAGACAGTAGTAAGTCTCCCTGTTTTTTATTATAGATATATATAACCTGAGTTCTTCTCTTTAGTTCACTATTGAAATGTATGCATTTCTGCCACTGGAAGTATCTTAAGTTCAAGACAGAGACGCCGTAAAAATGGGACTGCAAGTTCATTTTACAGCATAGCTAAGGCCAGCTTATCTATACTATTAGAAAGTCTTTGAGGCTTCCTCCCAGAGGGGCTGAGATATGGATATCTTGGGTGGTCAGACTTATTCCTTAAAATTTCACACTCCCCTGGAGGATGATCTATCTGACAACAGAGAACAGTGAAAGCCCTGCCAGAAGACAGATAAAGACTAGAAAGCCTATCTAAACTGAACATTATAATAGCAGAGCAAGTGAGCCACTGAGGTCAAATAATTTTGCCATTAAGTTCAATGGAAGCAGAAGCATGTCACCCATCACCCTTCTATAACGTCCTTGATTCAATAAATACCTGCAATGCCAATAAAAGCAGAAGCAGCTTAGTAGATGAAGCAGGATTTTCTTTGGATGATGAATTTTTTTAAAGGAGTCTACGACTTTTTATTACTCATTGATCAATTCATGCAGTTCTTCCACTGGTAACTCACTGACTGAATCATCTGCCCGCAAGACAGAAAAGAAAATTTGGAAGCTAATTTTTCAAACAATTTTGAGACTAGATTTTCCTGACAAACTTTATTGTCAGTAGTAAAAATGCTTTGTGTAACAAAATCATACGCACTATTTAAGGCAAAACTTAGTGTAGCTGGATGGTCTCCAAATGTACTTATGTAAGATTGACAGGTATTAGCAGTCTAGATCTCCCTGAGTCCAATAACACAAACACTTTTTCAAAAAGGCTTTGAGGTTACTCTTTTGAAAAATAAGCACTATTCTTCTGAAAGACTGTGGAAATTATGCAGGTATCAACATCTGCCATGAACTGTCAGGATTTAGCTCCCCCAGAGAGCTTGCTGGAATAGTATAATCATTAAGGGGCATTTGATTATAATGAAAGGGTCTCCAGAAGGAAATCAAGGAACCTTTATCATTTCAAAGGTCAGCGAGAGGAAAGAAGAGGCCTAAAAAAGAAAACAACCCATTATTTTTACAAAAGGCCCATGGAAAGATGGCCATTATAACAGGAAATCCTGTACCCAAACTTGTTTTAAATATAGGTGGTGTTTTTGAAAATGAACAAAGGGGAGACATTCTCCATTCTTGCTATTTACATTGTGCTATCACTAAATAGTTTATTACCCAGCATATTATATACTGAATACACAAATACTGAAATGCGCCTAACATTTATTTAGGGTCTAAACTGGCAAATTAGCTGATACAATCTGCAGGCAAACACTTTTTTTTTCTTAATAATGCAATGCCCAACAATGCCCAGAGCCTCATGCTTAAAAATGACAGTTGTCAACATCTTCCTCTCTCACTTATAAAGAGGTGAGGATGAGAATTGATGGGACTGTATGAGGCCCCACATAGACAACACAGCATTGTTATTTGTTAGACGACTCTGAATCTCACTCTGAAAAGCAATTCTGATTGCAACTTGCCTGGGGGAAGAAAAAAAAGTAAATTAGATGAAATAGAAAATGTAAGGGGATGGAGGCTAGCAAGCCCTGGATGAACGTAATTTTCACTTTTATAAAGCCTTTAAGGATCCAACCCCATGTTTCAATTCCAAGCACAGCTGGTTGGATTCGAAAGTGTTGCTGAAGCATGTGATTCAAGTAATCATCATGCTAAAAGGAGTGGGATAGATGAAAATGTCTGAACTGGGGTAACTCGCAGAAGGTAAAAAAGCAGTTGGTATAGTATGCTCCCTGTTGTGCTTAGCACAGATATCACAAATAGCTACGGCCAAGAGCTCTGGGAAACACTGCATTTGTTGTCCTACCATCCCTGTGCCTAGGGAGAGCCTACAACAAAAGAATTTTAGCTATTTGTACTGGTAGTGCCGGTCAATGTCACTTCAGAAAATCGGTGCAAAACAATGCTAGGAGGATAACTCGGGAGGATAAAACAAAATGAATTGGAGAGGTGGAAAGAGAGTAAAAAAAAAAATGTGACAGCTTAGAAGGCTTATAGGTCTTGAGACTAAAAGGTCAATGAACCACTGCTTGATTTACAGAATTAAATCCATGAGAGCTTTCTTTCATCTGGGACAATTTATATTTAAGGATCAAGTAATCCTGTATGTAGTACTGCCTGTCGAATGTAAAAAAAAATCCATTTCTTCCTCTCTGAAAGGACATGACAGAATAATTTAAGCTGCTCCTGTACAGGGGCACAGCATACCTGAATTCTCTCCAGCTATATCTGTGCATCATACCCACTGTTGCAAAAATAATGCTTTTCTCTATGCTGTTTAGGTTTCCTTTTAACCCTTGTTTATTCTGAATAAAGTAGGCACCCTGAAGAAGCTACTCTACCTCATACCTATAAGGCAAAAAAACCCTACTATACTATTGAAGGTCATTTTTCCACCAGTACGTTTACCACATGATAATCAAGGCATCTGTAAAAGTTCACATAACAAATTACTAAAGAACCTCAAGAGAAACAGTTCTTGATACTTGCATACATATGTTACATACATATACATACACATATTTTTTTAAGTGGGTACTTTTCGGCTGTTATGTGCAGCAGTGTAACTACCAGGGTCTGAACCCTGGGTACTGGGGGTGGCCGGGCCAGGGCGGCTGGGGCAGGAGTAGCTATACTGGCTGCTATTCTTGGTCATCTTTAAGTGGATGACTGGGGTTGGTACCCTGTTCACCACCCCTAGTTATGCTGAAGGTTATGAAAATGAACTTGACAGCTTGGGATGTCCCTGCCAGTAGTAGATTATGAAAATTACAGTTCTTCCTCTGTGCTTATCTCTGCACCCACCAGACACCTGCAATTTTTTTGAGATGTTCTTAGCGAGCCATATTCTGCCCTCAGTTATACCAAAGTAATTCTATGACAAGTTATTGTAGATTCATCCATCTCTCACCAAGAATCTAGCCCATTAAATATTAAGTATCTGTGATGAATAATGAAATTAGTTATCTGATAACACTTGTTGCCATTTGATACCTTTGTTATCTTCTAAGTCATTGGTTCAGAAACTGGCAGTCCACAGGCCATGGTAAATTGTTACATCTTATGGTGCACCACCTTTGATTAAAAGTCTGGTAAAAGTTCTGGGTGGTCCATGAAAATTTTTGGAGGTCCATTGGGCCAAATAAAATTAGTGAACCATTGTCCTAAGACCACAGTATGTATTCAAACTGGTCTGAATTGAAACTTGAATGACACAGACCTAAGTACTGACAGCACCCTTTCACAGTGTACCTTAAATACAGCTGACACCCAAAAATATCTAAACATAACCCTTGACTCTTGAACGTCCTTCACCAACAACCAGATTTATACCAATCTATTGCCTGGCACATAGTCTGTGTTCTTCCCTGCTGTCTGCCTTCCAAGATACTCAAAAAATGACAGTGTCACCTTTCCATTTACTGATCCCAGCTATATTACGCCTAGAAAGCACCTTTACTTTTTAATTCCCATATTCCTTATCTTCTCTAGGCCAAGACAAACACCCTGACCGTGTCATACCAGTTGAATTATCCTCTAACTTTCACCTTAGCAAGTATTTCAGCTACCTAACTGCTTAGCATGCTCTAGAGATCCCTGGGTTTCCTCTTGATCAAATAACTAGTATCTCACATTTCCACATGACGCTGAATGGTCACGTTTTCCAAGTGGCATCCATCAAACAGCTTTAGAAACATTTAGTAAAACTATTTGCACTACTGAATGCCTCCCAAAAATTTAAGGGACAGAAAAAAAATCAGTGTTTACTAATATGAATTGATGGACATGCTTACAATGCAGAAACTAAGAAAATATAACAGGGCCTGATCACTTTTGTTGAGTATCAGCAGCAATATAAAATATATTTTTTATGTATGAAAGTTAACTCAAAAGGACTGTGCTTTTCTTTCTCTTTTAAATGGTCATTCTATTTTAAGGTAGCAAAGCCAGGTATTGTATAATCAAAATGTGCAAGTACTTGTCTGTGCTTTTCTATAAAACATGCTGCAATAAGTGTGCACTTTTATATATAGATCTATAATTATCTGTAAAGGACAAATGCTACACTTCTGAATGCTGTGCTTTAAAAACAAGAAAAAGTTGTTAATTAATGTTGTTCTCATGAAGGACTAAAATGAGGCCAACACACATAGCTTTGCCAATGTATTTCAAATTATTTTGACCTACAGCACCCCTACTTTTTTAGTCCTGGGTATTTCTTAAGTAGTGACTGCCAATAATGCTACACTGTGCCAAGTTCTCTGGTGGTTTTGCAGTTTGGACATGTATGCACCAGAGAGTAGGATAAAGAATAGCTTCCTCCCTCTCCTAATTAGCTATTTATGAACCATTGATTCTCTACATCCACTGAAAACTTGAGAGACTTTGGGGTGAATTCTCAAATTGCTGATTAAACAAGCCTATTTGTTTTCCCTTGAGGGCTCTCCTAACATACTCGTGCCAATACCCAAGTAAGGTTGACTGGATGTTGATAATACAGAAGAGATTTCTGGAGGTTTTTCTGCTTTTGTCAGAGGGCAGACTGAAAATGAATCCTTGAACATCCAACGTCCTTGTGGAGTACATTAAGGCCAACCAAAAAAAACCTGAAAGGCAGAACGTAGGGCAGGTTGCACGTAGGACACTAACCCGTGCCATGCTACCCAACCAAAAGAACTGCAGTTTTAAAAATCAATATTTTGGGTGTCCAGCCTCATATTCCCTACTGAATATGGTTGTCACATATGTCACTTAAGAAAATTAGATCCTACTGAGCTATCAATCTGAGCACGCAGAAACTACAGGCACATGAAAACTAGTACTTATTTCTGAGACCTCATTCTGAAGCTTTGTGAACCCAGCGAACCTACGCTCTACTAGTTTGCTTCAATTTCTTTCTCTTTAAAAAAAGACAAAAGATTTCAAGCAGACATAAGCCTAATCTACAACTCTAAATCGAAACTTCAATGGATTTTGATGGATACATTAAAATGATATCTGCTTTGCAATGGCAGTTAAGGATAATTGGGGCGGGGGGGGAGGTTGGGGGAGGAGTTTAAGAAGAAAATTCAAAACCACCAAATCGTTAGTAGCTAAACTGGGTAGATCTTTTTCGCTTGTTTTCTTTCCTTTAGATTTGGTGAGGTTTGATGGCACCTGATGAGCGTCTCTCATAACTTAGCTCTTCCCAAATGGAGCTACATCTACCTGTCTGTTAGCAGAATGGAGATCTGATCTTGACTCGAGTCACCAAGGACACCTGAAACAAATAATAATCACACATATTCCAGGTCAGGCAAGATTGATAAACTATGACCATGAACTCCTTTGCTGGCTAACAGTCTGTAGAGAGCACTCTGTTCCTAAGGTTCAGCCTCTTCCTTGCTTCAAGCTATATAACTTCCATCAGGCAGCTAACCAAGTTTGCATGTACACAGTGTTCTCAGACGGGTATTATATAACCATAAATGGGAGATGGGTGCTCTATGGGATCAAATAAGAGCCTGTCTATGAAAAAGATAGAATACCATTGTTATACCAAATAAAAATATGCAAAAAATGTACTATTACAATTTATAGCTATTACGAGATTCTCAGCTGGAAGGCATATGCTCCACTGTAGATGTCAGGAATGTTACTGGGATAAAATCCTTATTTTATTTTTTCATAGACAAAAAGCCTACTGATTTCACTAAGGGCCTTATCCAAATAATTACCCCATATCCCCAGTATTGTTAATAAGGCAAGAACCCAAAAGGTTATTTTGTTTCTTTAGGATGTAACATTTGAGCTGGTTAATTTTTGCTTTATTCTTCTGAGGAATTCAGTTGTCCAGGAATTCTGTTCTGCAGTTTTACCATTGATGCTCTGATAATGTAGCCAGTGATAAAAGCCTATTTGCAAATGCTATGTCTCAAATTTAATTTCAAAGCTCACAGCAAATAAATTCCATGAGAAACTTATAGAGCAGTCTGCTTTGATGATTAGATCTGATACTATGTATCTATAATTCCATCTTGCCTGTGTGGATCGTTATACTGCTTTTACATAGTCTCAGGGCATACTCTGGCCTAATACGAAAAAATACTTCAATATGACTTCCAGAACAACACTAAAGAAATACACAAAAAAATTCTTTATACAGTTTAGGCCTACTTTCTGCATTGGATCTTCCACTTGCTACTTCTCCAGTCCAAGGAAAAAATTACTTAACTTTCTGAATAAATATTAATTTAATAAGATAAAAATGAACAAACTAGGCACCTAAATACTACATGAAATAAATGTGGAAAAGAGAAAGTTAAGGACATTTTACTGGTGTTTTGGTTTGGTTCCTCCCCTTCAGATGCATCTAAATTATAAGGAGTATGTTTCTATCTTTTGGGCTAAGGACAGAAGTTACTCATAAACCAGTTTAAGTCATAAGAAACCATGGGCAACTGGTGCCTTCTGAGTCAGGGAGGCCACTTGCCCCCTCCCCCCCATGACCAGTCAGTGACCGGGGGGCGGGGGTCCTCTCACGGCCAATTGCACTGACCCAGAAGTGCCAGGGGCACAGCTGGAAGTGGCAACGACACTTCTCCTGGCACCTCCATTCCCTGGCAGATGCTCTCAGGAGGGACGCCAGCACTCCCGCCTGCCCCCCCTCCCGTTGTCTAAGTGGGAAACGCTGGCTGTCAGGGGGCACACCAGTGCTCTCAGGGAGTGCACATGCACCCTTGTGCACCCCCTATGTGTTGCCACTGTCAGAAACTAGTTTAAACCTGTAACAGAACAGAAATTCAGTGGACATAAACCAGTTTCAAAACGTCTGAAACTGGTTTAAGATAAATCTACTTGAATGTAGTATCAGACTTAACTGATTTGGGTCAAACCGGTTTATGAAACTTCTGTCCTACACCCCTTCCTTGTTCAAGTTAAATCAGAACCCCCAGCATCCCAACATGCTTTTCAGCCCTAGGTTGGGTTATTCTGTCTGCTCCAGCAGAGAAGGGGTGCGGGGGCAGGGAGGGGAAGAGACTGCACCTCCTCCCCCAGAAAACCCCGGATGGGATCTGGGGCCAAAGAGGGGGGTTAAATTCCCCTTCCTCCGAGTACAGATCTGCCCTGCCCTGCTAAACTTAATGAAAGTTACTGCTGGCTGCAACTGTGAACTACAAATCCCAGAGGCACCTGGAAGCAGGAAGAGGAAGTGATGAGCAACCCCACAGAGTCCTGCTGCTGTGATTCTGGACTGCAAATCCCAGAGACCTCAAAGGCAGCAGGAAGAGGAAGTGAATATACAGCCCATACTGGCTATGTGCCAAAGAGCTTTGCTCTAGTGCCCCCAGCTTCTGGCCTGAACCACTTCAGGCATGTGTCTGCATTCCCTGAATCAAAAGTAAATGTGTGTCCAGTTGTTTCTCAGTTTAATCTCCGCAGCTTAGACAAACCTGCAAAGACTGAATCGATTCAGTCTCAGGCTTTTTGACTGTCTGTACTTAGCCCTGAGGAGTAAAGATTACAGAGGACACTTATTCTGAGGTGTCATTAGCGCTCTATGCTTTATTAATTGCCTCATCATTTTCTCTGTTGTTAAGATTCTCTTTTCAAATTAGGTTACAATGTAGAGGAAGTACAAACAACAACTGAATGGGTTCACTTTAACAGAGTGCAATAAATAGTAGTGTAACCAGTAAGGATTTAATGGGTATGGTGTACCAAAATCTTTGGACAAGCGAAGTTGAAAACTGTTCTGGCAAACCTTCTCTTCTTATCAGATGTATTTCCTCCCACACTCATCTCCTGTGCCATTTTTCATGGCCTTCCCCAAGGAAACATCACTCCCTATTCCAGTAATCTAACTCAGTTTTTCCTCCAAGCTCACTTCTTTCAAGTATATTTCCAAGGGTACTGACCTACCTCACATACTCATTATTTTTGTTGTTTGCTTCCAGTGTCACTATCAAGATTAGTTATCCATTGGACAAGGTGTTGTGCATGTACATAGAAAGGGACAGTTTTGGCTCTGAAAAAATTGCTGTCAAAATAGACAAAATGAAGGGAAGGGAAGTGAAGGATGGAGAGGCTAAGTAATTTGCTCAAAGTCACCCAGGAATTAAAACTAAAGTCGGAGATTGGAATCCTTACTTGGTAAGTAGCTTCCTTAACTACAAGGCCAACCTCCCTCTCACTTCAGACACATTTTAATTAGCTCACACTATATTATGAACACACGGGGGAAGGGAATGTACTTTGACTGTAATGAGTCAAAGAAAAATCACTCGGCTTTCATACTGCATCCCTACCCAGTCTTTTTTTTTTCTATTATGTCAATTTACTTTCAGGGAAGGTAACTCTGGTTTCAATATACAAGTAAAACTCTATACACAACAGTAGTGTTATGTAAATACGTAAAATATTTCCTCCAAACATAACTCTTGCTAATCACAAATTAAGTGAAGACTGAAAATGTTGCAATTTTTAAACGAGTAAACCAGACTTATTTTATTCCACCAAATTTGATTCATAGATTTGCTGACAAGACAAACTGAAGAGCTATTTGTGTTAATGCTTCATATGGCACAAATATAGCTAACAGCAAGAATCTGTAATATTCTTTTCTTCCCTGATGTTTATCAGGACATAGAACAGAAAAACACTCTTCTGGACACAGCATGAAAAACAATTAGCCGCACTCTTACCTCAGTGCATTATGCAAAAAATATGGCAGGGGTTTTATTTAAGTTAGTTACTGAAGTACAACAACATTTAGGAAGAATTTCAGTTGTGATTTCTCTTGCACCATGGCCACACAGAGTAGAAATTAACCAATTCCCATCACATTATCACAGGATATAAGGAGCCACAAAGCATAGCACTTATTTTGTGATATGCAGATTTTGCCTAGAGGTTATAATGGGAAACAGGTAGCTATATTATGTTCTACTGCTAGACCTAAGCATGGAGATTTGGAATGTACTTAGGCTACGGAAGAGATGCAGAGACAATTCATTATAATACCAGTTTAATTCATTGGCACACTAAGCATATGGACAGTTTATCATGGGTAAAAGGGAACTGCCTAGGCTAACACATTAATTCAGGAGTAAGAGTGCTTTTTTCTGATTTAGTTTAATAACCTTTCAAAGCAAACCAAGAACTCCAAACGAGGGGCTACTGAAGGACTCAATGGCAGATGCACTGGGATAGCTTTCTGAAATAAGTCTGTGTGTAGGAATACATTTAGAATCAGGATTATTCCAACTCAAAACAGTTCATCCTTTTAATGGGGCGTGGGAACTTGAACTACAACCATGCAAAAACTACCACCAGGCGAAAAGTGATGAAATGTAGTCAGTTACTCTGCAGTACCTGCTTATGTTCATTCTCTTGTCTAGTGCTAAAATAAATGCCAATTACCATAACCTATCCCTTTCTTCACTGAGGACTATGCTCCCACAATTTAACTTTCAGTCACTGTGGAGCACCCATCTAGGCAGTTACAAAGGAGCAAACAATGCACTTTGGAATAAACCAAAGAAAGGAAAAAACTAATACAAGCATACGAAAACCCCTCGTATTACAAGACAATAATAAAATAAATATTTCACTTTTAACTTATCCCCAACCTTATTCTAGAATAATTTTTGTGTATATGTCAGCCCGAATAACTGCTGAAAGGTGGATTTTTTCTTCACAGCTTGAGTGACATGAGCCAAACTTGCAATATTAGCCTTACATAGGGATAAAACTATCTGCACTTAGGTTGCATACAGCCATTAGCTGCACCCAGTCCACATTCACGTGGCTTACTTTAAGGCATGTGAACATAGACAGTCTATGTTCACACGTTAGAACAGGAGTGGTGCATGCAGCCATTCAGTCTCCATAGGAGCTGCATGGGAAAACTGGTGCAAGTAACTTGGGGTGCAGGGAGGGGTAGATGGGCTTGAGGGGGAGATGCTGGTGGGTCTGTGGGGGTGGCAGGAGCCATGGGGGGGGATGAGGGGAAATGCCTATTTGTGGGGGAAAGGGGCTAAAAATAGTTCAGTCAGGGCCAGGGGGTGAGAACAGCATAGCCCTGGGGCTGGGGAAAGCAGCTGGGCTTTCTAAGCCCCAGGATTGTGCTGCCAAAATGTGAAGATGGTCACAAGATCAAGACACTCCTCTGATATCAGATAAACCCAATCTTGATATAAGTTAGTGAACCTGCTCAGGTGAATTAACTTAGATTGGACACAACATTTTGAGATGATTTAAGCCCCCTCCATACCTGTATGATCAGGCAATTAGAACAACCGAACCCTGGTTAGGTCCATCTAAAAAAACCTGTAAATACTCTTAGTGAGCCAGATGTTCAGCTGTTGTACGTTGGTGTACCTCCATTTAAGTTCATGAAGCTCCATCCCTTCACATTTGCTCAGGCTCTCACGCCTTAATTGGCAGTCTGGTTCAGAGAAGTACACCTGCTCTTTGCTCTTAAAAAGGAACAGCACACTCTTTATATTTTGCAAGCTGCAAAAGCATTTTAGGCTCCTTGGCAGAATGAAAATCCGTTTGATGACTTAATGGCAGACCCCAAATATACAAAACACACCAGATCAAAACAGTATCTTTATCGGGAAATACATGTGAATTTATTTTCCAATAAAACAAGTGTGAACTTAAGCTTCAGTTATGAAATAAATTCCATTAGTTTTAAGAACCTTGCCCTTTTGGGCTTAAGTCCCAGAGGAGAGAATAAAGTGTTACTAAGAAAAGAACAGCGATTTGCTAATTTACTGAGACTCAGAAATATTTAAGAGTGACTTGTCCAAGGACAAAATTAATTTCAGATGCAACTGTCCAACCTGAAAATATGTCATAGCAGTCTTTTAGGAAAAAGCACTGTAGCATAGCAGGTAGAGAAAGTGTCTGAAACTCAGGATAGTGGGTTATATTCCCAGATCTGTCATTGGATGGCTGACTGTCCTTCTGCAAATTACTTCATCTGTTTGTGCCTCAGTTTTCCTATTTAATGGTGCTCATCTCATTTGTAAAGCATTTCGGGATCTATTAAAGTGCAATTAGTAATACCTGTGTGAGTGGTCAGTGCTCCTACAGCCCAAACTGTTTTGGGGTTGGGATTTTTTGGAGGAAGGGAGGTGAGCTAACAAACAAGATGTGTCATTTATCTGGTGCCTATACTTCCCTTGAAAAGGAAGGTTAAAATTGAATTTTTATCAATATGAGTTTACCCACCAGAAGGCCAATCCAATAGAAGGTTAAAAACAAGAAAATATTTCCCACGTCCCAATCTTACTGGATGGTTATGGGGTCTTTAGTACAGTCAGCCACATCTTCTCTTCCCAAAATTCCAGATGGGCTCAATTAAAATAAGATCACCACACAAATGGAACAGGTCTACAGATTTATTCTGTTACTGAAACAGAAATCAAGAGAAGAGTTTGCACAAGTTTGACATGTCCTCTGTCAATAGGTTTGAAAGAAATCACATCAGTTCTATTCTTCACTGCTTCGGAGAGCATCACAGCAGTCTTTGGAGCAATGATGTAACACTGAAATATCAGTATTGTATTAGTACACTGGATAGCAGTACAAGGAGCCAGCTTTTTTCAAATGCTTGGCTTGGCTGGCAGCCCTGAAGTGGTTAATTCCTGTGGCCTCAGGGCAGCACTAACTTATGCATTGACAATTTACAGATGTTTTGCTCACCTAATTTGTTCCACTATTCATGAAAAACACACAGTTACCTTAGCAACTGCCACATTGCATTTTATCTCTAAGCTGCAGAACTTTCTTTTTTCTAAAAACAACCCCTACAAGCATACTGATATCACATGTAATTTTTGGTATTAGTTCTAGTCATTTCAGGGAAGACATGCAAATAGGTACAAGTGGAATAATGAATGTAGCCTGTTCTTTTTTAAAATTAATGTTTTGAAGTAATGTATTTATCAACAGCATTTCTTTTGTGTGTTTCATTTCCTTGAACTTACAGTATGTTTGTTGTTCTTCAGGTTGCGATTTGTATGTGTGTAGGGGAAACGAAGAGGGAAAAAACTGGCTTTGATACAAGGAGCTAGTTGGGAGTCTCTGATGCATTAATAAACTTCTGTGTCACTCCAAACAGAGCAGGAACTGGTGAAAATTGGAAGCTACTACAAGGTGAAATTAATATCTTGAAGCCACTGGCCCAGAAAGTTATTTCTGGTCCCACCTGAAAGCAAAAGTAAATCTATTTTTAAATGGAATACATTGATGGGACACAAAGGCTTTTCTAGGGTCATTGATATCTTCACCTTTCAGAAAGGTTGCTTTGGTTTACCTGGAACAGTGAAAAATTGTTGAGAATAATCCCTTTCTCTCAGAGATACCATATGCTGTAGAGAAAAACAGGGCCTTGGAAACAGCCGTGGCTAAATGACCTATAGAAAGATTCTATTTCCTACTTAATTGTTTCTAAATTACTTCTCTTTCTTTTCAAGAAAGCATGGGGGGGGGGGGAGAAGGAGGTCAAATCTTTGTTTTAAATAAATTGATAACGAAGCACCTATTTATGTAAATGGTGGTAAAATCTTTCCTTCACATACCATCTAAAGTGTGTTGAAATCATTTCCAGTCCTCTCTTTGACTTCAACAGACTATTGATCAGATAACATATAGGTCCTGATTAAGGAAAGAACTAAAACAAATTTAAATCTATTCTTATTCAGGAACGAGCATAGGTAGGTGCTTAAACATGACTTCAGTGGGGATTAAGCATCTGCTTAAAGGCGAGTATGTACTAAAGTGTTTTATTAGATTGAATTGCTTTCCTGAAAGAGGATTATTGAACAACTAACTTGGAAAATGCTGACCATCTAACTTGTCCATAACTATCAAGCATAATGTTTGATTTTCACCTTACTGCCATATACTGCACATCTGTGCCTGTATGTGGGGATATAGGTTGTAGCTGTGTTGGTCTAAGGACACAGGCAGACAAGGTTCTTTGGGGAAATCTGATCTCTTTTATTAGTCCAACTCAAATAATTGAAAACAATTCTTCCTTGCAAGCTTTCGGATACAAACACCTTTCACCAGGCTGAGAAAAGGCTGAGGAATCCTTCAGCTTCTGTCAGCGTAGCCAGCTTCCAAAGTTTCATTTTGCCCACAACTGGCTGACTAATTTAAAACAAACTTGGACCAAAGATTTTTTTGTTTTGTTTTTTATTGAAGAAAAAGTTAACATTTTAATCAAATGTCTTGTTAAACCGCAGTACGGTATTTTTTTTTTTTTAAGTTTCTGTTAATTGTATTTATCAAGCCTACGTGCAATTCAAACTTTCAAGATTAATTACAGTTCAGATGTTGGCATAAAGACAACCTAATATGCATCAACTTATCAATAGTTGTTCAGATTGGTTCTTCACTGGAGATCGGTGAAAGCCTCAAATGCCAGCTAAGATTTTTTCCAAGTCGGTTTCTCATTTCTGCCAGGGTTTCTTTCTATTTTTTCCCCAAAGAATACCTGTGTGTCTGAAGCTCAGCAAGATACCACTTTGAACCTGCTTTTTTTCCCCCAGTACTGCTAAAAGAAAGTCAGTGAAACTGGTCAGTAATAATTACCGACACAGTTCAGCAAATAGGTCTTATTTCTATAGCCTCCTGACTATTTCTGGAGCCATAGTTATACTTGATTGATGGTTTATAAAAACCTTTTTTACAGTTCTGTCGTTTTTAAGACACAGGCCACTCTGACCTTTCTGTCTTGAATACCTGCCTGTCAGTAGCCCCACTGTCCTATTCTGTCCTTGAGCACCACACAGCTGCTTTGTTCATAGGTTTTTGAGGAAGAGACAAAATTAATGGCTCCTGGTATAGACCACAAAGTGTTTATTGTACATTTACAATCATTTCATTATCCATGAATTTACACTGTGAATGCATGCAATGCTGTACCCTTAATTAAATGATTAATTAATAATACCATTGTCACCCAACACATATCAAGAAGACTGTCCAGAAGCTGCAGCTGGTGAAGAACACAATGCTATGCCTTACTACAGGAGTGAGTCTCCAGGAACAAACACCACCAGTGCTCCAGTGTCTACACTGACTTCCAAGAGTCTTCTGTGTGTAATTCAAGGTTTGAACTATAAGGCCCTAACAGCTTGGACCCAACATGTCTAAGTGACCACCTTCTCCCTTAAGTTCCACCACAAACCCTAAGATCACCTGAGAACAAACATCTGCAAATACCATCCGTAGAAACACATTGGGGGGGGGCGTAGTTTCAGCATTCATTATTTATCTCTGCAACTCCCTCTTCCTTGAAGCCTACCAGAGCCCAAACCCAGACATCTTCCAGAAGTGCTATAAGAACTTCCTATTTGGACAAGTGTTTAGCAAGCCAGGATAAACTGGGATATTATGTGTGGGAGGGAGAGGGTGGGGAGGGTTATATTATATTGTATTTTAATACTCTACTTGCTAGTTGTTTTGGTCTCTTGTTTTGTTCTATTGCCCTTTGTCTTATAAGTTTTATAAGCTATTTTGGTCTCTTCCTGTTGAGAAGGACAGCATAAAAATGTAATAAATAAATAAATGTGTGTGTGGAATACATGAAAAATGGAGATTATGTGCAGTTTGTACACTGACATTTATCTAGTATTTGCTAGTACCATTGGTACTTTCATTCATAACCAAACGAAGTAATTTAAGCAAATACAGGGTTCCTAACATCATTGATGCCAATACAATATTACTCGGTGGGTGGGTGTATACCAGAAAAATGTGTCTCTTTTCTGCACACTCCACTGGACAGAAGGGACTTGCTCTCTCACTTAATCCTACTCCAGCTACGCACCCAAGTACAATCCTATTCTACACAACTCGGGTCTCTCAAAAACTGTTCAATGAGTCTGCTTGTGTAGAAGAGAAATGCACCTTTTCCAATTAATAGCTTTGGAGACTTGAGCATCAGGTAAAAAGTACCAAGAGATCTGGCCATCTTCCTCACAGCAGTTTTGTTCTGCACTGTCAAATAGCTGCCATATTTCTCTGAGAGGTGGCTGCATTTCAGTGAGAATGTATACATGGCCTAGTGATTCTGCTAGTATTTATTAAGATATATGTTTTATTGTGTTTTACATGCACGCACAGTATTTATAGATGATAAATTGTGACTGATCAAAAACATTGCTGCAATTTATTCCCTCCATTTAGTTTGTCATTATGGTGTAATGTACCATTCCATCAAAAAGCAAACTAAAATTCATAGCATTTTGTTTATTTCTGCATATTTGTGAATATTCATTTGTAATAGAAAACTGTATTATAATAGTGATATTCCCCCTAAGAGAAAACACATGGTAAGAATCTGGGGAATATGGCTACTGACTTAAACATTTTCTTTTCAACATCTAAACAGGGACTAAACAGAAAAGATACCATGCTTGTCCCAAACAAGAATACAAAAATCAGTAATTAAAATACCTCACTAAACCCAATAAACTATACTGAGCAGCGAAACTCATGATGCAACCATTTCACATAAATTGAGCACCTTATTGCCTTGAGCTATAAAGAGTATGGGAATGACAAAATAAAAAAATAATGGCAGCTCCAGCTGTTATCATAAACAGAAATAGAGCTTTCATTTAAAAAGGAAATCACATTTATGTTTTTAACTTAGAATTCATATAGCACTTTTCCCAATATAAGCAGTTAGTTTGTTTATCGTGTTCTGCTTTATAGTGCTATAAATTCAATTATTAGTCCGTCCTTGTTTAATGTGAAATTAGAAGATTTCCTTAGAAACTACTGTACCTTCCAAACCAAAGGCACCTGGTGTTTCCATGTGAGGGATACGCAGGGTCACACAAGTAGCCAGAATACAACTTGTGGAAGCAGGCTTAAGTTTTCTGGTGATTGGCAGGAGGATGAGAGGATGCAGATGGCACCAGAAGGTCATATAATAGTAGGCTGAAAATGTTTCCTTGTTGGTGGATTGAGCATTCATGTGTCTATTTGTGTTTATGATAAGCACCTGAATCCATCTACCTTTATTCTCTGTGAAAAGTGGGGTGGGTTTTTTTCTGATAATATCTTTTACCAGGCCAACTGTTAAGAGATGTTAGACAAGGTTTCAGGCGCAAAGTGCCCTTCTCTTCAGCTCAGACTTAGATGCTCAAAAGCGTGTAGCATCTCTTCCCTCTATACAGTTGGTCCAATGAAAGAAATCACCTAAAACCTTACTGCTAGCATATTTCCCATTGTGTAATTTCTGAAGTCACAAAAATATGCCTTTCCCCTCTGTTTTCCCTTTAAAGGATCTGACACCCAGGAGAAAAAGGTCATGGAGCTGGCAGAAAACAAAGCTGCATCGGTTCAATAGAGAAAACACTCAAAACAGCCATTTTTCATAAGGTATAATTATAGTATATTAGGCTAAGTACGGACAGTCAAAAAGCCTGAGGGGGAATCAATCCAATCTACGTGGGTTTCTCTGAACTGCGTAGATTGGATCAGGCAAGAATGCATTACATGTTCCTCCTTCACTGGGGGGCGGGAAGGCTGGCAGAAGAGACGGCTGTGCTAGCCAAGGCCAGAAGGCATGGGGTGCTCCCACACGCCTCCCAGCATGCCAGACATTGCCAATGGTGGCTGAGCCTAGCTAAATTGGGGCCATCCCTGACTGGCTGGGGAACAAATGCCCCCAACCCCCCACTGTGACGGTGGACCCTTCCTCATGCCAAGCCCTAGGCTTCTAGAGTGGGTCTCCATGGCACGCCTGACAGCTCCACTGGCAGCGGCATGTGGGAAGCCAGAGCTGGGAGGAAGGACAGGAACTGAGGCTTTGGTTCAGTCAGACCACAGCCCCTCTGCCCAGCCACAGCTCCTAGATGGAGCGGGCAGAGGAGGGTGCAGGGGGGCGGGCAACATGGACACTTCCCTCAGGGTCTGTAAAGCTTGGCCAGCACCCAGCTTGGAGCTGGCAGGGGAAGCACAGCACAGGGGGAGTCAATACAGAGCCTTCCCTTGAGGTCTGCACAGCCAGCATGCAACCTGGAGCTGGCAGGGGGTTGCAGAGGAAGCCAACATGGAGCCTTCCCTCAGGGTCCAAAAACTCCCTCCAGCTTGGCAAACACACATCTGGAGCTGGCGGGGGGGCAGGGCACAGGGGAAGCCAACACAAAGCCTTCCCTCAGTGCAGAGGGAGCAAGCACAGATGCTTCTGTATCCACTGTATGCTCCCTGGACCCTTGGCACTTGCATGCCCTAGCTGTGCCCTTGCACCTGGTCATCACATGATGCAGCAACGGGTCACCGTTTCACGTGCCTCCATGCCCCTGACTCAACTGCTGGCCATCCCACACAGGGTCATCTACTGCACACTGCAGCCACCGGGCATCCTGGACTGGGCCACTGACCCTGAGAGAAGGCTCAGTGTTGGCTTCCCCTGTCCCTCCCCCACCAGCTCCGGGCTGCATGCTGGCCAAGCCAGGGCTGCACGAACCCGGAGGAAAGCCTCCATGTTGGCTCCTCCTGCACCCACTACCAGCTCTGGGCTGTGTGTTGGCCAAGATAGGGCTTTTTTCTTTGACCCTGAGGGAAGCCTCTGTGTTGGCTTCCCCACAACCCCACCAGTTCTAGGCTGGGTGCTGGCTGAGCCAGGGCTGTATGGACCCTGAGGAAAGGCTCTGTGTTGGCTACCCCTGCGTCCCACCTGCCAGCTCCAGGCTGCATCCTGGCCAAGTCAGGGCTGGGCAGAGAAGTTGTGCAGGTGACTCTATGACAGCCTGGGGCTGAGGCCAGCTAGGCGCTGGGTTGTGTCATAACCAAATTAATCAGTGCCCATGTCACTTGCAAGAGATACCATTCAGACAATCATCTGATCAACTAAGGGTTAAAACAAAATCCTGGCGGAGAGCTGTATATAATTTATGCCCATGTCACAAATGAGAAACGAAACTTAAGACTGGTCAGGGTGAAAGGGGATAGCCCTGCCATAAATCCCTGCAATTGGTCAAGGAACAAGCGCAGGTACCTCACACGTAACATACTAAAAACCTAACCCACTACCTTGTAACCTGATAGCAACCTGAGAGCACAAAGAACTGCTGCTTGCCAGATAATTAAAGATTCCATTTAGCAATTCATCATTGGGTATCTCTGAGAAACACCTCTGTCTATAAATAGTTTAGCAACTTCTGCCCAAGTTGGAGAAACTCTGGGAGACCTCTGCGGAAATCTCTAAGGAGAAACCTAAGATCATCATCAGAGTAAATTGATAGTCTGATCAGCTGTCAATAGCTTCCCGTCAGCGTAATATTGACGTATCAAAGCCCTGCAGGCACGACAGCTCGTTCCCGGCGCCACGTCCGTCATCGTTAGCTATAACCCAAAACTGTACGCTTGATCGTAATCGTTGTAGCATTAGCTATAACCTGAGACCATATGCTTGATTATAATCGCTATAACTGGAAAAACTGCAACGGAACAAAGGCTCAGCCTGCGTCGCGCGTCACTATCTGAGCGACGTAAGTAAACAAATTTCTGTAACCAACACACGTCTGTGCCTGGTTAATTTCACCTCATCCATCACTACCCGCCTGTTGAGGCGACAGTTTTACGACTCCGGGTGGGAGTCAGTAAGCAGCTGACCGGCCTCTGCTCTGATCTCCGACAGGTTGGAGAATCAGAAAATGAGCCACGTTCCAGAGGGCCAACCTGCGAGTAGAGGCTAGCGGGGTGGGGGGGGGAACAGAGCATCCTGGGATATTGGGGGACCGTGACCTAATTTGAGTTGGGAGGGGATCTGGGACAGTGGTAGAAGTTTGATAAACCAGTCTAAGCCAAACTGACTAAACCTGATACTACATCCACCCAGGTCTATCTTAAACCAGGTTCCACCATTTTGAAACCGGTCTATGTGCACTGAACTTTTGTTCTGTTACAGGTTTAGACTGGCTTCCAATCGCTATACTGGTTTATGTGTAATTTTTGTCCCTAGAGTCAATAGGAATTTCTTCATTGGCTGTAGTGGCCATTGAATTAAGCCATGGATGTAAGTTTTTTTATTTGCAATCATTGTATGGGTAACTGTCTAATAATGCAGCGTTAACTAGTAACCTCTTGATTCCATGGCAGGAGATGAAGAAAGACTGCCCAGCTTTTTAGATTTTAAAATGCTGTTGCTGTTTGTGTTTGAATATGGACACAACTTAATATTTTCTTTAGTTATCATGAACTGCATCTCACAATATAATCCAGGCGTGGGCAAAATGCGGCCCAGTGGCTGGATGCAGCCCATCAGGCCATCCTATCCAGCCCACGGGGCCCCTAAAAAATTAAGAAATTAATATTTATCTGCCCCTGGCTGCCTATCATGCAGCCTTCGATGGCTTGCCAAAACTCAGTAAGCGTCCCTCTGCCCGCCCCTGAATAATCACAGCATAATTTAGGAAAGTCCAAGTCAGCTGAGAGATGTGACTTCAATTCACTTGCCTTCAGAGCTCTGCAATGCTTAAGTACATGGGGATCCTCATCACAGTTGAGAACTTGAGGCATAACAATGGTTAAGTTGAGTGGTTCCAAATTTAGGATATGGTGAAAGTTTTCAGCATATTGCAAGTATCAGTTTAAACATTTTCATTAAAAAAATCATTAAATATTTTCCAATCCATTATAAAGCTAATCATTTTCTGCACAAAATTAAAATTAGCAGAAGCAACATGAGGAAAACGTGCTTTTATTTATTTATTTTTTTAAGTGGAATTGTTTGAGCACTCCTAAATAAACGTCAACTTTTAGGATCATTCAGTTCTCTGACAATTTGGCATTAAGCGTGATCAAGCATCTTAAAAGTTGTACGTGTACTAAAAGAAACAGTTTACTGCAAAATAAGAGGACAGATATTCAGCAAGTATTCTTTGACATAAAAGTTACTGCCATCATTTCCAAGGGAATAAAATAAATCTTCATTTTCTCAGAGTGATTGTATGTTAAACAAATATGCATATTTCCCTTTACATCTAAATAGGGATCATTAACATTTAATTTAAAAGGAAATTAGATTGGAGTTCTGTGTTGAAGAACAAATAACCTGTAACGAAGGAAATACATGGTTTAACATGTAAGAATGCTCCAAATTTTAGAAATGCTCTATGGCTTTTTGAACAAATTATGAAGTGTATGCAGGCAAGGTTCTTTGGGTAGATGTGATATCTTTTATTAGACCAACTAAATAGTTGGAAAAAAGATCTTCGCAAGCTTCTGGGTACAAATGCCTGAACTCTCAGATATCATTACTGACGTTTGATGGCAACATCAACTCAATTAACCATAAATTGGTTAACTGAGTATCATTTATATATCATTGTGTTGCCAATGTGATTCATGGAAACTGTTAGCAATGCATATCTAAGGATAAAAGTGAGGCTTCCATGAGAGGGCCGAAACCAAATCCCACTGTAGTCTTTCTACTGATTCCCATGGGCTTTGGGATCAGAGTCGCAACACCCAAGAAAACAAAATGGATGCTGGACTCTGCAAGTAGAGAGAGTTCTATGAAGCCTTCAATTAAGAATTCAATTCCTG
>NW_005842001.1:373469-375060 GCF_000455745.1 Alligator sinensis
CTTTAGTTTTTAAAAAGTTAATATTTTATCTGACCGTTGCCCTTCCCACAGAAAACTTGCAAAGAACTTCTGTAAGTATAGCTTGACCTTATCATTGATATTCAGCAGAAATATCAATCAAGATAGGGCCCCTAGTGTCCCAGTCATAGAATAAATACGGTAAGAGATGGTGCCCCCAAAGGATAGTTTATAATATAACGGATGAGACAATGATTTCTCTCTTTAAAAAGGAGGATACTGGATGTAGTTCTAATTCCTTTTGTTTTTAGCAGGCATCATTCCATTCCTCACCTATTCAAAACCACCATGAGCAAGACATAAGCTATATCTAACAGCAGTCAGGTTCATAATGGCAAACATTTCAGAGCACTAATGAGCATTTAATGCTTTCTAAGTGTATGCAAACTGTGTACGCTAATTATTTCTGTAAACAGATGATGGAGTTTGTGGCTCTTCCTTCAGTGACAATGACGTTCCCCCTCCCTTCTTCCCTCCTGCACATAACCCATTTCCTAATTCCTGATCTTCAGATGGCAAACCAAGCTATAGCAGTAAGATTTCACAATGATTGTGAATAAAGGCAAGCTATCACCATGCCATATAGGAAATGAACAACCTCAACCTTCAAATGATGCTAGGGGCCTGCCACAGACAGATACAGGAAAATTATTTTACAGGGGTTAGACAGAAATCCTATTTTTTCTGCACCTGTAGTGAAATTAATGTAGATGATATAGTGGCCAAGCTATGGCATAGTCCTGCTTATTCATGGCAGATGCACAGCACCAGAAACATCAGTGGCAACTTCTCCAGCCTGTCCTACCATTCCACTTCATACTAGGGTTACCATACGTTTTCCCAGACATGTCCTCCTTTTGGGTCCTCCCATCTCCATCTAGGTGTTTTTTTTTAAATATAAGCAAATGTCCAGGATTTTTCTCTGCCTCCACTCAGGATCAATATTTTTCCCAGCACTTCCCAGCTTGACCCAGCAAGGAGCCACCTGGGGCTGGGGGGAGTGGGGCAGAGTGATTGTAGGTAGGGGTATCATGTGCTCTGCGTGTGGCCCCAGCAACTGAAGGCAGGTAAGTCTAGGGGGAGGGGGCTGGAAGGCCAGGGCTTGGGGGGTGTGGGGTAAGTGTGTATGTGTGTGTGTGTGCGCGCATATGTGCATGTGTGCAAGCTTGCCAGTGCCGAGGCTGTAGCAGAGCAGGAAGGTGGGGGAGTTGCCTCCCCTCCAGAGGGGGAAGGGAATGGGGGGTTCTTTGGGGGCAGCAGGGAGCTATATGGGCAGCAGGGCTGACGGTCAGGAGTGAGGAGCACTGGGAGGCCAGGGGGGCAGGCAGGGGACGAGGGTCAGGAACGAGGGGCACTGGCAGGCTGGGGGGGGGGTGGAAGGGGGCTGCAGGTAAGAAGTGAGGAGCACCAGCAGGGCTAGGAAGCAGGCAGGATCTGTGGGTTGGGAGTGAGGGGCACTGGCAGGGCTGGGGGGGACAGCAAAGGCTGTGGGTCAGAAGTGAGGGACACTGTCAGGGCTGGGGGGCTGTGACTTGGGAATGAAAGCAACCAGGGGGATGGGGGGGGGGGGGGG
>NW_005842001.1:375113-383964 GCF_000455745.1 Alligator sinensis
AGCAGGAACAACGGGACTGCAGGTTAGAATTAAAGGGCACCAGCATGATCTGGAGGGCAGGCGCAGGGCATGGGCATACTACTGCCTGCACCCCACAATTATACAACCTCCCCCCCAACAGATGTCCTATTTTTTGAAACTGGAAATATGGAAACCCTACCTCAGACCTCATCTCAAGGGAACACTTTATAAGGTGAAAGGAAAAAATTTAATTCCTTGGAAACTGATTTTGTTCATTACGCTCAATGCTCCTTTGCCCAGGTTGCTAACCAGTAGTATGGTGGATGACTACAATACAGATACAGAGAGTGGAGCTCTGGAAGTAATCCTCAGTGGCTAATTATTCATTTTTATTCTCTAATCCTTTGGTGTTCGATTTGAAAAATAAAATAACTCAACCCCTTTGTACTAATGTAATCAGAATTTCAAACAAATAAACCGGTACTTACTATGATCAGTATCAATTAATTTTGGATTTACATTCCACCTTTTATCAGGTGATATTACAAAGCTTTTCAAATACTTTGGCACATATGGTTGAATTTATAGTAAAATGAGGTGCAAAGGACATGTATGTGAAATACCTATAATCACATGGTGAGACAGTAGCAAAGAATGAATCCAGAAGTCATGGTTTCCATGCCCCTTTCTTTACTACTAGACAAGAGTGGCTCTTAGCCTGTCCATAAAGTACTCTGGGGGGTAGGAGGTCAGAGCAGGTTGGGGTTTGTTTGATTTTTTTTTTTTTTTTATTCTTACCAATTGTTACAAATCCCCGAGCAAGGATTTATTGATTCTTATTATATTTCTCCACCACTCAACTTTAAAACCCCCAGTTTTATCAACTAATTAATACTGTAGTAAATATTCAGCCCTCTTCTAACTTCAAGGATGCAGAATCGGACTCCTAACTCATCAATGAAAGTAAGGTTTAATGCTAAGATTCCTATTATATTCACTCCTTCTTTATGTATTACTGTAACAGAGGGCCTGCTCGAGGCCAACTTCCCAGTGGCCTGCCCACCTGTTTCTGGGCTACCCGCCCGACTTCTCACCCACCATGCCTTGTTGGTAATCAGTTAATGATGTAATTAAGCGGGAGGCTGCCCATTTTCTGCCCCGATGCCAGGGGGCACTATCTGCAGCTCCGTTCCTCCCCTACACTGCAGCCCAAACCTCGCAAATGGCATCCAGATGTTCTCACAATCACCGGCTCTACTCTGGGCCCCATAATCCTAATGTCGAACCCCCCTATGATCCCTCCATTCCGGTGGCCTAATCCACCTTCATCTTGGGCAGCATAGCTCCCTGAACTGCTTCCCCTTATGTGTGTGGTCCCCCCGGGACCTTTGGCTCACTAGCCCTGGCCCACCTCCAGGCCAGTTGGAGCCCCAGGCCCTCAGCTCTTAGACATTATTCGCGGTAGGCCCCTGGCCATTTGACCCTTCCAGTCTTGCCCCCAGCATTGACCAGTCAGGGGAATTCCAGACAAGCATGAGTATGGCCTCTCACTCTTTCTCTGGGGGTCCACCCTCCAGACACTACAAAAAGGGTAATCCACCTGGCTGTGGGGGCTAGGGGTTAAGGCGCCCCAACCTGCCTTTCACCAGGGTAGTAACTGGCCTGGCATTTCCTGGGGGCTCCCGCATGACTGGGAGCCCCACCAGGCCACCCACTCCCGGCAGGATGCAGTTTTAGGTTGTACCCAGGACCAGGACCCTCCTAACCATCCCCTACAGCTCCTGCCATTACCTCCAGATGATACCAGCAGCCCTCCGGCTACGCAATGTTGTTGCCTGGCCTTCAGTAGCAAAACTGCCCTGTTTATATGGGCAGCCCCAGGTTCAAAATGCCTGCCTTCATCAGGCACCTGGCAGCTCCAGGCCCTTAAACTGGCAGGCACAAACAGTGCCCTGCCACAATTACATACTAGTTGCTGTGCAGACTTTTGGAAAACTCAGTAGAGCAAAAAGATCTGAAGTTCAAGAATTCATAAGGAACATTCATTTTGCCCAACACACTATACCTAATAATTACAAAGTTTTATAAGTAGCAAGTTCGTAACAAAAGGAAGAAAACAGCTAGACTGCTACAAAGCATTCTGCAAACCAGCTGCTGCTAAAATAACTTGTATTTTGCAGTAAACTTGCAAGTAATTGGACTCAATTTATATTTTTTCTGTTGATATGGTAAGCACTACTCAACATCAATGTAATAGTAGAGGGTTTTTTTTTAAATCTATTACTAGCAAAACAAACCATACAATTACATATTTATACTAGTTACCACTAGACAATGGAATATAAGAACAGCATACTAATGCCAACAGAGCACAGGTGTTTTCATAGATAAGAAAAATGCTCTGTAACATTGTGGACTTACTGCATCTTAAAACATTTTCAGATTTTAAGATGTCAGTCATTGTGTCTCTGGAAAGAGATGAAGTCCCATGTGAACTGACCCTGTCATTTTCAGTGAATTTCCAATTTCCATGTCAGCAGTAGCAGTGGTATATAGGTGCTCCTGGCAGAATCTCAGAGGGAAATATTATCAGGGAAGTGTTTGTATACGTGAGCCAGATTGCACTCTCAATGACCTAGGGTAAAGCTTGCTACAAAATATGACTCATTAAAGGGAAGGCTTTTACATTTTAATTTTTTTTATGTCAAAGACGATGTAAATCAAATTTTCACTTTTTCTTAATTGTCAGTAACTTAGAAACCAAGAATTCCAATTTGTTTTTGATTTCAGGGATGTAAGCTTTGATAACCTGAATCAAAATGTATAGATGCTGTCCCTGCAAAGAAGGACTTTCAACTGAAATACACTTCTGTTTTCATTCTGGATTTAATCCCTGTTTAACAAGGAGTTAAACCTGGAAACTCAGAGAAAACAAACTTGGGTATGCAAAATACAAGAGATATGACATAATTTACAATTATGATGATACATAAAATGGATAACTTGATAACATTCAACTTTAACAATATATAAATACACTGTCACAACAAATACATTGTCACAACCACAATAAATCAACCAAACACTTTTCAAAATTATTCATCTTTGATATTTCTCCCTCACCAACTGAGAGCTATGCTGAAGCCATAGCATCACTGAGTGCATCTGAAAACATCAATTACTCTTGCATGAAATTGAACTTTATGAAGAATAGGAAGTTACTGATGATCCTCAAATTCTGCAACATAATAGAAATGTTTATCTTTATATTTGGCATAATTTAAAACATTGATACACTAGTAATTTAGAATGGTTGAAATGCCTCTTGGTTACGGGGTTTACAAACGATGGCTGCACGATAAAACAACGTTTAAAAATGCCACTCTTCAAAACGTATCATCTTAGCACTATGCTACCATTGTATTCAGTGGGGATATGGGATTTTAATGCGTTCTATTACCGTAAGCAATCATGTTTCCTTCAGTTTTTTATCTCTACAGTAGCTGTGCATATTCAAAGAATCGAAGGCTAACTTTCTAAAACAGATACGATAAGGAAAAGGAAAAAGCTAAAGGTAGATTGAAAAATATAGCCAATGATGACCTTTTAACCCAGCATAAAATGTAAACCAGCATATTGTACCAGGAAAATATTTCCTGCCCCACTCCCACCCCCCCATGAAGTCCAGGCTAAACACTCTAGGCTGGGCACTTACTGTAAGGCTTAAGCTCTTCAAATCTGTCTGCTTATCAATGTTTGTTTAAACACCGGAGAGGTTGTAAGACCTGTCTAACTAAAAAAAATGCAGTCAGGAGGATTTGCTACCACATAGACAAAATTCACAAACTCTTCACTGTTTGTGAAGTTCACTCTTCACCTTCTCCAGGGTTGAGACATGGCATTTACATAACAGTGAGGTAACACATGTTCTATGTACCCTTCCTTAGTGTTTTATTACCACTGATTTTTCTTTTTTTAAACAGCAGGCTTATCGAAATGATCTTTGGTTTTTGCTGGGCTACTTCTAGATGAAGTAAGGATAAGTCTCACACACACTTGCTGGCTCGCTTGCTCAGAGTTCCCCCACCCCTTCCCCTCGCAATATAGCTTTAATGAACTATTTAACCTTTTCTACTGGGTAGCCATAGAAACTAGAGGTGCACGGATATATCGGTTGCATATTGCATCAGCACCGATAAAAGGAAAATTAACATTATCTGCAATCAGGTTTTTTTGGCCAGTGTAGCCAATATCACATATAAATGCTGTGTGCACATGTGCAGCTGCAGCATGCACACAGCCAGGAATGCAGCCCGGCAGCATGGAGAGCAGCGTCCTGCTGGTAAGTCTGTAAGGGGGAAGGGGTGGAGAGGGAGGGAAGGGGCATGGGGGGACAGACTGAGGCCCTCATGTTGAAGGAGGGAGTGGGGCAGGGGCAGGCGTTGCCCAGCCAGGGAGCTGGATGAGACCCCAGGGCTGGAAGCAGAACAGAGCCACAGGCACCTCGTCCAGAGGGCACAAGTAGGTGGGAAGGAAGGGTGGCATGGGGGGCATGTGCTCCCCTGGGTTTGTGTGCGGGGTGGGGGTGGGCTGCCTCCTGAAAGCTCAGGGCCAAGGGCTGCACTAGCCTCTTCTCAGTGGGGGGCTGGGCCAGGGCTGCACTTGGGATGGGCAGGGGTGGGGTGGGTGGCGGCAGTGCTGGAAGGGATGGCTATGGGGAATTTAGGGGTGGCTATAACCCACCCTGTAGCCACCCCTCCCAGCACTGCCACTGCCCACCCCACCCCCACCTACCCCAAGCATAGCCCCAGCCCAGCTCCCCTACCCCCCTGCAAGGAACAAGTTGGCACAGCCCTGGCCCTGAGCTTGCAGTGGGCAGCCTGCCCCCACCCTGGACACAGATCGGGGGGGCATATGTGCCTCCATGCCTCCCCCAGGGGTGCATGCAGCAGTAGGGAACCATCCCCCCCAGCCCCCTGGACAAGCCTCCCATGGCTCCATCCTGCTTCCAGCCTCGGGGCTGCATCCATTGCCTTGGCTGCACATTTCCTGTCCCTGCCCCACTCCCTTCCTCACCTTGGAACAATCTGCCCCCCATGCCCCTTCTCCCCCCAGCCCCTTCCCTCCAACAGACTTACTGGCAGGATGCTGCTCTCCAAGCTGCTGGGCTGCATTCCTGTAATCAGCTATCAGATCAGTATCAGCTGATATGGCTGGTTAATAATCAGCCATCAGTATTGGCCAAGAAAATCTTTATTGGTGTGCCCCTAGTAGAAACCAGAACTGTTAGTAGCTGAACTTATAATAGAAAGAAACCACGTTGTACAGGACAAATTGAATTTGTGAATGAATGATTTCCATAAAATAGATATCATATATGCATATATACCTGTACACACAAACTGTTAAAACGCATGACTGCAATTCAAGCAAAGGGGCTTGAAATTTTAAACATCTGTCTACTTCAAAATACTTAAAAATACAAAAGAAAACCTCCTGTCTGCTGTATTTCAGCCTCTGTACCTACACTTACAAACCTCCTCCAACAGATCCCTACTATTTCATTCCCTTTTTCGGTAGTGTCATGACCCAAAGGCATGATTTTGTGTGTGCTTCGGCACCAGAATTATCCCCGCCAAGGTGCAGCTTCATTACACGGGGGAGTTTCCTGTTGCAGAGGAAAACCCCGGTGCAGGGACGAGTTTCCCGCCTTTCTGCAGCTTCTTTTGCAGAGTGCATTGCTCATGTTGCAAGAGGAATGCACGGTGCAAAAGAGTTCCCGCCACCGGTATGTAAATTCGTTCCCCGCTATTGGCTAGTGCTAAATTATTCCCACGTGGCGGTTAACGATTGGCCTGTTAGCCATATAAGAGGCTTGAGCGGTTTCCACCCAAGCCGAAGAGAACTCCACATCCATCTCGTGGGGACTCTGGGTACACGGCAGGGTAATAGAGACCCTGTGTGAGATTCAGAGGAGTTTGGCGACCTGATCCATCGCCCACCGGTTCCGGGGAGCCTAGCACCCTCCACGAGACCGTCTGTGTTGTCTGTGTCTGTAACCGCAACTCAAGCAAGTTTTCCAGCCTGCACCACTGCCATCTCGGTGTAAGTAAACAATCTTTAAAACTACCACTAAGCATTTGTGCCTAATTCCAGCTCGTCGGCCTCCCTCTCCGACCCGGCGTGCCCGGGCTGCTGGCCACAGCCAGCGTGCAGCACGGAAAAGGGCTCGGGTCGCTCCCAGCCCGCACAGGTAGATACTATGGATGAAAACATGCTGCTTCCAGCCTTTGCTATACTTAAGAAAGGTACACACAGCTTACATGGTAGTACAAGTTAACCTGATTATTCTCTGTGACCATATTACTCACTTCATGGATATCAAATGCAACCAAGCCACTGGAAAAGGAAAAGGAAAGAGGAGAAAAATGAAGGCATGAAAATGAAAAATACTGGATAACAAGGGATGCAAAAGAGCCATGCAACTTTTTAAAATTTGCTAGAGGTTCGAGGTTTGAAACTTATATTCTTATTGGTCTCTACTGCATTGCTCATCCTTTAATCTGCGCTAAGTTCCTATATTTAAGTTACTGCTTGTTTTAAATGGACAGCAGATAATTGATATTCATGAGCCTGCTTCACTAACAGTATTGTTCTTCCTCCCCTCACCCTTCATTTTCTGAAAAAAGACAACCCATTCAAAGACCATAGCACACAGAAAACTCTTATGAGCTTGGTCCTGAGGCAATTTCAATTACTGCAAACTGGTACAAAATTAAATGATGAATTATGGCTGCGTTCAAGTTCACAAATGTGTTTAAGCAAACATTTGTTTCTGAAACAATAAAAAGACATTTCAGTCGATTAAGGAATAGCTTGAGAAACAGGAAGGTCATTTCTCTTACATTTGCAAGTTGGTTTGTTTTAGGTTTGGGAAAGACACCAATTCCTGTCAGCGTCGTCTAGCATCAAGCTGAAAAAAAGAATGTTCTAAGATACCTAAATTCAGTGCCTTACTTTAGTCAACAGTATATTGGACCTTTTCCTGACTTAATAGGCTTATAGCAGCACTATTAAGTGCAAGCTACAAGCTAGAGCACAGACATTATTAAGCTTGGCAAAATGTTTTCTTTTAGCCTACATTACAGAAAAAGCAATAAACAGAAATAAAGCTACAATGGCCTCTTATTATTATATAAATAAAATAAATGAGTGAACAAGGTGACCTAGGGCTATGAACAAACTGCCATAAAACCCATTTCTGATTTCAGAATTAAAATAATTTTTCCTGCTTGTCTTACACCTCATGCTTTTGGTTAGATGCACAGCATGAAAACATGCCTCTTTCATCTCTTCCCATACCTATTTGGGAAAGGTGCCCTGTCTACATGATAAAAGAAGAACTAATTTGAATATTTTCAGTGAACCTCTTGCTACCTTCATCACTTTCAAGTGCAACCAAGCAATCAAAAAGGGAAAAAAGTGATGACCAGCAGTTCTGCAGTCAGGATAAAAGGTACCCATAAAATAGGCAAAGGCAGTATAACAGTAAGTTTCTTGCACATTGTCCTGTCAATTTGTCTCAGTCTTACTCTGCGGGAAGGACCACATTCAGGCACAACAGAATGGCATATATCCTATATTCATAGGATGCCTGAGAATAAACCAATTCTTGTTACTGCTTTTATACTTGTTGGAGCTGGAATGAGACTGCCAATACCTCTGCTTATGGCCCAGAATGTCTCCATATAGTAATGGATGTCAGCCACTACGGACTAAAAATACAATCGTTCATTTTAAATGTGTATAACTTCACAAGTGTTTCTGTTGTCCATGATGCCTTGCAAGAATATTAAGAAGACAGGTCATTAATCTCCAAATAGTCTTAAGCAGTTTCAGAGTCAGTCGCCTCCATTCTGTCTGAGGAGAGAGGTTATTGCCTTCTCTGACATCACTACCCCAGGCTTCCAATGCTGTAGCCAAAAACCTTTAGGAACAAAGGCCAAAAAACCTTTTGCAACAAGTGTCAAGGCCTAAACTTTCTCTAATATTTAAAAATGGAATTTATATTCCATATAATATAAAAAATGTATATTCCATTTTTAAATATTAGAGTGCATACACACACACACACACACACACACATATATATAACAAAAAATGCATGTCAGTTGATTACGGCTTTTTTTATTAAATAGTATATTTTTTATCCAGAGTCCACTATCCTAAAAACTGTAGGAATTCTACTATAATTCTACTATCTCATGGGAGGATTGCTCAGCAAAATCTGAGCGGTCGCAGAGCTTCCTCTCGTGCGTGGATGACCTCTACCTGACTCAAGAAGTCTATGGGCCAACGAGAGGCAAAGCACTGCTTGACCTGGTACTGGCTACTGGGGATGACCTAGTCGGCGACCTAGTGATCAATGGGAAGCTGGGTGACAGCGACCACGAGCTGATCAACTTCACCATCCGCCGAAAAGCTGGCAAGTCGGTCAGCAACGCACAAGTCCTTGACTTCAGGAAAGCCGACTTTGACAAGCTCAGGAGGCTTGTCAGTGAGGCCCTAAGGGACCGTGACCACAGGGAGAGGGGAGTTCAAGAGGAGTGGTTGCTCCTCAAGGGAGCGATCCTCAATGCACAAACTAAGTCTATTCCATCTCGGAGGAAAGGCAGCAAGAGGGTACAGCAGCCCCCCTGGCTCTCCAGGGACCTAGCAGACCTCCTGAGGCTAAAAAGAAAGGCCTACAAAGGGTGGAGGATGGGAGTCACCTCCAAGGAGGATTATTCTGCACTGGTCCGGTCCTGTAGGGAGCAGACCAGGAAAGCCAAGGCTGCAACTGAACTCCAACTAGCTTTGAGCATCAAGGACAATAAAAAGTCCTTTTTCA
>NW_005842001.1:384954-417694 GCF_000455745.1 Alligator sinensis
TTGACCACAAGATGAACGTGAGCCTGCAGTGTGATGCGGTGGCTAGTAAAGCGACCAAAACGCTGGCTTGCCTCCATAGATGCTTCTCAAGCAAATCCCGGGACGTCCTTCTCCCCCTGTACTCAGCCTTAGTGAGGCCGCAGCTAGAGTACTGTGTCCAGTTTTGGGCTCCACAATTCAAAAAGGATGTGGAGAAGCTTGAGAGAGTCCAGAGAAGAGCCACGTGCATGATCAGAGGTCAGGGAAGCAGACCCTACGATGATAGGCTAAGAGCCCTGCGGCTCTTTAGCCTGAAAAAGCGCAGGCTCAGGGGTGATCTGATGGCCACCTACAAATTTATCAGGGGTGACCACCAGCATCTGGGGGAACGTTTGTTCACCAGAGCGCCCCAAGGGATGACGAGGTCGAATGGTCACAAACTACTTCAAGATCGTTTCAGGCTGGACATAAGGAAGAACTTCTTTACTGTCCGAGCCCCCAAGGTCTGGAACAGCCTGCCACCGGAGGTGGTTCAAGCGCCTTCATTGAACACCTTCAAGATGAAACTGGATGCTTATCTTGCTGGGATCCTATGACCCCAGCTGACTTCCTGCCCTTTGGGCGGGGGGCTGGACTCGATGATCTTCCGAGGTCCCTTCCAGCCCTGATGTCTATGAAATCTATGAAATAAATCCAAAAAAAAAAAAAAAAGCCAGAAAATTCTGTTTTGGGCATTACTGAAAAAAAAAAAAATCACAATTTTCTACGGAAGAAAAAGAAACATATACAATAGTTACCTACATGAAAAATGACTAAAATTACAGGATTGAAATAATGTGCCAGAAACGTTTTACTTTTAAGTCGCCTCAAAGGGCGAAGACATGCTGATCAATTAAAGCTTCATTCCAAAAAGCAAAACAAATCTGTAGTTCAAAATTTTCAGCCAACCTATATCACCTATAAAACATCACTGTGTGACAGTCAGGATGCACTTTGACTTTTTGCAACAATACAAGAAACTACTACATAATAGAAAATATGGTCCAAAGAGACCTGCATCTAGACAAAAAAAGAGAACATAAATGGCACCCAAGCTACAAAACTCTTAGGAGGCACCGTGACACCAGTTGGAATTGAAATAGTTTTGTTTTCGGCCAAAATAATTAACTACAATGTCAATATTCTCTGTAAAAAATGTCAGTGGCATTCTATACCTTTTGTCTCACCTAATATTTTTAGTTTAGAGTAAGTCTCATATTTTCCTTCACTATTTTTGAACTGGAATTAATTTCCCCAAAATGAAACAGTCCAGTCTGATGTATTTACCTTTAAAGGCTGTCACTCTTTTTAGAGACCTGGGCACCACTTGTGCTGTAGTACCCCACAGTGTTGCTCTGTCTCCTTGAGATGGCCTCCTAGGGATGCTGTTTATCATAGAAATCCATCCAAATGAGATGCCTAATGTTCACATGGCATGTTTTGTTGCCCTGCGTGTTCTTAATTGGTTTACAGTCTACCTGCTGGAACGCAACCTGTCAGTTTGGCATCCCCAAACATCTGAAAGCCTCACGCTGTCTTCTCATTCCTTTAACTAGACACGGGGATGTCAGTAGAAGGGGTCAGACAACTGGCACTGGTGCTTAGGAAGAAGGACTTCCTGTGGAAGAGCTGGCAGTTACTGCCACAAGCCTCTTACCTAAAGTCACCTTTGGTTAGCATCTGTGTCCTCATTCACCTAGCTTATTATGAAAAAGTACAATGTCATGTTAACATATACAATAAATAGGAGAAACAACCATCGGGTCACCATCAATTATTGAATCAGATGGTACAAGAATTCAACACAATTCCTCGCTAAAAATGGTAGAACTGAAACCAATTTGAGATCTCCATAGCTATGATAAAGGAAAGTGCCATCACATGGCTGACACAGCTGAGGACAAAATGTGTTGGGAAGGATCCAGAGCAGGCACGGTGGCACACTTGCATCCCAATTCAACTACGCACTGCACACGCAGGGAGCTCACAGAGCTCAACAATACATCAGCAGAGCTCCTGCTGGACCTCCTACCCGGGGTCCAAACCCTGGTGCTGTTTGCTCTTCCCCTTCTTACTGCTCCCCCCACCACATTCAGCAGCAGAGGAAAAGAAAGGGATGAGCAGTAATGGCAGTGACAGCCCAGGCTTACATGGGGCACAAGGGCAGAGCGCCACTGCCACTCATCCCCCCCTTTCCCTTGCTGCTAAATTTGAGTTTGGCATGGGGCAAGAAGGGAGGGAGAGGAGGAAGGGGAACAGCAAACAAGAACAGGCTTCAGAGCTAAAAGCAGGGACTCCAGGCTCATAGAGCTTACAGCACATGCAGGGCTTACGCAGGAGGTGTGCTGACATGTCAGTGAGCTCTGAGAGCTCTCCAGGATCCACAATCCCAGTGAGGGGCTGTGATCACACCCCCTAGAGCGCTGTAGCATGTGTACAATGAGCTGTCTTCACCGAGCATGACCCACACCGGCCCACACCCCCATCACTGCATCGTGGATCCATCCATGGACTCTATGCATACCTTGCTGTAAACAGTTCTGTAGGAGGTACATGAGCGCACACATACCTAGTGACCCAGGGATACTGAGCTACCAGGGAGAAGATCATTTCTTATACAATGTGCATTTCTCTTTGATTCCTTATAGGACTGATTTTACACAGATTTAAAATGCAATGAGTGAATTGCAGTGTTCAAATCCAAATCTGCATGTAATAGAGAAATATCCCGAGGACACCAGGTGCACGGCAGCATCAGTCACACAAAGGGAATGAAGGCAGACAATTTGCCCTTGGAAATGGGCAACACCAACTATATTTTTAATAAGCTTGCAGGGTGTGCTCCCCACACATATTAAATCAGGTAGGACAGAGAGGTTGAGTGACAGCAGTAATTTTTTGTCAACATTTTGCGCATGCAGGCAACGCAATCAGCAGGATTGTGGCTTTCTCCCATGCAGAGGAGCAATGAGTAACCTCCGCTTGCAGTCTTGAATGCTATTAGCTAGATAATGTCTTAAAAACACCAACCCCACCCATATTCTCAGCCTCCCTTTTCCACTCCAGTGCCTTGATCTGTGATGGTCCTGAAGAGTTTCTGTCTTGCTGTTTCCTCCTAAATAATACATTAATGCTCCATAGCTTTAAAAACAATATTCTTCTTTAAAATCCCTTTTCTGTGGTCTAGTCTAATTAGACCACTTTCATTCTGTGGTCCTTCCTTTATAATATTTGTGTACCAGTTCAGATTGAGGTCCTAAATGGAGAAGGGAGATTCTTTCTTTTCCAGGGGCCTGATTTTTATCTATTCCAGGTGTCCCATCCCAGGAACTCCATCCTATTTATTCTTCCTCAGCAACTCTCAGAAAGCCTCTTCTCCTGGCTCAGGAGTCCAAGTTACCTATACTAAACCCAAGTTGCCCAGCATGAAACAGCACTCACCCTACCATCATTAGACGGAACAGTCACCCGGTGCAGGAATGTCATATCCATCATGCTCTGTGCATGGTTTTGAAGCTCTATGAGGTAAGAAGTGGCTCTACCCATGAACTATGTCACACCTGTATCTCAACATAAAATGCACTTCAGCTCCTTATTTTTGAGCATCTTTTCACCATCTAAAAGAGTGATCTGAAAATATGAGGACAATTTTCAGTAAGACACTTTCTATTTTGCCTTAATGCCTGTTTAGCAAGATGCAGTACACCAACATTTGGGATAAAATACTGGTTACACTGAAGTCAAGGGGAAGTTTGTCACTGACTTCAATCAGGGCAGAACGTCACACTTGGTTTCTTCAGTGTTTACACAGTTACATTACTGGTCCAGGAGTTTGCTGAGGTTTTACAGCAGGAAGGATGAAATCTGTCTTTTCTAGCTGCTGTCATTTGGCTGTGAGAATTATCATTCTTCCACAGAGCAAAAGGACATTTGAGATTGAAACCGTAGTTTGAAATGAACTTTTTATGCTGCAAGATGCCCATTTTATGCCTAGTTGTATATAGTCCCTAGGGCTGTGGAACACCGTCCTTACAGCTGAGGAAGCTGAAGGCAGCTGGATGTAAAGCCAGCCGTATCACTCCCGTACACCTTTACCATAGCTGGCACACTAGGCCACTACACTCGGGACAGCCTTTGACATTCTCATTGCAGAAGTCCTTGTTCCCTGTGGGGGAAACAGCCCTGTAATGCATATTTGTTCTAGCGTTGGGTTCTTAAAAACAACAAAAAAAGCAACAAGAAACCCAAAATAAAGGAACCCAAGGCTTCCAAATCCTGAATGGTTCTGTAATAGCAGTCAATCTTTTCTTATATTAGAATTAGCTTTTCAGCGTCTGGAATGCAAATTTCTCCAGCGGTGGCTGAAAAAAAACAGCTGGTTAAAAAAATACTCATCAGCAATAAAATATTTTTAGTAGAAAAGCAAACTAAAATAAAGACATTCTCATTTACATATGGTGCATCTTCAGCTCATCTGACATTCTTTATTTGCATCCCATATGACAATGCCACTCATGGGCTAAATAACAAGAAAGCAAGCAACTTTTCTGATGCCAGATGCTGAAGATCAATAGCTATTTCCCAAAGTTTATGGCATAATTAAAATGTGTAACAGGAATAATTTTCTTTTCAACCCCTCAGGCTAAGCCTAGAATTATTGACTAAGTCAAAGTTATGTGGTGTAACATTTTTTATTATGTTTATGGATAATATAAAGGAGTTTATGGCTTTTACATGTAATTTGGTAAGTATAGAAACAGCAGAGGGGAAAAATCGTCAGCATCAGCAAAACATCAATTGTAAAAATCTTTTTTAGGTACCTACCGGACCACAGATTTATGCAACTTTCCTTTAGTTTGTAACCACCTAAACTTGATTCTGCAGGCTGACACCAGAAGACTCATGAACTTAAGAAAACAAATGTTACACTCCTCCAGTGCTTACCTGTAAGGACGTTATTGCTGAAGAGGCAGGACCCCTCTACTGCCCCGGCCCCCACAGGATGGTGAGAGGCACCAGAGAAGGTCAATGCCATAAGCAACTTGGATAATGTCACATACATAATCTAAATCACTGCCGTGCTTGGATTGCTACTAAATGTGGAACCTGAACATCCAAGTTATATTTGCAGTGACAAATTCCAGAAAACACAATAAAAAGGAAGACATGAAGACAACAGCAAGAGATGAAAAAAGGAGCAAACAAAGAGGAGAGAGCTATGGTAACTGAACCAAAGCAACAAAGTGGCAGCGCAGGGAGAAGAGACAAGAATTGATTCGACTGTGAAAAGTGTACACTATGAAAACACCATTGTAGGGATCCAGGTTTATTGTAGCGCACTGACTTTCAGATCAAATCTGTTCAAATTGCAAGTGAAAAGATGTATGTCTGTTTCCTCACTGCCAGTCCTGCGAACTCAGCCCAGGGCTATGGAAGTCAAGCTGGGTTATTTCATTTCTCACACCTCACCACCAATGGTAATGGTAATATAGGCCAAATTATACCCTCTGTGACACCTGTGCAAACCCCATTATCTTCACTGTGCTTGCACAGATAAAATATAACTAAGAACTTAGTAAACAATTTTGCTGATGAGGCACAAGAATGAGTTGGATTTTTTCTGTCTCTCTTGCAGGACTAGCCAACTTTAATAACAGTTCAAATTGGTTCTTAAAGTCTGTATGTACATAGGGAGTAAGTTTTCCAATTCTGGACAGCCACTTTCCAGAGTAAAAAAACCCCAAACAAACAAAAAAAATTATATAAGACTTGGCAGGGTCCGATTAAATCTGGCAAGATATAAACTTATGTCCGACTAGCCTCTCAACAAGACCTCTTTCCCCACGGATCTAATCTTCACGGATGAAAAGTAAAGCTTAACGTTGAACCAAATATACTCTGTTCCCTGAGACTGCAAACACCCTGAAATAATGGCATGAAGCACCAAAACCATTTGCCACACCAGGGAAGGACCGTGCAAAGACACAGGTATAGGCAAGCCATGGGAACACCATGCAGGATGTGTCCAATGCCATAAACTGTCTTAATACCCTGCAACTCCTTGATACTCAAGGATACTACAAGGGTGATAAAAGAAAAAAACTTAGGTCCTAATCCTGCAAAATGTATATTCATGCTGAATTTACATGCACAAGAGGTTGAATTACTACCAATGGGACTGGTCTCTGAAAACAGGCCATGTGTTAGGGCTGTGCAAAGCTTCGGTCACCTATTCAATTCGGTGGAGATTCGGTCCGCTTTGGTGGCTGAATCTCTGAATCCAAATCGAACCAGGAGACCCTTTAATCTCTCTGAATTGAATCAGAACCCTCTGATTCCATTTGGAAAGATTCAGATAGATTCAATGATTCAGACATAGACACAGCTTTAAATGTTTTTTCTACATACCTCAAGGTACCAGGAGGTTTGTGAATGCTGCAATGCTGGGGCAGATGGAGCGTCCCACATGAGCATGGCAGAGTCCCCAGCTCAGCAGCAGACTTGGAAGTGGACCAGAAGCACTTCCAGTCTACTTCTGGGTCCGCCAGGAAATGCGCTGGGGGCCCCCCCGTGCCTCCCCAACTCAGCGACTGGTGCCTCTTGGATCTGGGGGGGGACCCGGGATCCTCCGCAGCTGATTATCGAAGTCATGGTGAGGTCCCTCCGTGTGCTCCCCGGCAGATCCGGAAGGGGACTAGAAGTACCTCCGGTCCCCTTCCGGGTTTGCCGCTGAGCATGCGGGGGCCTACCCTGTGCTCCTGTGGGACACTCAATCTGCCCCACAACTCCAGCATTCATGAGCCGCGCCTGGTACCTCGCAGTATGTAGAAAAAACATTTAAAGCTGCGTCTACGGCCGAAACGCTGATTCAGAGATTCAGCATCAAATTGAATTGGGACAGTGATCCGAATCAACGAAGCAAATCACTATCCCCAATTCAGGCTGAATCCAGATCCAAATCGAATATGGCCCATTTCGTACACCCCTACCATGTGTGATGTTTTGTCAGAGAGTCAGAAGGAGCGTGACTTTGTGCACAGCCACAAGAGGTTGTATTGAAGCAGCATCCAAAGCAATTATAAAAAATTGGCATCTTAGGAACTTCTTCAGTTGCTCAAAAGAAACAAAAACCACTGAAAAAAAGTGACCAGTGTACATGCTGTAAAATATAGAAATAGGGTAGATTTTTTTTTGTTTTGTTTTTTGGAAGTGTCTCAGCTCTGAATGCACTGGCAACAACTCAAAAGAACTTCAGGTTGTACTGGCCAACTGAGCCAATAAGGAATCCAGCCAATCAGTTCAGAAGTAACTGGATTTTTTGGCTGTGCGCGCCATATGTGGATGCCTAAAGGCAAGGAGGAAACCTGGCAAAACTGTTAATGAAACATAAAAAAAGTAAACAGTATTGCTGCGAGGGTGTAGAACTACTTGATGCATTGTACATCTGCTCCAATTCTTATCAAGGTATTTGCAAATAACAGATATAAGCACCTCTTTGTGTCTGGTAGATACTGTTTGATTGCCTTGAGAGTATTTTCTTGAGTTAAACAATAAATAAGTAAATTTATGAAGCAAAAAAAAAAAAAAAAAAATCAAGCAATGTACGGTTTCCAATTTGGGCTTGACAAAACGAATCATAGAAATTAGAAATGGATAAAGCAAATTAAATTCATTACAGCTCCTTTCTGCCAGGACAGGACTATTTCCCACAGTCAGTGATACTTATATTGTGAAAATTAGGCATATGCAGAGGCAGCCCACCTCCCAACAAATAGCTGGAGGACAAAGTTTATGGACCACCAAGTCAACTGGGAAGGAACCACAAGCACAGCCTCAGAGTATTCTCTTTTGTGGTCATAACCCATAAAGCTATGTGTGGTTTTTGGGTTCTCCCATCAAACTTTGGCACAATCCAGGAAAATATACTCTGTAACCCTTCCAGTCCCTTCTGGCATCATCTGCTGCATGCTCAGCACATTAACTAAAGCGGTCCTGAAGCAGGTAAGCCTAATTATTCATCCTCCCCTACCCCACACCTACAAATCTACATTCATCCCTTGTTCACATCAGTTGTTCCTCTATCCCCCTTCCAGAATTATTGCCTTGATTTGGCTTGCAAAGAGAAGCAGATTTAAGGAGCGAGGCTGTCAGAAAAAGTTGACCAAGCCCCTTAGTTCAGAGAACTCAAGCCCACAGACAGTCACAGGCTGGAGAATGAGAGGAAACTGCTACTGTGTCTTCTCCTACCCTTCCAGGATACTAGAAATACAGAAGGTGAAGGTCGTCTGCCTCCTCGTCATCCTCCATTCCATTACTCTCCTTTAGTTGGGGCAGGAAGGAGGAAAGACAGAAAATGCATAGGAAAATTCACAGGAGCACTTCAGAAGCAGGAGCTGTCATAATAACCAAGGTGGGAGTTGGGAGGGCCTAGCAATACACAAGAATGGGATAGCAGGATGGAGAGAAGTCTATGTGGTCAATAAATGTATTGGAATTTGGCGGTGTTCTTACAAAGGTGTTTCCTGGTAGGGCTGCCAACTTTCCAGTTTCAAAAAAAGAGGACACCTGTTGGGGGGGGGGGGGAATATGATTGTGGGGCAGCTTTGATATGCCTGCACCCTACCCCTGCCCCTCACTCCCAAGCCACAGTCCTCAACCCCCCAACCCTGCTGATGACCCTCACTCCCGACCTGTAGCCCCCTGGCACTGCCTGTTCACTGCACTCCCAACCCACAGTTCCCCACCCCTCCTGGTACCCCTTACTCCCAAACTATAGCCCGCCCCCCCCCCAGCCCTCCTCGTGCCCCTCACTCCCGATCCACACCCCCAGTCTCCCCCAGCCTTGCTGGTGCCCCTCACTCCTGACCCCTTAGCTCCCTGCTCCCCCCAACCCTGCAAGTGTCTCCCAGCTGCCCCACCCTTGCAAACACAGGCACCGGTGCAGCCCAGCCATGCATCACCCTGCTGCCGGGAGGAGCAGGCGCCTCTCCCACCCTGCTGAAGCCCAGTGCTGGGAAAACTTCAATGCTGAGCAGAGAAAAATCCCAAATCTTGGACATTTGTTGATATTAAAAAAAAACATCCAGACAGAGATGGGATGGCCCAACAAGAGGACATGTCAGGAAAACCCGAATGTACTGTAACTCTATCCTGGGATACCTGAGCTCACAAGCTGAAGCCTTTAGGGGAACCATCACAGGTGAAAGAACCTCAATGAGTTTCTTGTTGTAGGTAAATGAAAAATGGTAACTTGGGCCCAACACTGAAATAGGCAAGTAACAGCGAAGTAATCTCGGGAGGTCTCAGGCCATGCCAGAATCCATCCCTAACTTCAGGATTTCCAGTTTTAGAGCTGCACCTCTTTGGTTTGCTGTGAGTTATGAGTTTAAAGAAACTTAAAAACAGGATAAAATGCAGCTGAAACAGCCTAACCTGGTACAAGTTCCAAACTGGGCACAATCAACTTTTCATTGTGCTAGGTTGTATAGCCAAACTAAAATCCCAAACTGCAACTCTCCACCATATTTAGATTTGGGATACAAAGCAGTGCATACAGCACATACACGACAAAAGAGTTAACACATTTGGATAGACTTATAAATGTTATGCTAATGTCAAGTTAAGTGCTCTATACTGATCTAGCTGGTGATGATGACTCTGCAGGGATACTCAAACTGCTCATACTACTAATAGTACCTGCCCAGTGATCAGTACTGAGATCTTTAGCTGTCCTGGTTTGGCACTTTGAAATGGAAGTCAGAAATCCACAGGAAGCAGCAATAAAATGAATTATTTTAAATTATCCATTGTGACTGTTCCTAGTTGATGAATAGAGCCAATCTGTGTCAGAAATGTGACCATAGAAAACCCTCACCATTATCATTCAAAGTGCCAAGAAGCGGTCCAGTGATGTTCTGCTAATACTTTTCCATAGACCATCCAAGGCATGTAAGTCTCCAATGCCTAAGGCTATAATGTGCCCCCAAAAATCAGACTTTCAGACTTAGGACTTTCTTTCACAAGACTCCCATTAATGAAGTATGATTGGCCACACTGTTAATGAGTATTACTTAAAGTGTGCGTAACTCATAAGATATATATTATTAACTCTTGTGGGGCTTGCACTGCCCTTATCCTCACCTGAAACCCATGCCACACAGTGAGTGCACATTCCTCTCTCCAGTTCCCGAAACCAGCCTCTTTTGTTTAAGAGGAAAAAGAATTTGCCTCATTTAGGCCTCGGTTTGCATTAGCAAAATTTCATGAGGGTAAATACTGATTTAAAATAAACATAGTTATATTGTGCAACTCCCCAACACTGACACACTTAGGGGCTGGATGCAAAACCCATTCAAATTAATGAGAAAAAAATCCAACAGCACATTGGATTAATCTTAACCCCTTAAAACCTTGCTTAAATATTAAAGGAAACCTCTTTGTGTGCCCCCACTGATGGTTTTCACAGGTGCAGACAGATCATTTTTTATAATTTTGTTATAACAAACAATTTTTTTTTTGACAGCAAGGACCCTTACGACCAAAACAAAGGATTTCAAACTGACATTTAAGCAATGCCGACAAAAGTGCTGTCATCTTCACTCGCCTACCAGGAACTGAACCAGCGAGCTCCCAAACTAAAAGAATGAGCTACTATAGGATGAGCTAAAGCCACCAAGGCAACTTTTCTGGCAGGCGTGCCATAAATGAGCCCTGCACCATCCCCAAGTGCACTCTGATCCCCTTACCTTTCCTGGTCTGCTGCTCTGCTTTCTTCCCCGTGCTGCCTTCCAGATCTGCTGCTCTGCTTTCTGCCCTCTGTCTCAGTGTGCTGCCTGTCCCCTCCCATAGCCCCAGAGAGAGGTTACCTGTGTCAGATGGGCAGCTCTAAGCTAAAGAGTCTGCCTATAGCTGTAACCAGAGGTATAACTGGGTGGTCCAGGGTGTGCGTGGGGGGGATGTAAGTACTTACCTCGTCATACAAGAACAGTTGCCCTTGTGAAACCACCAATGCAGACTACTGATGTCTCAGGAAAAGCTCAAGCTGCTAGGGCTGCAGTGCTGTGAGGTCCCCGGGGCCTGAAGCTGCCTTTGAAGCTGGGCTGGTAGCCCACTCAGTCCCCCACCCCCAAGAGCTACTACCGGCTGTAACAAGCTTATATTCTCCTTAAGCCACAACCTGTCCACTAGGTTAAACTCTCCCAGATCACCTTGCAACACAATATAGGATGCAATGAATTAGATGTACACAAGGTACATCTTTAAAAAAAAAATCCCAGCCAACCAAAATAAGAAAAAAAAAAAACAAAACCCAAAACCACCAGCTGCAATAACATTAGGCCAACAAAATGCTGCTACTAAATTCTTTAAATGACATGTGAAGATTGAAGAAAACTATGCAAAGTGTATCATATGCAGGATTCTGTACTGACTTCAGAAATAACCAAAATTACACACACTACCATGCACGTGAGAATTTTTTTTTTTTTTTAAGTTTGAGGGGTTTTATTTTTTAATACCCTGTCAACTCATTCGTATCAGGGGCTAATTTAAAACCAAGAGTCAAAAGAGCTATTGTTCTGTGTTTACTTTCACCTCGGCAGGCACCGCACTGCACACACGCCATTCAAATCCAAACAAAAATGAAACCGCATGCATTTCAATACAAGTCTGAAATATTTACAGAGTAGGCAAAGTCGTAACAGCAACAGAGCAGAAGCAAAGGGCAGGTCGCTCAAATGTACCCATTGTTAAATGGAAAATTGTGATGGCAGAATGACCTTGTATTTGTTGAATGACCAGATGGCTAGAATTAACTGAATTACACAAACCCAAAGCCTTCTTTTAACAGCTGATAGTTGTTTAGCCAAACCAGTCAGGAGCCCGGAGCTAGTCTATAGTATGTGTATTAGCATCCTCCTCATACGACCCCCGAGGACACTGATTTTCACCCTTACAGGCAGATGCTGCAGAAAGAGTGACAAGGACTGGGATTCTGATACCCTGGATGAGCCTCTCTTTCCCCAGCAGAATTGACACACACGCTGATCAGACACTGCAAGGAAGTTTGAGCACCTGCTATCCAGGCTGTACCTGTCCTTTTAATAAATAAGTGATAGCAGCCTCCAGGCTGTCAATCTGGCACCTTTAGTAGTTCACCCAAGCACTAAATTCCCCAAAAAGAAAGAAAAAGAGGCAGAAATGCAGTCGTCTCTCCATCAGCAGCATCAAGATGCCAAATCAAAAATGTTATTTATTTATTAAGAACCCCAGTAAAATCTCTAGTTATTTTTGGCGCATTTCTAAAACAATCCCAGAAATTACCTGGTTTCCAGAACTGAACTACAGAAAAAGAAAGGGCATTTTATCAGATCTGAGGAACCACAGGCCACTTTTTCTTTCCCTGAAAAGGACCCCAGGGTCCCATTTCCATTCTCAGTTCTCTTGGTGTCGAGTGACTCCACTGAAGTGCATGAAATTAAAGTGATGTAAAAGTGGCTTAATTTGGTCAAAATCAGGGCCATGCAAGTCTACAGATTTACAACAAGATACAATGGGTCTCATTTCAGGACTTATTTCATGCCAATTTTACTGTAATATAATTTCTCTGATTTCAGTGGAATGACTCCTGGCTTACGCGCACATACCTGGGGGCAGAATTAAACCTAACAGATTTCTGAAGAGTAAGAAGATTTCTAAAAGTTCTTCTGGAAGGTTAAATGAAAACCAGAACGAATGAACTTCTCACCCGTAGGTTATGCAAAGGATATCTGGACTTACCAGCTATAAAATAAGTAGCTGCATTAACATTTCTTTTTCTCAGAAACACAAGCCCTAGAAACAGATGCAGTTTGAACTAGTAAGCAGCTTCAGGGTCAAGTGCATAGCAAAAGAAAGGCCATGATTTGAAAAAAATAAATAAAGCAGAAAGGGAGAGAGAAAGACTGATTTTCCACAGCAGTTCTTTCACAGACCTTACCAGGTTAAATCTGAGTGCTGAAAGGAAAACTGGACCTCAAATGTAATACGTATTGTATATAAACATAACACACACAAGCTACTCATACTGACAGACTTGTGCCAGTCTAGCTTTTGTGGAAAAGAAAGACCATGAGTTCCCCTTTGGGCTAGAAAGCCGCATGGATTTCAGTCACACAAAACCATTTGTGAACTGAACGTAGCTTTGCAAATCTTGCAAACCCAAAGAACAGTCGGAAAGCTTTCCCTGTCCTGGGCAAGCAGAATTAATGGTTCTTCCCAATTACATGCCAGAAAAAGACCGAGAGAGACAAAGGATGAGTCAAGCAAAGGGAAAACCTCTTGAAAAGTAAGATCTCTACAATAATGTATTGCTTGGACGGGGAAAAGAGCTTCTAACTGGGTTAGAGAAAGATCCTTAAAAAATATTGTGTAGAAAAAAAAAATCCTATCCTAGAAAAAAAAAACTTTACGTCAAAGATGCTGTGTAAGCAAGTACAATGCAAGCTTCCCAACTGCTCTGCTCAGACCTCTACAGCAAGACCCGAATGGGCCATGGAGCACTTTCTTCCAGCTACCTTTGGTAACGCTCACAAGGGCCATTTAGCAAACATAGTGTTACATTAGCACAGTGACAAAAAAGTATAAAATGAGAATAAAACCCAATAAATATATATAAATAAAAATGTGTGTGTGTCTGTCTGTGTGCATGTGTCCCTTCTCTGCTCTGCCCAGCTCCAAGTTCCTCGCATCTCTGCTATCGTTGCAATAGAAGTACGTTGCTCTTTATCTCTTAACTAAAAAGACTTAAGCTTCACAACAGAATGGCAACCCACAAAAGCCACAAGTTACTGTAAGTTTTTAAACAGAGTCAGTTAATAGCAGGCATCTAACACTGTTAAATACTAATGCGACTAAAATATCTCCCTGCCCTGTAACCCCACCCCCCGCAAAAAAATAAAAAAGAATTAAAAAAACAGCATTGTACAAAGAAAACACTGCAATCCCATGAATTTGAAGTCCTTTTTTTCCTCCAAAAAAAAAAAAAGAAATTCACGCACGTGCAGAGACAAGTCACCCCCCTGTATGACAAGCAGCACATGCTGCTGCTGTTACTAGCTCTGAAAAGCAAAACAGAAACACCCATATACAATGACTCACCTAACACCTACGGCTTTCAGAGTGAAGCCGTTTCACAGGCTGCATTCACTTACCTTGCAAGGCTGTATTAGGTAAACGCGTCTCATTCTCTCCCATTTGTAAAAATTGTCTTTTATCAAGGGGCCAAAGCAGTCTCAAGTTGAGCCAGTTACTGAGCAAGTTTTGACCTCCTGACTTCCCACTGTAGCACTGTAACTGTATACCTGACTTTCTTTGTGAATAATTAGCAACCTGCTTCCTGAGTTACCTGGGCTTGCCTGACCTGTTTCTCTATAAAGTGACATCACATCCTTTGATCTCCTGTACTATATTAACATATGCATTGGACAATTGCTCCTTTGTCTTACCTTGGACTCATTTTGTCCCACTCCTTACTTTCACTTTTATGCTGAAAGTCATCTGAAAAACTTCTGTGGTTTGCAACAGGTGTTTGGTCAAATCACCACAACCTTCCTCAAGTTAGGGATGGATTAGAAAGATTTTCTCAATTTGCATTTCATAACAAAAATAAAATGCTAACTAGCATATCAATTTGCAGTGGATAAGATTTACAGGCATAAATCTCCAGCACGGAGAAGCATAATCACAGGAGATAGGGGGCACTGGTAAAAGCAAAATCCTCCTTAGCCAAAAACCTTTGTCTTTCCTAAAGATTACCTTAAAGGAAAATGATTTACCTTAGTGCTGCAATCTTGAGGATATTTTAACTATAATAACGAAGCAGGAAGGGATTAAAAGCAAAAGGTTATTTTGTTTCTCTACCCTTCCCTCTGTAGCCCAAGGACACCAATTCACAGATCATCTTATCTGATCTTCAAGTTTATGTGCTGAGGAAATATTTACTTTTCTCTCCTGCATAAATGCAAACGCATATTTTGATATGTTTATGACCCATTTGGTAAACGTGTACAACTGATTTCTTAACTACAATCCTCATTTTATTCTGACATTTATGAACAAAACTAACAAAAAAGCAAAGTGAACGCAAGTGAAAACATCACTTTCAGGGAGCAAAATAACACAAATCAGATACTGGAAATGGTTACAGCAATAGTCATTTGGATTTAGATCACTATAAGGGTTTTCCGAACAATAAAGTCAGATGTTATTATTCTTCTTACTCAAGAAAAACTTGTAGTATTTAATCTGTTTAATGTTTCTGTTTCACATTTCTCTCCCTCCTGGTGTACTTGAGCAACTGAACAATTGCTTCCCTCTCAGTGAAGAAAAGCACAGGAAAAAAAGAAGACTGACGCTAAAGGCTTGTGTATGGACAAAAATTCAGAATAAGGCGAGGTGTGAATTTAAAGTGGAACTTCCATACTGGATTTGTTTAATTCAGAATAAAGCAAGATTACTCTGGAATAAGAATAAATATACACGGAATTGATTTCTAATAGTTACTACTGCATACCTTCCTAAACGTTACATTAAGATCTGATCTAAGTGCCAATCTGCGCAGATGTTTAGGGAGGTTAACATGGGCAAAAAATGGCTGGCCCGATCTAAATTAGTTCACCTGTGAGGATAAACTAAATTAGGTCAGGAACAGATTAGCCCAATCTATCAAACATTTGCATACATATGGAGCACAGCCCTGGGGCAGGGAAAGCCCAGCTGCTCACCCCAGCCCCTGGGCTGAGCTCTTCTTTCCCCCACTTCAGACCAGGCTATTTTTCAGTCCTCCAACCCCCAACCAGACAACCTCCCTAGGCCTTCAAGTCTTGGGAAGCTGATTTACTGAGGATATATAATTCTTGTATCACCTATATGTTTCTGTAAAGTACTTACCATTGCACTGTTTTTAAAAAACATTAAGGCACTTACTGACTTCAGGAAGAGTCTGGGTTCAAGGCAGAGTTGAATCTCCTATACAACCTATCTGACTGAGCTAGAAGAGGAGGGAACAATTAATTTCTATTCTGAGTAACCCCTCAACATGTCAAACAGGCCAAGGAAGAGCCTGTATCCATCATCCCTTGGGCTAGAACATGGATGAATAAAAGTACACACATGCATATATCCCCATGGGCACCTAGGCTTAGCTTAACAGCTTTTGCATTAAGGGGTTCAGGGTAAGAGGCACAGCATCTTTTTGCCTTGGTTATGGAGGTGCACAAAAGTCACTGCCAGTAGTGCTCAACCCCTGGCCTACAGGCCACATCTGGCTCACAGAGCTGTGTCGTCCAGCCCACAGGGTTTCCCCAGGGTCTTGCAGTTAGGTGGCAAGGAGTGGTGGCAGTGTTAATTGCCGCTCCCTTGATGCCAAATTGTTAGACCCGACCAGCTGGATAACAAGGCCCTGTGTACCAAACCGCACAGGTGGCTGTTGGGCCAGTATGCAAAGGGTCAGCACACAGCCGAATCCGGAAGGCAGGGAAAATGATAATGATAATACTTTTAATACTGTGAAGAAACATTTTCTTCTCATGTAACCAGTCAGTTCTTGCAAGAGCGAAAATAGAAATCTAAGGCACAAAGAGAAGCATTAGTCCTAGCCACTGAGTGCTGACATACCCTGCTAAGCAGCATGATTTTGTCTTACTTAAAGCTTTTAGCACCTACAAAAGAAGTGTCTTGTGATTTTTTAGATGCCAACATTTTTTCATATCCCCTCGTATTAGCTCTTATTTTATTTTATTTTTTAATATTTAAGTTTCTAAAAGCTGAGAGTGACAGTGCTGAAAAAGATTTCTTTCATCTGAAAAGAAAGCTCTAGGCAGAGACAGTGCAAAAAGGATTGGTGTATAGGTTTTTCACACTCCTGTCTCAACAACGACTCTGGCGGTGAAAGGCAGCTCGTTCCATTTTACATACCCCTAAAAATATGTTACGCTCAATTACATGCGATGATTAAATTGACCATTTGCAAAGGAAACAATACTAACCCATCTAACTTATCTCTAACATGTAAAGTGCAGAGTTTCCGCCCCCCAAAAGACTAAAGGCTTTTCTATTTAGATGCTTAAGAAGGCCATTTCAGTATGTCTTGGGTCTGAAGGTCTCATTGACAAAGAATGAAGGGAAGCACTGTTTGTTCCATCTAACACTCAAGCTTCACTTCGATTTTGTTAGGGAAATGAAAACATTGATTTATAAAGGGGATTAGGGGCAGGCAGGTGCCCTTAAAAGCTGAGCATTCCCACCCTCAGTTTACCATGGGATTTGAAGACAAGCCCATGCCCAAGCACACAAATGAAGTTCCTACAACAAAGCAACAACAGACCCAGGATCAGTCAAGCACACCTGCTTTACCTCGAATTATCAACACATCCATAGGTTTTCACCAGCCATCATGGCTCACACATTGAAAATCCACGTCTCGTTGGTAAAAAACGCTCCTGAGAAAATACCAACCATCACCACAAGCCAAACAGTAAAAAGCTACCACACCACGCAGAGTAGCCACATTTACTGTACTTCTACAAGCATTGAAACAGCTCTAATTCTTCAGATCTTACTACACTGCAATCCAAAACTCTGGCTAATTCACATCAGGTAAGCAATCGAGTATTTCACCATCCACATCCTCATCCCAAAAACAACCTATAGCTTAGTTTGCGCCATGTAAACAGAGCTAAAGGACAACATAGGCTCAGTGCTAACATCTAACGACCAGAAAAAAATCCAACGTGAATTCCCTTCTAGTCAATGGATCTTCTAAAAGCAAAAGTTTCCTAGAGAAGCTAGCTGAGATGCTATCTGATATGCTGATGAAGCTAGCAAAAATTATTTTCTTTGCAGATTTCCAACACCCTCATTGCAACAGCCCCAAGGTGACTCCTCACACTTACTTCTTTATTCTCATTAGAATACCATACACCAGAGCATCACTACTATATCATTTCTCTAACTTTTTAGCCTAAATTTATTTATGGCCAGTGTAAACTTATTTGTTCTTATGGCAACACTGTCCTTTAATTTAATTATTTCTCCTCCCTCCCATCGTGCACAGCAGTCTTACACCTCTGTCTAACAAGCCACGCTCTTCTAGCCTCTGCTTATATAGTAGACTCTGCATTTTCCTGATCATCTTGGTAACCCTTTCATTGAACACATTCCAGTTTAAATTCATCTTTTCAAACAAAGGTGACTAACATTGTTTTCCTAATCTCCATCTTCTGACGCTTCACTACATTTCCCACCTGGCACCTTATCAAAGGTTTATTAAAGTCGAGAAGGGTGAGATTTACCACACATCCACAATATCAGTTATTCTGCATTTTATCCACTCTTCTATTTACCTTCATGACAATTATTTTTTCCCTTCAATATTTGTTCTAAAACCTTGCATGACATATGGATCAGACTGATGGGATCTGCAGATGCCTAAATTAGTTCTCCACCTCCACCCTTGCCCTAGGTGTTAGTAGTACCTTTCTTTTATTTGAACTATATTGTAGTGCTTCTGCTTGATCATTTCATTAAACATACTTGCTATAGAACCTGCAATTGCATGTGTCAGCTCTATCAGACATCTGTAATAGATGTTATCCAGTTCCCACACCTTCAGGGCATTAAGCTCCTTGAGATTTCTCAGTTTCACCCTAGAACCGGCGCTGCTACGTAATCAATCATACGTGCATATAGCTTCTACTAACATTAGCTTGGCCATACTTCTATACTCTTAAATACCTTAAGCAACAACTGAATGTGCCATTCCAGTGTGCTCATAATCTTTCATTAGTTGCCTCTCCGAGGGCTCCTCCATGGTCCTATAGAAGCATCTGTCAGGTACGGCCTGTTCAGAGCCCACATTCAGTGAGGCAATTTCCTTCTTCCCCCAATCTTCCATTGTCCCTTTGTGAAACATCAATGTCTTAGGTGAAAATCGTTTCAAAGTATTGTTTCATTTATGGGACACGCCAAGATCATTTTTAAGGATTGTTAAGGTCCTCAAGGATCCTAAGCCATCTTTACCACATTCCAGAAGCTAATGGACACCAGTGCCTATACACATGCTCCAATGAATTCTAATTAGAACTTGTCAGAGCAGACTTGATTAATCGAGTCTGCTCCACGCTCTAATTAGAATGCTGTAGCATCACCGCAGCATCACATGGTGATTTAAAATGGGTCACTGGCCCATTTTTAATGATCTTTAGCTAAAAAGTCCCATTGCCATTTTTTAAACTGGGGGGGGGGGGGGGCGCTTAATGCATGTGATGCTGTGGCATTTTAATTAGAGCAGCTCTCCAGAAACCACACTAAGGAAAATGTTCCCACACCCCCGAGCATGTGTATAGGTACCCAATCAGTCTCAATTTCCCTTTGACACCTGCAGTCCATTGCATAATATAGACATTGCATACTATAATTACTGCACATATTAAAAAGCTGCATGTATTTCATATAAGACATGCCAACCTACCTGTTAATTAACAGAACTAAGAGCACATCACTTGTACCTTTGAATGGAGTCCAAAGACTACTTCACCATCCCAGAGATTTTCAAAAACTATTCTATGACAGGCCAAAATTACTTCCAGGACACAGATGCAGGCTCCAGACACAACTGGCTACAACAGAGCACAGAGACACGTAACTCTGTTCTCCCTGAACACAAAACTTTCAGCCTTGTTAATGGAAGTGGCAGTTTGTGGTGACTTGCCACCAGGAAAGAGGAACTACAACTCTCCAGAAGATGGCCTCTTAATTTTAAGACCACTTTTGAGATTCAAAATGGAATGAAAATCAGATCCTTTCAGATATTTTCACAAAACCAAATTCTGCTGAAATGTGAGCAAAACTTGGGGGTCAGCACAGACAGATTTTCATCCCAAATTTTCTTCTGAATCAGACAAATCAAGGACTGGAGCCGGGGTTTGCCACGCCTGATGCCAGTCCCCGAAGAAATCTGCAGAATGTCAAGGCATCTTCCTCCCTCCAGCTGAAGAGGTTACAGCCTGTTTGGTAGAGGTCAGTAAAGGCAGGTACCACCAACTCCTACATAGGGCTCATTTGAGTCACACCTCTGGAGTAGGGATAGCACCCGTCCATGGGTAATGGATTATTTATTTTTTTTACTTTCAAACATTTATTACAGTTAGCGGGGAATTTTTCTAGGGAACAACCCCTGCCAGACCAACCATGTCAATTCATATACATTTTTTTGTGGAAGCGCACTGGTATCAATTCTGACTCGACTTTCCTCAGAAAGATCTATCAGGGCTAAGCTTTCGTTTCTGAGAGGAGTACAACATAGAGATATATCTTCAGCCCATACTAATCCCAGGGTCTTCCACATCCCAGGAAAGCATCCTAACTGCTAGGGTTTGGGAAATCCTGTGATGGGGGAAGGTCTGAGGGTTGGTTCATTTTTCACAGAACATTGTCAAAAGAGAGTTTCCGATTTTTATTTTCCTGATGTGAAATAAAAAGGTAAAAGAGCCTCGGGGTCTTTTACTAAGACTTCTTTCAGCCAGCAATGTTTATCACCACACTCCTTACCACCTGTGGCTCAGGTAAGATTTTTATCTTCACTTGAGAGGCAGGTATAGAAGAATTAAGTGACTTCTTCAAGGACACACAGAAGCCTGGGGCAGAGACAGAAATTGAGGCCAGATCTTGCAGAAGTCCTACTTACACGAATCAGCTACAAAACCATCATTTCTGACAGTTTCAGGCTGTCCTCTCCCCAAGCTTTGAATAGTTCCCATGCACAGAGGCAGTCTCCCCAAATTAAGCAGTGGTAGGTTAACACCATTTACCCACTGTAAAACTGTAAACCATGTATGATTTTTGTCTTGTTCTTTTATTGATACCGTTTAATAGCACAAAGCAACAAAAACAATAAAAACCAATTAAACAGTGACAATAGTAAGGCCACACTGATACAAAGCAAGAGACAGTGAAGAGGCTTGTCATTTATTCCTACTACAAAAGAAGAATACAGAATTTGCTGTCTAAGGCAGGGATTAGGACTCTGCTACCAGTATCTGAATCTGAATGAGACTCTGCCATCTTATTCTATCCAGGGCACTCTTCTCATTGCTGTATGTAGCTGATCCCCAGCGTTTTCTCTCTCAGTAGTTGTCAATGGAGAATTCTATTGGCTGGCCCCTTTTGCATGTTCCTCTAACTGCCCAATGGCAAACCTGTTATGGCAGAGACTTTGGATTCACTATTTGTTCTTTTCATCTTCTTACACAGCACATTCTTTGCCTGTCCCATCCATTCATATAGGCAAAGAAACATCTGTGTGCCTGCTCAGCACCGAACACAACTAAACTGTACTGCAAAGTTTGACTCTTCAGTGGTTGAGCAGCACTTTGAGATTGCAGAGCGGTTTCCAAAGCAATGCTGCCAAAAACAATAGTAGCTCTTGCAAAGACAGAAAAAAGACATGAAAGAAGAAGCATGTTAAATTGCCTTTGTGGGTGGTACCTAGGCCTGTCATAAGAAACGAGGAGGCTGGATTATTTAGCTAGCCTTCAAATAACAATGCATGCATTTTTTGTGTGAGACATGCATGATGTGTGATCTGTGAATACCCCTTAAGGCAAGTGAAATTTAGGCTCATCTCCCAGAACTCTGGAAGTAAAATGTTTTCTACTGGCACCGTCTGTCTCACCACCTGCAAGCCAGAAAACGCCTCTGGGCAAACTGAATTTAAGCCAGAAGTGCTGTCCCAGCCTGGAAAAGAAGTTTCATTTCCAACCCTTTAAAGAGGCAAGCAAAGCTTTGCATCCAAGCCCATTCCAAAGTGGATGGAAATAGACAAGATATTTCAAAAACTAAGCAATAATTGTTTCATATAGGAATTCTGACCTTCCTTTACTGAGTAATTCAATAGGAGAACATAAGCTCCTCTACTTTCGTGACAGAGTGGAGAGGAGCCAGGCAGTAGTTAACTGTGCCTAACATAGGTCAAAATGACCTCTCTACGTTCAAAAGTGTAATATTAGTGGCTACTAAAAAGATACTATCATTTATCTGCAACCCAGGCACAGGATGAGCACCAGTGTTACAAGCATCCTCATACTGCTCTACTGGCAATTGCTCTTGACTTGGAGCAACCCACCCGTAGAAGATGAGATACTAAGTAAGCCTTGCCTTAACATTTAAACTGTATCTGACAACAATGAGGCCGATTGGTGCCATATGTGCAAATGTTTTGGCCGTTTGGCACTCACCTGAGACCAGATGTCCAAGAGCACATTGATGTTGAATGGCTAGGCAAAGCAAGCCTCTATGCTCTTTAAACAGGTACTCTTCTCAGACTGTCTAAACTCACAGCAACTGTGGAACGCACCTGATGAATTCTACAATGGCAAGGCATCTTCTAGGCATCAGCAGATACAATCTCATTGATTCTGGTGCAAGACAGAGTACTTGAAAAAAGCCTCATTCAGAAGAAAATCAGGGCCCTCAAACTGCTTGGTACTGCAGGCAGAGGTATCTCAATTAGCCACTTATCTCAGAGGCAGAAGTTTAACCTCCTGCATGCAGAGATTATAGGGAAGAAGTGGAACCGTGGGCAAGGGCTGAGGCAAAGAAGGGAGGATACAGAGATCCTGGCCTGGAGCATCACTAAAATACTGTTGTAATGGAAACCGAATACCGTGTCACTGAATTCCAGCCCAACTGTAAGCACTAGAGAACGCTTTCTGGCCCCAAACGCTCCACCTGTATACATACGTATGTATTTGTAGCTTGACTGCAGAATATACACTCAGTATTAGAAATATCACATTATTAAATATCAATATTACATTTATATCATAAACTAGCTTCTATGCTTAGCACTTATGCTTATGACTAGATGATGGCACTAGACAGGAATTCAGGTGACCTGGTTTATTTTTCTCCCTCTACCAGTAGCTGCTAGCTAATCCCTTTCCCTTTTGTGTGTCAGCTGTAAAATGGCAAAATCTGCTAACGAAAAATATGATATACAAGCTATGCATTTTTAATTAAATTTGAGCTTTCATTTTTCAACAGGCAACTTGTATGTGCCCTCCTTTCCACAGTTTCTGCAACAGAGTTCAGGAATAGCTTTGGTTACAGTCTATAAATACCTACACGAGAACCAAAACGTTGATAGTGGTCGTTTTAAGATGGCAGACAAAGTTTAAAAAAGATTCAATGGCTTAAAGTTCAGTGAAACAAAATGGACAAGAATAAGGTTGCAGATTTTCAAGAATAAACAATTAACCACTGGAACAACTTGCCGAGGGCTGTGGTGGATTCTCCATCACTGGAGCACTTTAAAATTAAGACTGACAGTTTATACATGTTCTTGTTCAAAGAAGAATTTATTCAGGGAAGTCCTGTCACCTGCCTTTTACAAGATAGCAAACTAGATGATGACAATGAAGCCTTCGGGCTTAAAATCACAGTAAAATTAAAGAAAAAAAATCAGTTGGGACAGTTTTAACATTTTGCAACAGATGTGTGCAAGAACATTTACATACACACAAATATCGGTCTAACATGACAATGCCACTACAGTACAGCCTCTCCTATCCAAAACTCTTTGGAAAGCACCCACCAAGATGCCATTGGGATATCTGAAATCACTGGAGAAGTGAAAATGGAGCATTTAGTGAGGAAGTATATGTGCTAAGAGGATGCATAATATAAAATCACACCCAACTTCAGAGGCAATATATTTTAAGCTTAAAAAAGAACAGTATACAATACCAGTTTCAAGTTATAGTACTGCATCAGACTTCAGAGTTGAGATGCAGTACTGTATTAAATACAGCTTTAAAAGGGAACAGTCTGTTATTCAATACTGACAGTTATACATTAGTAAAACAAAGTTGCCATTTGGGTAATTAAGGGTTCAGATAACTGAGGATGTTCTATACACCCAAGGCTTATCTGATGAACACTGACCATTCTCCCAATACTTAGCTCCTAATTTTAGATGATCTTTGGTTCCCTCAGCTTTCTACTATGAGAGTGCACAGCATATAAACAGCTCATGTGTCTGCACAGCATTCATTCATGGAAATAACGGTTGCGTCCAATGAAATGTACATCCCTAAGAGAAGAATATTTTTAAATCAATGCAATTAGAGTATCTCAACTGCTTTCTTTTTGGCTGTATCTATACAAATACCAAGGCAGAAATACACAGTGTCTTAGGGAGCAAAAGACAATTGCAGGGAGGAAATCTTTTTTTTTTCTCCTTCAGGTGAACCAATACAACATTTATTCCAAGGAAACCACTACTCCTAGTTCTTGAATCTCTTGATTCATCCTTGGTGAGAAGAATAGCAGAGGCTTGGATTGTCAAAATGGTTTCTCTAATACAGAGAAAAACACTTCACATTTTCAAGGAAAAAAAATGTCTGCTCTTGACAAAAGCCCCCTTATTTCCTCTCTTTTTAGGCAGAGAAAGATACTAGATGCTAAGTTGAAAAACACTAAAGTTTCATACTTTTGTACATTAACTGACACTTGCACTACATTTTGTTCATGATTACCTATACACAGAACATTTTCTGTGCATTTCCATTTTTGAGACATACAATACTGTACGGTATTGTATTTAGAAAGTGTAATCGTTGGGGTTTTTTTGTTTTGCTTTGTTCTGTTTTCCTTTGCATAGTCTCCATTATATATTTTTTGCCCTCCAGAAATATTGTGACTTCTGACCAATGTGTGAACTCAAGACCCAAGATGAAGTAGACACTTAACAAGACTTAAGGTTAGTAAGAAAAATCTCTCAAATGGTACGTTTTAATTAGGTCCACCAATGAAAACAAACTGCAAGGAGGTTGGAAGTAAGAAAGCAAAGGCAAAAACATTTTTTTTTTTTAATCACAGACACTTGTAGAAAAGGAAAAAATACAGGTCAAAAGACTGCCAGGGTGCTTTGCAGAGAGAAATCCTGACAAATGTCATTCCCCCCCTCCCATGAAGTTATCAAGCCATCTTTAATATTATTCTCTAATGAATATTTTTCTGATAAGTAGATTATTTTACACATGATTTACGTGTGTAAACACAAGAATATATTCATGACGGTTCCTCTTCTGCTTCTAAGGAGATGAGTATACAACGTGAAGCTTTTCTTAACAGGGAAAAATGTTGCAAAGTTAGTATTCTTTGCAGTTACTTTTATAATGCTGGCATGTTCTAATGGTGCAGCAAGAGTCGTGGCTAAAATCTTCGTATGTGATTCATTCTCTTTCTCATCATCTTTTCGTGGGAAAAGCTGTAGGTGCCAATGGAATGTATTGCTATGGAATAAGAGAGTCTGGAATTTCAAAACTCATTTGAATCTTTCACCACCCTTAGGCATGCCAATTGCCAAATTTTTGTTACTAAATACTAAATAATGCATACTTCAGTAGTTAAACATCATGGGCATGTTTTCATTCCTTCAAACAAAGAGTAGCTCTGAAATAGCAGAAGCCATAGTGATTTACTGGACTGGGAGTTACAGGTCTGAGTTGCAAGTTTGAAGTTCTTTTTCGGATCTTAACTCTGATTACTTCATGAATTACTTTGTGAATGCAGGCACATAAGCCCTGTCTCTGCCTCAGTTTTATGATCTGTAAAATGGAGAGAATAATGCTTGCTGAAATTGGTTGAATATTTCCATGACAATTTCCATCCCTTATGTCTTCCTCCCCTCCCCCCATTTCCAAAAAAGTTAAATGGTAGATTTACCAAAAGGAAAGCCTCCACAAGAGATGTTCATGTCAAATGAGATGTTTCAGATTTCCATCAAATAACAAAAAAACCCCACATTTCAGTTTCCACTGTGCCCTCTCCCCCACACCCTTCCCTTCACTACCACCCTCCTTCTCCTTTTCCCAGTCACACAACACTGGAACATTTTGGTTGGTTGGGTGAAAATTTTCAGTATCCCTCCACCAACCTACCTGCTTCTTTGCCCTGCAGCCTTATTTCATTGTGCCTACATTTTTTCCAGCTTTCAATTGCTTAAAACAAGCAAATGAACAAAAAGAAACCCAAAAGGCAAACAAAAATAACCACACAAAATGCCTTGATAAGCATTTTGTTTTGAAAAGCTCCCCTAAGCTAAAATTTTTACTGATTTCTTTCACCCAAAAAAACGCACAACTACTTCCTGACCAATTCTAACATTTCTCGCTTTCTTGAAAAAGAACTGAAATGCATGGGGATACAGGGACAAAGAGGGGTTATTTTTGGCAGTGTGGTGCTTATTTTCTAGTAAAAACAGTGTGGTGCTTATTTTCTAGTAAAAACATTACTATTTATTATTTCTTTTGCCGGACCATTGAGAGGCCTAGGCTGCATTGTACTAGACACTATATAACACAAAGACCGTCATTGCCCAAAAGACCCCAATCTAATACTCAGCTGATATTTAGACTATACCAGCTGGCCCCCACTAAGATTCTGTAACATAACCTAGTAAAGAAACTGTAGTATATATAAGTAATCATTCAACGTCATGCTTTGCTAATGGCTTACTGTGCACGTTACTTTTCCATGAACCTCTCTTAGCTATAAAAGTCTGGCTGAAGGACAAAGAAGCAATCTACGCCTGTTCAGGAGTTAAAAAAAATTCTAGCAGGCCAGCTTTCACATGCTCTGAAATTTTCATTTTAACAGCAGCTAAATTACATGTTTGGCCAAAGGTGGAATTGCATTTTAGTGCGTCACCTAAAAAACCCCCCAGAATTCCTGGAGTGAAACCTTGGCCCCGGTAAAGTCAGACAAAGAGTTCTGTCATTGACTTTCAAAAGTTCCCCACTGAGTTCTCAGATTTATCCTCATCAAAGACAATGCTCAGTCCTCAATGCCATTCGTATATTTTAGGTCTCAAGAGAACACATTACTATTAACAGTGCTTATTCAGAGCTTTTGATCTTTAGAGCTGTTTACAAATATTAACACATTATCTACACATTACACAAGTTTGAAAGCTAGTAATAACTGAAGTTGAAATCCCAGCTCTGCCCTGACTTGATATGGCCTTGGGAAGTGACTCTGGACATTTCTCAGGCACAGGAAATCTTGTGCCTGCAAATTTACTATCAGTGCCTGGAGTCTGTGAATGCATAGGCCTACTTAACATCTCCCCATGACAATTCCCTTGTCTACCAAATGAGGATAACAATGACTGAGTAATACAAACTGATTATGTCATGGAACAAAGATGAATGCACTGAAGCTAAAGTTAGAAAAAAGATTGTGATAATGAAGCCATTCTCAGCCTGCAAAAGGCTGACAGCAGGCATATCAGCTTTCTCCTTTTTTCCAATTGGGCTGTTGAGTGAAAATATCAGGATTAAACAAAATAAAGTTATGTATAACAAGTATAGAGAGCCTGTCTGGTAGACAATATTTAAAGTTATTTGATCCTCCACTTTAGATCTTACATAAAGAGCAATGCTTTTTGCTGCCCTTCAACACACTCCATTATTTATAATGGGGATGATCTGTAAGCAAATATGCCTTTAAATATTCTACTTGTTTTACTCCAAAATCTTTGCACCACTAATTTCCACCCAACCTAATCTTGGTGAACATGTAGTCATCATCAAAAAGCTTGAAAGCAAAGGATAAGCTGAATGATGAAAGTAAGCAGCTTTTTTAAACAGCAAAGAAAAAAGGGAAGCGATTGAAAACTGCTTTTCTAACGTTCTCTGGCAAGAGAACTAAAATGCTTATAAATACTAACTAATACTGAACTCTATCTTGCACAACTAAGAAGCAAAGCCTACTACTCGGAAGATCACATTAAGAAGGGTGAAGCATAAAAAACTTCAGTGAAATGGAATCAAAAGCTGATCCTCTTTTTAAAATCCATTTTTACCATTTTATCCCTATATCCTCTCTATTATGGAGAGCACTTCTTAAAAATATTAAAATGACCTTGTGTTTGGCTAGCTGCAAGGCAAACATGCTGAAAGGCAAACAAAACAGATAAGATTTGTTTTGAATGGGCCCTCTAGGTTCGCTGCCACTCCCACTGTATGCTGCCCTAACAAATGGCCATGAGCTCCTGGCAAATACAGTGTGAAACTCAGAAATAAATTAGTGGGGAAGGGAAGGTGTGAAACTCAGAAATAAATTAGTGGGGAAGGGAAGGTGGATTTTCAAGTCTTTTGCTCCTAGGTCCTTTTTGGCCTATAAACTGTATATGAGGTGGACAGAAACCTTCCACTGGAAATAGCTATGCAATGCAGACTGCCCCAGTCTAGTAGCAGCAAATGAGAAATTTAGAAAATCAATACCATATTAACACATTATCTCACTTGATGGAGGTGCTGCACTCTCAACAACAGAGAGTTCTCTGAAACATAATGAATGTATGCCCTGCTGAGCAGTAAAAGCTGGCAAATGGCTCCTTTTTGTGGAGTCTGACTAAGGACATCTCAATGTCAAACTAGACCATGGTTTTGACTGACATCTGACTATCACTGGAGAGAATGGTGTTGAGCAGCAGCCCTAATGTAAAGCGTGAAGTTATGGCGACCCCCTTGCAGGTGTATTAGAGCGGGGTGGGCACGTATTTCAGCTGGAGGGTCACTTAACGAGTTTTGGTGAGCTGTCAAGGGCTGCAAGCATGAACGCTACATGCCCCCAGGGCAGGGGGGGCACGGCAAGCTCCCGCAGACGGCGGCAGCGCTGTTGGTGGCGTGAGCATGTTGGGGGCAAGCAGGGAGCTCCCACAGGTGGCTGCATCGCTGTTGGCAGTGAGGGGAGGGGGGTGGCAATCGCCCACAGACAGCATCGGCAGCATCAGTGGTGGCCAGGAGCGACCACGGACTGCCTCCTGACACCTCCGGTGGTGTCGGCGGCAAGCAGGGGTGGGTAGCAAGCAGCAACCACTCACAGGTGCCACCAGCAGTGTCAGCGGTGCCTTTTTGCAGGGGGTGCACCACCATGTTCAGGGGGCACACATGGACCCACGTACACCCTCTACATGTTGCCAATGGCTGCAAAGGTACCCCACCCCCTGACCCCCATCTTGGGACCAGAAGTCCCACCCCTAACCCCTGACCTTTGCCACTGGAAGTCCCTCACCTACCCTCAGAAGTACTCCTTTGGGGGGTTGCCATCTTAAAACTGGAAAAAAAACAAATGTTATATTAACAAAAATCAAAACATTTACTATAACTTATTTTAATTTATTGTTAATTTGTCCTGATTTATGTGCATTTGCATAGTGTATCTAGAGGTGATTGCATAATAGCTCAAAACACAGTCTGACGCTTGTATATTCTGTGTGGTAGGATGTGGGGGGGTGTGGGTGTGGGGCACGTAGTTGGGGTAGGGATATGTGGGAAGATGTGGGGGTGTGTGTGGGTGTGGGCGAGTGGGAGCTCTAGGAGGGTATGGGTGTATTTGGGGATATGGTGGGGGTGGGAGTGGGAGGGGGGGAATACTGCAGTCCCTGGAGTGTGCGAGTCCCTGAAGCTCCATGTGGTGGTATCAAGTGGGGCCAGCCCCACCCAGAGTGCAGCTACCCACACTCCCAACCCAGGCACCAGCCCCAGATGGCGACAGCATGTAGGACCAGCCCCATCTGGCCCAATAGCACAGAGATCCCACACTCCCACCCTAGTCTCCAGCTGTACGTGGTAGCAGCATGCAAGGCCAGCCCCACCCGGACCCATAGCATGCAGTTCCTGCACTCCTGCAATGTGCAGGACCGTGCCAGCCAGACCCCATAGTGCATGGTACCCACACTCCCAACCTCCTTCCTCCAGTGGGAGTCCCTGGCCCTAGCCCAGTTGGGCCCTTACCTGCATTTCCAGGCTCACAGGCAGGGAGGATGGAAACCACCTCAGGGTGGCCAGGCACAAGCTCTGCCAGGCAGAGGCTTCTCGTCTCTAGCACCCCTAGCTCAGGGCTGGGGCAGGTCAGGCCAAGCTGGGGTAGGCAGGGTGGTTGCTTAGCAACCAGAGCTGCACCTCCTGCATGGAGCCACCAGCTTGTAGAGGGGCAGCCCAGGGACAGGGCATACAGAAGGCTCACAGAGGGGCCCCATGAGCTGGATGGAATTGCCTGGCAGGCCAGATCCAGCCCATAGGCCGAATTTTGCCTGCCCCTGTATTAGAGGTTGACACAAACACAAAAGCCTCATTCTGCAAACTTGGCCTTTCATAGGCAAATAGGTTATGGATGCAGGATTAAAGGGACTGCAATGCCAAACATCGTGGAAACAAATGTCTCTAACCTAAAGACATGGCATTAACTGTACCAACTTCCCACTGATAAGCATCGAGCCTGAGCCCTCTTAGACTAATAAGAAGGAAACCTTTTTCTAGCAACCTCACTGAGCATGGTCTCTCACATATCAAGGACAGATACCAATCTTTAGGCATCACTTCTCTGCTGTATTTCTGGTACTAGAAATCTTAACTTAAATTCAGTCCAACATCTTAAAAATGTACATGTGGCAGGGCCCTGTCTGACTTACCTGCACTTCGCAGCAAAGGTGGTCAGGCTGTGTGTGGCAAAGCTGCTGCCACATGAGCTAATAAGTGGAGCCTGGAATGGGGCACAGCATAGCAGCGAGGCCATAAAGCACTGCCCGGGAACCAGAGCCAGCACAGAGGACACCAGACACCCAAGCCAGGGCTAGACACCACCCACAACACTGGGGGCTCGCTGCCACCAACACCACACTCAGCATTGCTGCCACTGCTCCACTGCTGCCACTGGCACCACTCCCAGCATTGCTGCCACCAGCGCCGCTGCCCATGCCACAATCAGAATTGCTGCCACCGACACCGCTGCCACTGTTGCTACAGACACCACGAGCAGTTCGTAAGTCAGGGAGGCCGGCCTCTGCCATAGGGCCAGGGGCAAGCCAGGGCAAGCAGCTGGTCAGGATCTGGCCCCAGGGTGGCACAGAGTCCCTGGACTAGGCAACTCCTGCCCAGCCAAAACCTACATGAGTAAGGGAAGGCCCTCACGTGAAAGAACTGACCAGGGCCCAGCAGGAAAAGACCCTGTTGTGTGGGGGGTGCATCACAGCTCCCCTGCAAGCCCATAGTTAGGACTGATACAGGAAGAGCGCCAGTGGAAAGCCCCTGAGAACAATGGGTGCCAGAGGAGGAAGGAAAAAGCTGGTGAAGTCAGAACCCCTCAAAACTCCGATGCTCAGGGGCAAGCGGCTCAGCGTGAGTCACCGGAGCCCTGTCCCGCCCATGCTGAGACGTGTTTAGTTGTTCATTTTATATCTGTTAGCCTTTTCTGTCTTGACTACGGTACCACACAACCAGTGGCAGCAGGTGGGACACCACACAGCTGTACTCCAATCAACAATATCAAACCCATGAATGCAGCCTGTGATTCATCATAACACCAAGAGGAAAGGGGTGAGGCGTAGGGAAGGAAGAGCCCCACAGAAGACTCAAGCGGGGACCCCGAGCCAGCAGGAAGATCTTCAATCAAGAGAACCAAGTACATCTCCCATAATTTGTGGCAGGAGAGTCAGCGCAGGTCAATCCAACCCCGCCATGTGGCAGCACTGAGTCCTGCCCCAGTCCACAAATAGAAGTTGTCAGCCTCACACTTACAGGGCTTAATCCTCTTCTTGGTTACAGCAGTATAATCCTGTTCCAGTAGTATAAAGTTGGAAGCAGTTACCACTGAAGTCAATGACATTAAACCAGCTTTACATTAGAGAGAAGTGGATTTGTTGCAAAGGAATGGCTGCCAGACATGCTGGGAAAATTGGATTTAAAGGCAGCTGTTTTTGCATTACCCCACCAAATCAGACCCAAGCATATTCAAGTTACGCCCAACAGTAGAGATACCCAAAACTAATGCACAGTTCTAAATATTATGCTCTTATTTGTTGACACAAAATATACTACAGTGACTCGGATCAATACAGACAGCAACATCCCACCTTGAGGGTATAGACATCCATGTAAGCAAATCTCTAAGTTTTGCAGCTCTGTTTCCTACTTTAACTCCTACATCCCTGCTAAAAAGCAAATAGTGAAGAACCAGTTCAACATATGCATGAATGTAAAGTAGGATAAGGTACCATGTACACTGGTGTAACCAGGGCAGCCACATGTTCATGTTGCTTTCCTATGTATGGCAGGTATTCTGGCCACAACATTGTGTCACTGACCCTGTGCTCATTTCCATTTATTTTCTTTCCAAAATAATCAGTTGTTGGAGATCCAGGTTTTCCATTAGAATGTCATAACATTAACAAGTGAAAGAAGATCATGTTAAAACATATAACTTCTGCAGCATATATAGAGACGGAGGAGACCATCAAGTTATTTGTTGATTCCTTCTTGTTAACCATGAGCAGCAGGTTCAGATTTTAGAGAAAAAACACGCAGCTAAATTCCACAGGTCTTAGTGTCACCCACCAATAAAGAGAGTTATAAAAGCTAAATTGATTGATAAGAGTTGTGATAAAATTGTAAAAGACAATATATTATCAATTGTTAAGGCTTTATACATCATAAGTTGCTATGAGGCTTTGCAGAATGAGGGCTTAAGAAATGCCATTCCACATGGTACTTGTGACTCATCTCTCATCAACTAAGCATTTTATTAGGGAAACACCAACATCAATTGTCACAGGAATAAAATTGTTTGATATGTTGCAACTTATATAGATTGCAGAGCTGCACGACTTGTGAGTTCCTGC